>NC_137541.1:131786866-132093640 GCF_963082525.1 Nesoenas mayeri
GAAGACCGACTAAAACTGCAGAGGTGAAAGAGCCAGATGCACAGTAAATTTATTTACCTAAAAGGGGATTTAGGCAAAGTTTAATTTCAGCCCTAAAAGTGATTCAGTCTTTTAGTGATGGTCTAGATAGTAGTTAAATCTGCTCCTGAAAGGAAATGTTTGCCTCCCTGTGTCCTGCAAGAGGTCTTACCTAACAGATATACTCAGAATAAACATCAAATGTGTAAAAGATGAGTCTCACTGGAAGATGTAGTGTTCAATAATGTGTCCAGACTCACATTTTTTCCTTCCAGACAGTAGTTTAATACCAGTATGTGTATTGTTCTCTGTGTGCCTGGAAGGGAGTAAGAGGACACTTTCTGTTTTCACCTGCTAAGTTGGTTTGGTTTAGCAGAAAAACAGGAAAGATCAGAAGACATAGAATGAAAAATTATGATGATCTTTTGTGGTGGTGAAAAGGTGAAAGGGTGAACACCTGGCCTAAAAATTTATTCAATTATTTTACAATGTCTTCCATGTCTTGAACATATTCTAAATATTTGTCAGTATAAAATGGGCAAGGAATGCTACCACTTCCTCCTCCCATGTAATGCAGTAAGAAGAAGTAAAACTTTAATTTTTGTACAAATTTCTAATAAACCCATATTGCAACAATTGAGTTACAGACTTAAAGTAGGCTGGCTTCTCCTTGCAACCTGAATTAGATTGTTGAATCTCAGATGGGTTGGTGAGGAGAGAAGATGACAGCATAAAACCTCATTTTTTCCCCTTCTGTTTGTTCTAGGACATACTCTGTTAACATTCCAGTTATTGTTAATCTCATTCTGAATCATCTAACCTTCTCCATCTATTGTGTAAAAAAGTTTTCATGCCTGATTGAGAACGTTACATTCATTTTCCTTTCAGGCCATGCAAACGCGGCCTAACACTGTGGCACTCAGAACCTAATCTTTAGGTATGTGCACGCAGTGCAGTGCAATGACATATGACCATGAGCCAGCACTGTGCCCTTGTGGCCAAGAAGGCCAATGGCATCCTGGGGTGTATTAGAAGGGGGTGGTTAGTAGGTCGAGAGAGGTCCTCCTTCCCCTCTACTCTGCCCTGGTGAGACCACACCTGTAATGTTGTGTCCAGTTCTGGCCCCTCAGTTCAGAAGGACAGGAACTGCTGGAGAGGGTCCAGCGCAGGGCAACAAAGATGATTGAGTGGAGCATTTCTGTTATGAGGAAAGGCTGAGGGAGCTGGGGCTCTTTAGTTTGGAGGAGACTGAGGGGTGACCTTATAACTATTTATAAAATATATAAAGGTGAGTGTCACAAGGATGGAGCCAGGCTCTTCTTGGTGACAACCAGTGGTAAGATAAGGGGTAACGGGTTCAAACTGGAACACAAGAGGTTCCTCTTAAATTTGAGAAGAAACTTCTCAGTGAGGGTAACAGAACACTGAAACAGGCTGCCCAGGGGGGTTGTGGAGTCTCCTATTGTGGAGATATTCAAAACCCGCCTGGACACATTCCTGTGTAGCCTCATCTAAGTGTTCCTGCTCCAGTTTGGGGGGATTAGACTAGATGATCTCTTGAGGTCCCTTCCAATTGCTAACATTCTGTGATTCTGCGATTCTGTGATTCTGCTCAGACATGCTGGAAGCTGAATGGCCATATTGGTGGTCCAGATTTAATTTGCCAGTGGTTTGCTAGCCCTAGAAACTCTGCAAGCCACTGATGGAGGCACCACTCCCTGCACTGGAAAGGAATTTTCAAAACTAATGTTGCGCCATGTCCAAAACCTTGAGGGTAGTTTTTTGCTGTTCCCAGAAGTGAAGCTTTCTGCTTCTATTTCAGTTCAGGAAAACAGAACAAAAATCATTGGAAGAGAAACTTTTAAAAAATTGCCTCTTGGATCAACTATAAACTTTTCCTTAAAACTGTTTAGATTTGAACAAAACCTTAAAAACTACAAATAAATGGGCTTGTATCAGTTTCACTTAGAGAATAATCTGGATCAACAGCTTCTTAAACTATTTTTGAAAAAAAAAACAGAGGAATTCTGAAGTATTGTTAGAGTACTTAAAGAGAATGTAGACAGCCAAGAAAGGCTAACATGATGCAAAAAATAATGGAAAGGTACTTTATGGGGTTTGTAAAAAAAAATAAATAGGGGATAGATTATTATTGTTAGCTGGAATAGTTTGATATGTTTTCCACCAAGATTAAAGGTAAAAGCAAATGTGTTGATGTAGTATATTTGATTTACTCCAGACATTTGACTTGATACTACATGACATTAAGGTTCAGAAATTTGCATATATATATATATATATATAAGGAATTGATTAGATTAATTAAAGACTTGACATATCCTATTTTTTAGCTATTGAGAATGATGTATAGGACCATATCTAGTAGGGTTCATAGAGCCCAGAGCTTGTTTGCTGTGTGATATTTGTGTCAATGATCCAGATTATGCTATACAGCCCTGATGGTGAAGCTTAGAGATCCTGAAGATCCGTGGGATAAGATATAGTACAAGGCCAGGGAAATCTAAATCACTTGGGTAGAGGATCAAATACAAGAAAATACTCTTTAGCTTAGTCAAATGCAAGGAAATGCGTCTCGGAAAGTTGTGAGTGGAAGAGTCTGTCTTGGGAACTCCGATAATTCACTGACTCTTTCTGGTGCATACACTTACACAGATGCAATTTTTAAGTTTCAGAATTTGACAAAATTTGGGCTGATCTTTCAGAAAAAGGCAAAAATCATCCCTCTGACTTGCATTGTCAAATCTTTTTTCCCATCGTATGCTATTTGAGGGCTTCCTGAATTTGAGGGATTTCAGGAGGGATCAGGGAGGTTGAGGAAGGTTATTATTTTGTAAACAGGTGAACACATGAATAATCATACAGATTTCAGCAGGTTTAGAGTTCTGAACCCTTCTGCTCTTAAGTGGGAAATGTCAGGTAGTTTTAATATAAAGTTTGACTACAATTAGCTTCTCAGAACATGCAAATAAAGGACAGTCAGTGAAACGTGATATCCTGCAGTTCTCCAAATGGTTACAGTTACAATGATGTGATTGTATTAAACAGACCATCATAGTAGACACAATAGAGGCATAGATTCCACAATATTTTACCAAGGAATTAATGACAGAAAGGAATATTTTGCATTAGCAAGTGTAAGTCTCTGGATAATACACGTAGCCATAATATGCAAATTATTTCAGATAACTTATTTACAAAATCACAAATTCCTGTATTTGCAAGAAAGACAGCACCTCACAGATTAACAAATACTCCTTCATTGTAAAATTTGTTTAGTGATGATCCATGTTTTATCTGTATAGGTACAAAATGTTTACACTGGAGTTTCCAGTTCATAAATCCTTAGTTTTATGCAATCTTAATGACAGAGTCTTGCCAAAGCTTGCACTTACTCTTCATTTTGAAAAGTTGGTCATGACAAATGCTAGTTTGTTCTGAGACACCAAGTTTCCCTTCCTTCATTATCTATTCTCCTGATTGTAGAAATGGTGGGCTTCAATACAGGATAAAGCTTTAGGAATTCAATGTTGGTTAATTAAAGGCTGTTTTTTGATATCCATACTGAGAGAGAACTTGTGCCTGAGATGTCTTATGATTTCAAGGTGTTACTCCCAGAATAAAGTGCTAATCTATATGATAAAGGGTATCAGACCTAATTAATCAACTGTGCTAAGCAGGGAAAATAACTGTATGGTGCCCTTGGTACTTTTCTGTCTTTAAACAATGGTAAAGACACAGGAGAACATGCAAGATATGCAAATCTTGAGTGACTTTTTAAAAATCCCTTCTGTAGTTTTCTGGTCATCATCTCCTGAAGTTTAGTGTACTTAATTTATTTAGCATGCTGGTTTCTTCTTATTTGTACCTTTCTTTATACTCATTCTTGTTGGTACAGCTCACATTTTCTGCAGAATTTCTTTGAAATGCTTAAACAGGCCCTCCTGTACGTGTAGCAGCTTTCAGCATTAGGACTTTACACTTCTGTTGGGCAAAGCAGAAACACCTGTACCTGTGTGGACTCAGCTGATGTCAAAAGCTCTATGGTTAGTTGGAAATCAGGGATTAATCTGATCATTTTAAAAGAGCATCATTACATAAAAGTAAATTCTGTATTTGTGATCCTCCAGGTTTTTTGCCTATATAATTACATTCCTTGGGTTATTTTGTTAACTTCTTTCCCTGGCTTGACTCTTTGTTCTGGCTGGCTTTTTTTTCATCAGACTGCTCTTCAAACATCACTCTGTAATGAGTCTGTACATCGAACTACAATCAATCTTCCATTAGTCATTCAGCAGACTGAGTATTCCAGGTGCTGTAGGCAGACAAATAAATCCCCTTTTCCTCTGAATGTACAACACTTGAAAGAAACAAAACAGAAATGGTAAGAACACTAATTCCTACTGATTTTGAAGTCCTCTAATTCTCATTAATTTGTTTGGGACAAACGATTACTTCACCATGTATCTTAAGAGGGCTATTCTATCAGATAATATTGACTGGAGTACTTGGGTGACTAACTAGATAGTTTACAGAAAGTTCTCTTCAACATGATTATTGTTAAGAATTGTTTAGATTAGGATTTGTGTATGTGTGATCTGTGTCTGATGTTATCTGTTTCGGAAGCTTAGCATGGCCTATGAGGTTTTCTAGACAGATCAACTTGCTAAGACATTGCTCTTGACTGGAAGAAAAGATGTCTTCTTATTACTTTTAGCATGGAATAGGTTTTGTATAATTTAGCCACTTTTAGCAATGATAATTTGTAGGTGCTGTACCTGAAAAACATCCCTAGATGTAGACTAAATCCTTTCCCATCTATCCATCATACTGCACATACTTACAATAAGGCAAGATCAGAAACATTACTTTTCTGTGGGAAAATACATATATTTGTGAAAAGGTCCCATTTAATTAAAGAAAATGAGGAAGAAAATCAAGTGTTCCAACACTAGTGAGTGTTTACATTCTGAAAGGAAAAGCCTTGACAGACAGGGCAGAATAAGGTCTTAGCTGATTGCATTTCACAGGTATCCTTGATGTGGGCCATGAGTTGATTATAGGATTCTATGATTTGTTATGTAAATGACCTTGCAATAAAGCGAAGATGGAAAAGTGCTAGTGTAGGACTTCTTCAAAAACAAACCTGTGCTTGTTTGAACAATATTTCAGCTTCTACATTGTGCAGAACACAGCAGTTAGATATCACAGTGACATCTATAAGTACTCAAGATTGATAGGGATAATATTCAAATTACAATATACAGGGTGTTTTAAAAAGATGAACCCAATTTCAAAACAATATATTGCAATTGACTGAGGCTGGAGAGGTTGTGCATGGAGAGGCATCCAGCAGTAATAATTTGAAACTCTATGCCCTGCCCATTCAAGTGGTAGGAGTTTCATTCATGGGCGGTTCATGGTTGCAGAGGTATAGTGATTTCAAACTGGGTCCATCTTTTTGAAGCGTCTTGTATGTCAAATTATTGAGGAGCTGCTTTAATGAAGAATGAGCAATCTGAAGAAGACAAGGTTAGCTGCATTCACATATAATGCAGGTTACTGCAGAAATGATTGTGTGCTGTCCCTCAGCTCTATTACAAGGCTCATTAGAGCTGTTGTACTGTGTATTTCACTTTTTAATAAGTCTTTTCCTTGTGAGAAAAACATAATTATGTGACTCCAAAGCAGTATCTTCCTTTCCATCTCACTCTCCTCTCTGCTGTAATTATGTCCCCTTTCTAGCCCTAGGTGGCAAATTGTTTAGGTGGGAGCTAGCCTGGCACAGGTGGCAGCTTGGTATTTTCATAGAGCGTTCATAAAAAAGGGAAGAAGAACCACTAATCTTTTCATATCAGATTCCTTAGATACCTTTTTTTTTTTTTTTTTTTTAAACAAAGTTGGTAAATTCATGCCCACTTGTGTGTTGTTTGCCAAAACAGGCTTACACTGTTATAAAGTTGGCAAATTCCCCCTTCCTTAAACACACTCAACATTCTTCAAGCTGTTATACCACAAACAAAAAGAGGGAATGCAGTTCTACTGAGATAGCAAATACGAACATACAAAAACATGTAAGGAATTTTAATTTAAAACAGAGAAAATGAAAGTAGAATTTCTGATACTGGAAGGAAATACAATTGTCTTGTTAATTAATTTAGTATCAGTTATTGTGATGGTGCTGTTTTAATCATTCTGATCCTCTCTTCTGTCGTACAACTCCATTAACAGTTTTTGTAGACACATAATTTGAGCAATTGGTGTCTATAGCTTTATGAAAACATTCTGGCAAACTAAGCATGCTTGATTTAATTACAAAACATTGGCCCCTCCTAAGTTCAGAAGGTAGTTCAGAATAATTTTAGGACAGAAAACAGGTATTCAAAAAATAATTTTCTGTAGAAAATTTTAAACAATCTTGGATTAAAACCTTTTGTTTTGGTACAATGTTGATTGAATTTCTTACATTTCCTTGTAGAAATTTTAGCGCAGAACTTAATGTTCTTCAGAAAACTATATTCCAGAGTATAAAGCAGACTAGTTTTTGCTCACTCACCCTTAAAATAATGAACAAGATTAATCTCAATATGCTGCTCAGGTCTTTCTACTCTTTTCAAAAGCACAGCAATGTCAGATAAGCTAGATCTTACTGTAGAGGCCTGTCTCATGTTGTATGTGACAAATCACTTTTTGGTTTCTCAAAAGTCAAGATGTTTTGGAATGTACAATTCCTGAGTAATCAGTAGGCTCAAAGCAAGACTGCCTGGAAGACGAATCACATTGTTGTTGACTTAGTTGCCCAGTGATTGCTTTAGTAAAAACTTGTCCCAGGCTTTCTGAGAAGCAGTTTAGAAAGGAGCCTAGAAAGAACAGAGTTGAAAAGATTAAGAAAATTTAAGTGAAGACTGTGAATATGACCATACTATAAAATAGTGATAGGATCTTTTTGAACCTGAATGAAGGCTATAGAAGTTAACTGCGAAGATAGGCCTGTTCTCAGGTGATTAGCCTTCCCAGAGCTCCAGGTCATAGCTCCACTGCAATAAGAACACAGGCTAGGAAAAAAAGCAAATCAACTACATAGTTAGACATAATATAGTATGAATGAAAGCTAGGGATAATGCTGAATAATTCAGAAGGAAAAGTAAGACATTGTCTGTGTTGAAGTAGATTCCCAATTTCTGAGGGAGGGCAAAAAGATTTTTAACTGCCTTCCCAGCTCATCAATGATACCAGGAAAAACAGGGAGGTATCTCTAGAAACTGAGGGTCGACATTTTCCTTTACCAAAGTGTGAAGGTAAGATTCATAATCAAAGAGAAAACAGCTCAGAAAGGGATAGCTTCTTGTTTTCGTTGGTGGTCTAAGCAAAAAAGAAAGGGAAATAAAACATATGAGCTACTGACAGTGGAATGAAAAGCACTGGTTGGCAAGAAATTTAAGTAACAAATTTATTTCATTTTGAATGGCCAAACCCCTTTATAGTCTCTTAATATGCCTGATTATGATAATGCAAGAGCACATGTTTGTATTTTTAAACTATATTGTGTCTGCTCTTATTGAACACACAAGAATAAAGTTCCCTTTGAAGCCATCTCTGAAGTACTATGGCTTCATTCCTTTTATGGTTGAAAACTTGTGTCATTATAGGAACATCATACTAATAATCAAATGTTTTTTTTAACTTTCTCTCCTCCTTCATAATCAAGGACCCATATACACATGCCTATGTTAATCTGCTAGAGAATAGTTTTTGATATTTGTCATATCCTTATTTCACTGACTCAGACTGGTGTGTATATTTTTCATCTGTCAATTTGGTACCATAAGTCAGCACTATAGTGACAAAGAGATGTTAAAAAATCATTTGGCTTTCACATTCTACAATTTAAAGCTGCAGCTGAATGGAGTAAATCATGTATATCTCCTTTAAAATACTCATAGTAATCTGTTCTTAAAATAAAATCCAAGCTCTTACTTTACTGGAGAGGTGCATAAGCACCTAATATTTTGCTTGAATCAACAAATTTAGACATACATTATGTAAATTTATCCTCTAAAATAATGTTTTCTCACTTTTCAGTGTGCATTTATCTGTCTGTCTAAAATAGGTAAAAAAGGAGAAAAAAATGCACGTCGTAACTTAAGTTCAGTGATCTGTTGACTTTGTATCCTTAACTTGTGTTACTGCATCTTTTTCTTTATATAAGTGTTGAGACTTTGCAACAGCCTTAATTTTTCATCACCCACTTTTGCCCAGTTATGGCAGAACATACATTTTCTCATTATTAGTACTTTATTATTATTATTTACTTCTTTACAAATAGGGTCTTCTGTTGTTTGGGCATACTGCATTGTTTTCCCATTATTTTCAAAAGTCTCTGTAGTCTATAAACTTGTAGGAATCTATTCCATGGCTCCAAAAAAGCATCTGTTCTGCATAATTTTTTTTACTGAATATGCTAAGTGGAGTAGCTACCAGGTTTTAGAAGATAATGCAACAGAGTAGCATTTCTGTATTCAGGGATTTTGGACCATTAATATTGATATTCTTTCCAAGATGTGGTAGAAAATTGACAAAAATTGAGGTGTGCATAGTGTATCAAATGCATGGTAACCACAACAGTAATTTGTTCAAAATGGAAATAACAAATAATTAAATAAGATCAGCAGTTCTTAAATTAACAATTAAATAGCTAATGAGTGAGTGTAAATGAGTCAGATACTCAATCTTTGTTTCTGGGCTCTATTCATCTTTCAGTAGTTTGCATGTGTACACTGCAGGAATCTGAGGCTTTTAGAAAGAGGAGAGAGGCACGGTAGGAAAGAAGAAGCTGAAAGAGGAGGAAAAGAGGGATATCTTTGTCTTGTGAGTCATCTTCCCTAACAATGAAAAGCATGGGAGTCAAGAATGATACAATACTCCAATTTGGTGCTCATGTGAAATCAGTGACAACTGCCAGGCAAGGTAATTGATAACACTGTTCCATGTGAACTCTGTTAATAATTTAATGTCTGGATTTTCTGCAAAATTTTTATGATGCCTACTCCATTCCACTGGGACATCATTAAAATAGGTATTTTGCATTGATGAAGGCTAAAATAGAGTTCTAAAGAGCTTGTCCTCTGGCAGAACAGAAACAGACAGAATCTAACCCCATCAAATTAATGAGGACTGAAAGTCAAGGCTATTTATGACCAGGAGGTGTCAGACTAGTGGATAAACGTCTGCACTTCCTAAGTGCTACTGAATTATTTCTATTTAGCATCACAAAGACATTGGTTTTTAGCTTGGAACCCAGAGAAAAAAGGACTCTCAGCTGTTCTTGTGTCCTTTGACAACACATTATGAGGAGCTGAGCTGATGAAGTTCACTGTGCAGTTGCATGTAATGTAGCTCCTCTGTAGCTTAGAAGGGGTTTTACATTTTAAGTTTGCTAAGCTTCACTGATGCCAAAGTTCACTTTAAAATATGGTATAACTTGGCAGAAATCCAGCAAGTTGGAATTTAAAAGGACCTTTAGCAACACATGACAAGGCAGTAATGAAAGATGGGTTGTTAAATCAGTTATTAGGATTCCTAATTTTCTTAGAAGTTTAGCTTCCCGTACATCCCCCCTCTAATTTTACAAGGTTTTCTGTTACTCATCTCTAGTTCCTCAGAGATGTTAGAAGTCATTCAAGTGTGGGTTTTGTGTGATTATATAAAACTGCTCATACCAGAGTCCTTGTTCTGTTCATTCTCCAGGATGCCAGAATATAAACAGCTCCCTTTCCGACAGGGGAGCCAATCTTCTCCATTTCTTGAAACTGTAATCTTTCCTTCCTGCCTTCCGTATTTATTCTCACACTCCTTCTGTTCCATAGTGCTTCTGTCTTTCCCATGTTTCTTTTTTTTTTTTTTTTTAATGTCTTGTTATAAAGCATATGCAGTCAGTGGTTCATGGTCTACTGATGGTCTACTGTGAAAAAGTGTCTTATTTAATCCTTCCATCCTAGCCTTCAACCCCTACTCTTTGATCTGTTCTCATCTCACCCAATCTTCTCTTACTTGCCAGAAATGACAGTTTTGTTGAATCTTTGAGAACAAAAAGTTCCTCTTTATGGGGCTTTCATTTCAATTAACAACATTGTTACACAGATATTTTATGTTCTGACCAGTGAATTGCAAACATAAAACCTCCAAGTAGTCTGTGTAATATGAAATCATGAATCAGCCAGATTTTCTAAGGTGGAAAATGCAGTTCCACAAAATGTCGGTGTTGATGAATGCAAAGCTCTGGGAATACATTACATGTCGAAAAAACTTCATAGATTTTATCGTGTTTGTGAAGCCTACCACTACTGCATATGCAGGAAAATGCACCCTCAAGTAAGGATATTCAGTGCAGATTTTATTTCTGTTTTTCTGAAGTATAATTTTTTTTTTATGTAGACCTTCATACTGTTCTTCAGTTACAGTATGAATGCTAATAACATGTATATTTCACTTACAAGACAAAGGGAAAAATAGTGTAAACCTTTATGAATATTTCGAGATATACCATATAGAAAAACTGTTGCGTGTTGTATGGAAAGGTAACTAAGGTGAAGGGATCAACATTGATTCTATTATACTGCCCTGGAAATATGACAAAACTGAAGATGGAATTTTTTTTTGTTTGTTTGTTTTTGCTTTTTTTTTTTTTTTTTAAGAGGTTGCCATGAGCTCTCAAAATATATGGCATTTCAAGATCTAATATATCTACTCATCTACTTTTAGATGCAGGATTAATTGAAAAATCTACAAATCATATTCTAGTCATAATTAGGTATTTACTTGATTTTTGCACTGTTAAGATGTTAAAAAGAAATTAATTCCTATTTTGTAGTCTTCCAATACATATTTTTTCAACATATATCAATACAACAATCTGTATATTGTCTGTTAAGTGGATTTAGATCATTCTTTCCTTTCACTGATTCATGAAAAGACTAGGTACTGTGAAAGTAGACACTGAATTTCTGGAAATAAGGAGCAAGGCTTCAGAGTCTGTATCAGTCCTTCGCCAGGTGGTAGAGCAGCTTGTTGCAGCAGTTAAAAGTCAGAGCCATATGGCTCTGATCCACTGCAACTGCTACAATGGAAAGAAAAGTTTGGAAAACAGAAAAAAAGATGAATGAATGAGTGAAGAACCAGACAGTTACTTTGACAAATGTGACAAGGGCTGCTCTGAAAAACAAAATAGTCTCATCTGTAGAGTCTGATAAGCATCTACTTTGAAAAGACTAAACAAACAGTATCTTCCAGCTCTAGAAAGACATTTTGGCAGATGGACGCTTGTGCCTGTGTGACTTCTCATCAAAATTGATGGATATATAAAGCATAGAGGTTCATGTGGCCTAATACTTCAGTCATAGGGAATAACCTAGCACAGAACGCATAGAGGCTATGGTCAGATTCTGTCCTTGGCAGAGGTAACGATGAGTAGGAGAACCGAACCAGCTAATCAACTTGTACATGCTGGCTGAATTTGAGGGAAGTCAAAAGAATTATGCTAATTACACTGAATAAAGGTCTTGCCCAAATTCAGCATCTGTGTTTGAATTTCATAGATGGATGTAGTTTAATATTAGTACATTCCCTCTTCCTACCCTTCCCAAAGCTTTTACAGTTAATAATTTAACAGAAGAGTATCCCTGTGCCATCTTGCACCATAATAACCGTTTTCTGAAAATCTTGGCAAATAGCTTAAGAGTTTTTTTGCTTGTTTGGTTTATATTATGAAGGATAGTCTCCTTGACAAAGATGGAAAGTGTAGCTGAAACATATAAAGAAAACAACTACAATTGTCAAAAATACTGCCTGACAAGATGGTAGATTTATCCATTTTGAAATGAATGTAACTAAACCCTCTACATCCCCAAGGAAGACTGAAAAGCTTTTAAAATCAGTAAACCAGGTTTTCTTAGAATAAAGAAGTAGGATGCCTTTAAATCTGTCCTTTAAATCTTATACTGACCAGGTCAGAGTAAAATGGTCTCAACATATTTGTCCTCCTAATCACTGTATCTGCTTATGGGTCCTGGCCTTGGTTTTAGTCCTTCAGGGCTACTGCTTTCTGCATTGTAGCAAACTCTGCCCAGCCTTCTTGAGTCTTCTTGCAGGTCAGTCATTGCTGGGTTCCAGCTGCTGCTGTTTGGCTTCTCCCTACAGCCACTGCATCAGGTGATGGCTTACTCTTCTGACTCCCTTGAGTCCTGCATACCATAACCTCCTAAAATTTCTTTCAGAGCAGGCTCAATTGCTCACAAAGGATACTTGAAAGGGTTTCACTCAGTCAGTTACTTCTTCAAAAGAAGTAACAGATAAATAAAAACACTCTGAGAAGACGAATATAGTCCATATCCACAGTAGTTACCTTTGTAGAGGAGAGAATTTATAATTTCATTCTTTTTCCAGAGTTCAAATCTGCCAAATCTCTGAAGTTTTTCTTCTCAGAAATGTTTATTTATGATTTAACATAAGAATTTCACCCTAGAAAGACATATGTGCTTAATTTTAGACATAGAATGCTGTGTTATTGGCTCCAAACCCTAGTTTCAAAAAACTTCAGTCTGACCAAAACTTTCATTCTTAAATGGACTATAGATTTTCAAGTCAAGTTCTAGTAAGACTGAAAAAAAACCAAGCAAACAAAGATTACTCCATTATTTCATGAAACACATTGAAGTTTCTATGTTTTTAAAATGATGAGTTACTGAAATTAATATCACATTATATATATTGGGTAGAAAACAATAATATAAAGTATTATATCTGTGCTTTGTGCTGGGGTTACATATCATGAAAGCAGCTTCAAATGGGTGCCTTCATATGTTCTGAGTTGAGATGCAGTACTTATAAAGAATTTTAGAAACTTTTAGGGAATGAGTTAACTTTTTCAAACTGTGTGACTTATGCCCTTCCTCACCCAATTAGTGATAAAATACAACACAGTGTGAGTCTCAGAAAAATTTTCAATTTCTTAAAAAAGCCCCATGCACAACTAATCTTTTATCCTACTTACTATATTAATCAGTTTTTTAGATCGACTACTTAATAAACAATATGATATTATTTATGTTAAATGCCAGTACTGGTCTTTAGAACAGACAGGTGATAATTATCCACGTAGTTCTAAGCCTCCTGTACTTACCTACTTACCTGTACTTACTACATTACCAATCCACAAAGCTAAGAGAGAGTGAGAAGGAAAGAAGGTTTGAGAAAATTTACTTCTTTGAACAGTAGAGCACTTTTGTTAGAAATGTTCAATATGATTACATGCAAGAATAAGCAATGTCAGTACTTGCAATTATCTTAACATTCCCTTGTAGAAGTCCAGTGAGAATGTATCTGCGGAGGTCTGATTCAGTTTTGCTTTGCCCAGCCTGTTCTTTTCTGCAATTTTACTACGAACCTTACTTTCAGATTAGGAAAGTATTAGCATATGCCTTCTCTAATAGATGATACTTTAAATCAGTGACATGGAGACTGAATCCTGCTGAAACTGGGTTTACTTTAACATCACCCCAGAGAACTTAATGAACTAAAACTGTATTTTGTTGTTACAGTGTCCACCCTACCCTCGTTTACTTTTTTTCTACCTTTTGACAACAAAACCAAAAGGTGACTAAACTTCAAAAATCGCAAGAACGTAGCATGTTTCTCAAGACGTAGGAGAGGGATTTGAGTCATACATGTATTAATTTTTATTTTAGAGACTGAATGTGTAAGTTATTTACACCAACACAGGATGCCATGACAGAGCTTACAGAGGAGTTTGGTGTCCCCCTCTTACTTCCCCAATCTATAAGAGAAGGACTGAAACTGAATTAGTGTCTGAAGTCGAGCTCATAACTTTTGTTTGGTTGGCTGTTTTGTGTGGGTTTTTTTGTTTTGTTTTGGTTTTTTGTTTTGGTTTGGTTTGGTTGGTTTGTTTGTGGGTTTTTTGTTTGGTTGGTTTTTTTGGTTTTTTTTTGTTTGTTTGTTTATTTGGTTGGATTTTTTCTGGCTTTGCCTTTCCCTCCTGCCATCTCTTCTGTTACAAAGATGATACAGCAAATAAATGTGGTGGTTTGTGCCTGAGTGATTAATTCTCTTAAGTAAGTACAGAATGCTTTAAAATATTTGTATGAAAGACAGCATTCAGACTGTTTGCCTTTCCACTCCTCCACTTGTACAGTGAAATACGTTTATGTGTCTGAAAATTAATGACTAAAAAGACTAGGATATCCCTCAAATAATGAAAAGAAGTGGCATGAGATAAAATGTAGGACCCTTATTAGTTTGGATCTCTAGCTGAAGGTAAGGAGTTAGACAATTCACAGAATCACAGAATCACAGAATGTCAGGGATTGGAAGGGACCTCGAAAGATCATCTAGTCCAATCCCCCTGCCAGAGCAGGAACACCTAGATGAGGTTACACAGGATGGCATCCAGACAGGTCTTGAATGCCTCCAGAGTAGGAGACTCCACAACCCCCCTGGGCAGCCTGTTCCAGTGTTCTGGCACCCTCACTGAGACATGCACAACACTTCACGCTTACGTGTGTTATTACCACCAACAGAGCAGTCATAGGCCATGTAGCACGTTTGCTGGTAATCTGACTTCTTTCTCAGGAAATGATCAGACACGAGGCTATCAGTTTTCCTTTAAATGACTTGCTGACCTTGAAGATAAAAATCATCCTACATGTTCTTTATTTTTATGACTTTGTCTATGGCTCATTTAACCCTGCATTTCCTTTCCAATGCTTTTGGGGAAATTCAAAATAAGCTGGTCCTGGACACATATATTTTTGCCTGGCAAATATGATTTGGTTATCTTTAGGCTATCATAAGTTTTTCTTCTAAACTGACTTAACTTGAAAGATATTCGAGGACTATGTAGCACTGACTGTGGAAGATGGTGGTATTGCAAAATTCCAAAAAAAAAAAAACTCAAGGCTACATTTGAAGCAACTGACAAATCTTTTAAGTGAAAATATTCAGCACTGTTTTCTTACAAATGTACATGAATAGGGATTTTATATTTTATAGAAATATATTTTGCAAAGACCTAGAAATGTCATCAGACATTGAAAGTCCCTAGCTAACAAAAGTATGGGACTCTATTAGAATTTATTATAGACTTACAGTTACAGCAAATTGGAAATTTTACATCCAAGTATCCCAGCAACTCTTGAAGAATTCTCCCTCTTCATAGAAAAAAAAGAATCAAGATGAAGTAGTACATAAAATGAAATGGTTAACAAGTAGAAAAGACTGTCATTCCCATATGTGCTACTTATCCTCTGCTGTGATCCACAAGTTGCAGATTTTTAAAGTTTTAATACAGATTTTGGATATAAGCAATGAAAGAAAATTCAGGGTTTCACAAATTGTGATTTTTACAAGGCTGTCTTCTTTGCTAATATTAGCTCATTAACGATGTTCTAATTTGATAATTGTAACTCTTAAATCTGTGGGTTTTGCTTTGGTTCAAAGCTTGTAGTGCACTACGTAGGCTAAGATCCCAGTAATTTTAATTAGAAAAAATGTGAATCAAGTCTCTTCTGTCCAGGTGTAAAAAGGCTGATTCAACAGGTTCCTAACCTGTTCCTAACCTTTTTTGTATTTCCATAAGCTTTTCATCCATCACAGAGATATCTCTATCAAATTTTTCAACAATGCATCATGCAGCTATCGGGCTGAGATCAGAAAAAATTGATTTTTAAGTATAAAGATGTTGGAAAGGAAATGTGATAATATACCAATGATACAATCACTATAGTGACCCTATTGAAAATATCAGACACAGGAATACTTTTGTCCAAATAAGAACTTAATTAAAATACAAAGGCGTGTTCTTTTGAGAAAGGATAGCCACCAGAAAGTGTTTGGTGAAACAGATTATTTTGGGTCCAAAAGTTAGGGAATATCTAAGGCTCTGATCTTGCTAATGCTTATCTAGGGACATACCTGTATCAAAAAATTTGCACAGAATACCTCGGATACTATCAGATGTTCAAAATAAATAAGGTGCGCAAACTGGTTTTTTTTTTTTTCAAATATTACTTGCTATCAATTTTAGGCTGCTTGCATGTCTAGCATTAGCATTAGCATATAATAATGCTAAAGGTACGGTTGTGTTTTCTATTAAGTGTACCAAAAACTTTCCCAGTTTTGTCTGTGCTCCTATAGGAGCTGATCATCTGATTCTCCTTACAAAATTAAATTGCAAAGTATGCCTTGAAACAGCTTTAATGTACTTAATGTTTGCTGGAAGGACTACTCAGCTAGCCAGCTGCAGTCTAGGAGGTTCCTCCAGTGCATTGGCAATAACTTTCTGTTGCATATGGTGGAGGAGCTGACTAGGAGAGGTGCACTGCTGGACCTCATCCTCACTAACAAGGGGGGTCTGGTTGAGGGCTGCCTTGGTTGCAGCAGCCATGAAATGGTGGAGTTCAGGATTTCCTGTGGCAGGAACAGGATAGCAAGCAGAATTGCAACCCTGGACTTCAGCAGGGCCAACTTTGGCCTTTTCAAGCAATTGCTGGGGGAAATCCCATGGGCAAGGCTGCTTGAAGGTAAAGGGGCCCAAGACAGTTGCTTAGTATTCAGGGACTGTTTCTACCGGGCACAAGATCAGACCATCTTGACATGTGGGAAGTCAGGGGAGGGAGCCAGGAGACCTGTATGTTTAAACAGGGAACTGCTGGGTAAGCTCAAGTGGAAGAGGAGAGTTTATAGATCATGGAAGCAGGGGCTGGCCACTTGGGATGAATACAAGGCTGTTGTCAGAGGGTGTAGGGAGGCAACTAGGAAAGCTAAGGCCTCCTTAGAAATAAACCCGGTAAGAGGGGTCAAGAACAAAAGAAAGAGCTTTTTCAAATACATGGCAGATAAAACTAACACCAGAGGCAATGTAGGTCCACTGATGAATGAGGTGGGTGCCCTGGTGACAGAAGATACAGAGAAGGCAGTTACTGAATGCCTTCTTTGTCCCTGTCTACTCTGCCAGAAGCTGTCCTGAGGAGCCCTGTACCGCTGAGGCCCCAGAGAAAATCAGAACAACGGAGGAGTTTGCCTCGGTTGATGAGGACTGGGTTAGGGAGCAATTAGGCAATCTGGACATCCATAAATCCATGGGTCCAGATGGGATGCACCTGCAGGTGCTGATGGAGCTGGCTGAGGTCCTTGCTGGACCACTCCCCATCATCTTTGCCAAGTCTTGGGAATCAGAAGAGATGCCTGAGGACTGGAGGAAAGCAAATGTCACTTCAGTCTTCAAAAAGGGCAAGAAGGAGGACCCGGGTAACTATAGACCAGTCAGCCTCACCTCCATCCCTGGGAAACTGATGGAACAACTTATTCTTGGTGCCATCTCAAAGCATATCAAGGATAAGAGGGTCATTTGGGGCAGTCAACGTGGCTTCACCAAGGGGAAGTCATGTTTGATCAAACTCATTGCCTTTTATGAGGACATAACAAGGTGGATAGATGATGGCAAAGTGGTGGATATGGTCTACTTTGACTTCAGTAAAGCATTTGACAGAGTCTCCCACAGCATCCTTACAGCTAAACTGAGGGAGAGTGGTCTGGACAACTGGAAAGTGAGGTGTACTACGAACTGGATGAAGGAAAGAAGCCAGAGAGTGGTAGTCAGTGGGGCAGAGTCTGGTTGGAGGCCTGTATCTTGTGGAGTGCCTCAAGGGTCAGTACTGAGGTCGGTATTATTCAATATATTAATCAATGATTTGGATGAGGGAATAGAGTGTACTATCAGCAAGTTTGCTGATGATCCCATGGTGGGAGGAGTGGCTGACATGCCAGAAGACTGTGCTGCCATCCAGTGAGATCTGGACAGGCCGGAGAGTTGGGCGGGGAAAAATTTAATGAAATATAACAAGAGGAAGTGTAGAGTCCTGCATCTGGGCAGGAACAACCCCAGGTTCCAGTATAAGTTGGGGAATGACCTATTAGAGAGCAGCGTAGGGGAAAGGGACCTGGGAGTCCTGGTGGCCAGCAGGATGACCATGAGCCAGCACTGTGCCCTTGTGGCCAGGAAGGCCAATGGCATCCTGGGGTGTATTAGAAGGGGGGTGGTTAGTAGGTCGAGAGAGGTTCTCCTTCCCCTCTACTCTGCCCTGGTGAGACCACACCTGTAATGTTGTGTCCAGTTCTGGGCCTCTCAGTTCAAGAAGGACAGGGAACTGCTGGAGAGAGTCCAGCGTAGAGCAACAAAGATGATTAAGGGAGTGGAGCATCTCCATTATGAGGAAAGGCTGAGGGAGCTGGGTCTCTTTAGCTTGGAGTAGAGGAGACTGAAGGGTGACCTTATTAATGTTTATAAATATATGAAGAGTGAGTGTCACGAGGGTGGAGCCAGGCTCTTCTTGGTGACAACCAGTGGTAGTACAAGGGGTAATGGGATCAAACTGGAACACAAGAGGTTCCACTTAAATTTGAGAAGAAACTTCTTATCAGTAAGGGTATCAGAACACTGAAACAGACTGCCCAGGGGAGTTGTAGATTCTCGTACTCTGGAGACATTCAAAACCCGCCTGGACACATTCCTGTGTAGCCTCATCTAAGTGTTCCTGCTCCAGTTTGGGGGGATTGGACTAGATGATCTCTTGAGATCCCTTCCAATCTCTAACATTCTGTGATTCTGTGATACCTTACCTTAGTAATATTTATCTTGATATTAAAATTATTATGCAATGCTTAATGCTTTCAGTGCAGTGCAAGCATTCAACAGTCAAATGAAAGGGATATAGAATGTGTTGTTCTGTTGCTATGGTTAGAGAAATATAATAACATTCTCTTCAACTGATACATAGATGAGGATTGCTGGAATAAATGACCAGCGAATAATGCTTTAATATTTGACACAGGATAAACTGGTGTAATGCGAAGAGCACTCAAAATGACATTAGTGTGTTATCCAAAATACAATTTAAGAGTATGTTAATCCACTTAATGTTTCATTAAAAATGTTTTATGGAATATAAGAGAAGGAATATTTGCTTCTTTCAAAGATTTATATGAGCCTTTTCTCTTTCTCCTGAGGTCAGCTGCCTGACTAAATAAATGTACTTTTATAAAGCAAGGTGGCAGCAAGAATCTTCTGACAGAAAAAAATTGTCTACTATGCACATTTTTCATGACTGCAGCAAAAAGATGAGATGCTAGCCTCACGGCTAGCCTCATAGCCACATTCTACCTCTGTTCCTTCTTTCTACGTATCGTTCCCACCTTCACCCAGTAATACTTATTGTCTGAGTTTGTTTTAAATTTATCGAATTTTGTAAAGCTCATCAGTGTCTTGTACTGAAACATTTTAGCTCAGGTGCTGAAGAAAACCTCATGGTTAATATGGCTTTCAATAACTCTTTCATTATGTGTAAGATTTAAATCATATGAGCCTGGGCATGTATTTTTACGGGGTAGATTGGATCATTTTTATGTCCTTCTGATGTTGTTCAGTGCACATACTATTTTTAAATAAAGTAATTTTTATCTTTGCTGGTCTTGTTGGGAACAGAGGTCTCTGATGGAGTCCTTTACTTTAGGAAGAATGTAGATTTCCTTTTAAATGTGAATTCCAGCATCCAGGAATTAATTTCATTGATGTATTTACCTTTGTAAAAGACACTGTAGAAGCAAAAAGCATCTAGCAAACGTCCTGAGACCTCTCTACCTGTGACTGCTAAAGGGAAATTGAGCAATCTGTAAAGTTTTTAAAACAGAAAATAATAGAAGAGCTGTCAGGCAGTGACGACTCATTTACAGGAAGTAATTTATGTCTTTCAAAATTTTCTTAGTCTTAACTTGCTTTATACAGATGACTTTTTATTTTAATCTCTTTTAGGTAACTAAATCTCTTTTAAGAATTTTTGGTTCATTCTTGTTAATTAATGTCTTCAGTGAGGTACAACTTTTTATACATATCAAAGATTTTATGTAAATACAATTTCCTAAAAATATTTTAAATTCTTCAATATTTTCTGCATTTAAAATTTTTCTCATAAAGTTAATAGTGTATTATCCACTTTTTTCTATTCTGTAACTGATCTCTTTAAACTGTTTCACTGTGTTTCACTCACATAAAACTACTGCATCTTGAGACTTAGAGGTCTAATAGCTCTCAGATGATTCTGAAAATCTCATTTTAAAATATAAGACCTTGTCTAGACTAGGATTACTGTCATAACTGTGTTTGTTGGATAATTCTGATGAGTCCTTTCATATCATTGTAGATAAGAGGGATGTGGTTTTGCTTACATTTTCCTGCATTTTTCGTAAGATTTCTGTGTTCCTCCTTTTATTTGTGTGCAACTATTTGTATGAAAAGCAGTATATGCCATTTCTGTTCATTCATATGTATCACCTATTTTGCACAAATTAGTAAAATAGCTGCAAGGGATCGGGTAATTAAGTCCCTTGTGTGTATATGTTTGTGTGTATCTGTAGAACATAATTATTGATCTCTGAAAATAAGACAAATACAATATTTATTTTGAGACAAATGAAATCGGGCACTTTAATAGAAAAGAAATTATGATTAGAAGAGGAAAAGTTTTTAGAATATTTGTAAATAGTATATAAGTAGAAATGATAATATTGTGTAAGTAGAAATGATAATATTACCAATATCATTTTGATGCAGCACAATATGGAATTAGCTAAGAATCCTACTATTAGTAATACTGAAAATGAGAATTTCAAGGATATAAAAATGGTTTTGATGTCGTGATATGTATATGCCCTATGTTCAAAATTCTGACTGGGTACTTGGATTCGTAAACTCGGGTTCAACTTAAGAAAGGATTAAAGTAAGACAGAAGGAAAGGAACACAGAAAGAAGAGAGAATTTATGACATTCTGGACAGATGTTTGTGTGCCTCAACACGTACACACAAGGTTAGATACCACTGTAAAAACATTTTATGCTACACTTTTAAAAATAAACCAAAAAATATTTGAGCTATCTTTTTATTTTGAATGCATATATTTAGCTTTACACCAGAAGATATAAACAGCAAAGTATGGGACCCTAGCAATTAAGACATGTCTGTGAGGAGGGAAGCTGGATGGGAAGGGAAGAAGTTAAGAGGCCTGACTGAAAAATAAACTAAATCCTCTTTGTATCTCCTAGGCATGGCAAAGAAGACTGGGAACTGTGTCATGAGACATCGTCTTGTCTGGGAAGGGCTAGTGGGTGTGCAGGGAGCTGGCTGCAACACCTTCGTATCTATCACATTTGCATACATGTTATAGCTACTATTACTGAGGTTTCTAGGACACCCTTATTGTCAGGGAATAGGGTTAGTAATCTAACAATGCTGACTTGACAGAACGGAGCTATATACTGTCGTGGTTATGCCACCCCAAACTGCACAGTCCAAGGCAGTGAGCATGCCAGTCCTGCCAGCTTTGTGCCACTAGAGAAAATATCAAACCAGTAGTACAAAAGGTCTGGCATAAGGCAGGGAATTTCTCTCTAGGAGACTTCAGA
The DNA here is from genome assembly GCF_963082525.1 of Nesoenas mayeri. NCBI lineage: Eukaryota > Metazoa > Chordata > Aves > Columbiformes > Columbidae > Nesoenas > Nesoenas mayeri. The sequence goes on from NC_137541.1 coordinate 131,808,429, forward strand.
GTCTATTCATTATTACCTGCAACTTTAACAAAACAACTTTTCTACAAATCTTCTAAAAATGACTGAATAAGCTATTTTGTTTATCCTGCATAAGGAGTATCTCTGCCGATGAAGTGCAAAGGTAGAAAGCAGACTAATATCACCAAATTAAAAAAAAAAAAAAAAAAAAGAAAAGAAAGTGAATTTGAAATTTGAGAGTAGAAAGGCTTTCACTGCACTTTATTTATTTTGTAGTTAAAGAGAAGTTGCCAGGGAACACACTCTGCCAGGACCCCACATGAATCCACTCTGACTCATTTTGGGAGCAAACACAAAGCCGCCTTCTAAAAAGGCCTTGCTGCTTCAAGCACTGTCACTCTATTCAACCTGCAAATTTCAAGCCATCTTTCTCCACCAAATAAATTAAGTAAATTAAAAAAAAAATAACTCAAACAAAAGCCTGCTTGAAGTAGAGCTCTCAAGTTCAAATTGGGAAAGGCCAGACTGTGAAATCTGGTATGTGTTTCAGCTATTCCTTTTACATGAAAGCTGGTTGGCTACTGCTGGGATAGTGATACTTGGAATTTTTGATTGACATTTGTGTTATTCTTGTACCATTCTTTTCTGCCAACTAAATTTGTATATGCAGAAACTACTAAAATACAAATTCTGAAATTATCCACTGCAGTTACATGCAAAAAGCAGATTTTTGAAAGTCTGATTTAAGAGTTAGATATAATCGTAATTAATTTGTGTAAGTACTGGATGATAACATAATGAAGACATTGACATTGGGGATAATACTCCAGTGGCCAAATTACTTTCATAATTTTGTCTTGTATAAACTGTTTGAATTCTGGTCCCTGGAGGTAGGATGTTCTTACAAAGGAAAAGTACATATTTTGCATGTGTCTAGCAATATGAACTCCACCATGGTGTCAGAAGAGCTTTTCAGTGCTCTACAAACAGACAGAGTTGACAAAGGAAGAAGTAAAGTTAGGTCATCCAGGAAATTGGCTAATTAAGTCTTGCTTTTTATCAGTTTATTTTGACAGAGATCCTTTAAAAAGTATTTGAACTCCTCTCTGTTGGGTATCTGTCAGAAAAGAAAGGAAGTTATTGTAAAACAAATCCCTCAAGCTGAGATGATTCCTTCCTGCTTTGTGACACAGCTGTAGTCATACAATTCTGCACAAACTGGAATTATGATAGTAATAATGCAAAATACTCAAAACAGATCACATTTGATTTCTTGGAATTTGATAAGGAATTATGGTTTGAGACGAATGGTTCTATCATAAGGAACATACACATGTGTGGCAAAATTAATCCAGGACACAGTGATGAGTACTACCCAAATGACACTGGCTTCTACATCACAAAATATACTAATCATTTTTTGTATGTATCCAAGGCCAAAGTCAATGAGTCAATGAGCTCCATGCAATGGCCAGTGGTGGTCTTCAGTGGGTACGGAATCAAACAAGTTCTGTAGGTATAGATTCATCCATGTTGTGCAGACTTGTGTGCTCCAAGATTCAACCTGAGAACTACTTAACTGAGATTTATTTAGTAATAATGTTCTCTTCTTTGAGTTAGTATACTGTCTCTTGCAGAAGTGCTTGGACCTGCAACCCAACCCAAATTATTTTAATCTAGAAATCTCCCTACCCTGCTTATGACTGTACTCTTTAATAAAGAAGATAAAGCCAAGAATTGGAGATAAGACTGTTTACTGGATGAGATGAATCTGATGGGACCCAGAAGGATTTCATTAGGAAACTCTTGAAGCATGTCTTTGCTGCAGTGATAACCACATAAATAAAACTCCACAAAGTTTTGAGTAGCACCTGGAGTTATCAGGGAAGTTTTGGAGCAGACTAGGAATAGCTATGGCTCTGCAGATATACACTGAAATTGGAAGCTGTGACTGGCCACCTATGTGACAAGAGTTAGGTGCACACCATTTTCTCTACCTTCTTTCCCCCCTCTTTTCCTATCCTCTCACAAACAGGTATATATTGGAAAGAAACCCTGGGGTGCCAGGACAAATCATTCAGACGAAGCTGGCAAGATGGTAACACTCAACCCACATCTCATCCAATTTCCAGTTTTGGAGCTGCTAATAGACTCTGTGGAAGATACTATGACTGTAATCAAGCCTGTGTTTTGATGTAACACTAATAACAGGTATCTGTTGGTCAGATTTGGCTTTTCCTGCTTAAATATTTAATGTACCTGAAAAGGGTATAGAGCAAAATTCTTTATGAAAAAGAGCACACATAGTAACAATGACCATAAACAGATGTTTGCTTTCATGCTTTGTTTGTTTAATACACTATATCTTCTCAGTGATGCCACTATCAATTTTCATTTGTTTCTTTAGATACTCATTACTTTTTCATATAGATTTATTTTTCATTTAATATTCAAACTTTCTTAGTATCTGCATAGTCTGAAATGCCTGTCTTTGGGCAAGCATGTAGCTGAAAATTGGAGCATTGCTGAATATTTATATCTAATTGAAAATAAATACAGAAAGCTGCCAGTTGTGCTATGTCTTTTGCCTGATGAAAGGTCATTCGTAATCTTTTTTTATAATAATGGAATGCACCATTTTGATTACACTGAAATCTGAATGCCTTCAGAAAGTTTGAAAACTAAACAATTGTATGCTAGATAACAGAGAAAAATAATTTCCTTTGGAGAATGACCTTTCAAAAGTGACTAGTCCACATCTTTTTAGTGATGCCAACATGTCAGCTTCACATTGTGTACAAACCTCCCTGTCATTGCCATATGCAAATATCCTCACTAAAATGGTAAAATAGCACTACATATTGTAATATTCATTTTTTCACAAATGTTCATCAGATAACAGCCTTTAAGGGTCTCTGAATACAGAACACTGTATGTGCTGTCAGCTTAGCCAGTTGATTTTGTTTACAAAATGTCAGCATTTATTTTTTTCTGAAAAGGACAGATGATAGTGTCTTCTGAAGAAGGGAACCTCAGGCCAACTCTCAACACCATGAGCAGTGAACTCTATTGTTTTAGTCACAGTAACATCAATAACAAAATGTAATTGTTACATACATGGGAAAAGAAAAAAGGTACAATAATATCAAGATAAATGAGATAATATTATTCCAGCTCTATTATAATTTTCTAAAAAAAAGATTGTGCTGTATTTATCAGGGCAATTTCTTCAGAAATCCTCAAATTCAACGATGATCAAATTATAAGTCAGAATAAAACTGAGGATGTGCAACCTTAAGACCTTTTCTTAAGATTAGTAATTTATGGTCACTAAAGCTTACAGTTAGCAAGCATAAAATACAAAAGAAATATACTTAAGAAAGTATTCATAAATCCTCTTAAAGACTAGTCAGTGAAGACTCTTCATTCCCATTTTATAAATAATTTTTACAATGTACTAAATAAATGTTATTTTCAGAACACAGTCTGCTTCTCAGAAGTCTTTGCATATGACAAAAAGACAGTAAGAAAAATTGCATAGATTTCTATGCAGAAAAGCATTTATGTGCCTATTGAGCATAACAGTTTAAAATAGATGCTGATACTGGACCTTTCACAAGCAATTTATGTCATTGGAATGTATGACCAAATCGATGATAGAGGAATTACATGGCTAGGTCCAATAAACTTATACCATATTCTGGCTACCTTCACATGTTTCTAGCATTCATTTTCTATTTCACTCTAGAGAGAGACTATTTTTTGTCCATCATAGACTCCTGGTTAGAAATATCTGCTTTTTGGACTTGTATGCCTGTAGAATGTCATCTAGATAAAGGTAATAGAGCCAGAAAGGAAGAAAAATGCATATAGAGCTATTGGAACACAAACATCGAGAAGCTTTTTACTTAATTAATTAAAAATAAAATAAAAATAAGATTGCCCTGTAAATCATGCTTTGTATATTCCCTGTTGCAATACATTGGACATTAGGTGATCATAGTGTTGCAAAGCATTGACCTAGACTGTACGTGCTCTCTGGAACAATACTGTTTTGTGGTTCTGCCCACTTGAGATTTTTATACAGAGAAACCAGCTTATATTAGCCAAATTTTAATCAGTTGCTAAGGTGCCATATGATCTGTAGGACTGTCTTTGTTTTTAATTATGACATACAATAATCTAGAACTTTTTAAACTGATGTATTATCGAGAACACAGCCTTCTTTCATCTCAGCAACATCTCTTCAGTATTTAAAATCCTTTCTAATATTTTGAAGTAGAAGCCAAAGTATTCTATATCACACTTCACATCCCTATTATGTTACTTGGTAGTAATATTCTAATATGAGAATCTAGCTGCATGCTTTCTTAGTTGAGAAGATTTTCTATTTATTTGGGTTCCTTTTGTATACCACCTCTTTTTGTCAACTGTTCCTTCCAGCAGCGGTAGTTCTTTTCTTTTGTTAGTAACATGGAAGTATTAATCATATTTTAGGAACTCCTGCATTATTTTAATGCACTTAATTATATTATATGCATGTCTATCCATTCATATTTTATTTTAATAACTTTCAAGCTCCTTATCCAAGCCCAAAAGAATAGTTGTCATAATATTTGACTTCCTGTGATTCCAGTCTCAACATCTACAGGGACAAGGGTACATCCTAATAGTGTATTATAATTGGTCCCTTTGCACAATTAACAAGTCAAGTCTTATCAATCAGTGACTTTCTGTTTGTGTAACAAGTGCTGCAGATAATATGCAGAGAAAAACCTTCCTTGCAAGAGAAACTCTAAAGCCAAGTAAGAATGGCTTATGATTTGAGATTTTTTTCTCATGACTTTTGAGGGAATATCCATTCACAGAACTGTATTTGTCTACAAGGATTGATCAGGTGAGCTGTCAGCTGCTGTACAAAAAGCAAACAGCTACTAGGGCTGATCAGAAGCAAAAGAGTAGATTTGGAAGCCTATGCTACCCATCTGCTTTGTAAGTAGTCAGTGAATAGTAGCAGTCTTGAATATCTCATTACCGCAGATCCAGGATGAGCACTTCCAAGCTATCCAGGATGAGTACTTCCAACCTATGAGTGCAGCAGTGGCTCCAGCATTTCTTGATAAAATATATACTGAGGAAGGCCACTGAGATGGGATGTAATATATGGTCATATTGAGGTACCTGAGATAGTCCAGATTTTTAAATAAATAGCAGGTGTGTGGAGCAGAGATGGGCAGCCGCCTATGCCACCTGCAATGCAGCACTGGAAGAGCAAGATGCTCCTCAGCTGGGCAAAAAGAGGAGGGGACTGTTGGCACTATCCTGCAGGGAGGACAGCAGGGACTCATTCAAAGGCCTCCTTCCCTTCTTTTCCACCACTTAGGATGTATGGGGGGAAGTGTTTATCCACACCGGATACAGACATGATTCTTCTCTTCTAACCTTTCAGGATAATGCATTCAAGAGCCAACTAAGACCATCTCATTTGTTCTCTGTTACTGAACAGCTGGTTGTCAAGTGCAGAAATTGTCCTTTCATAGGCACCCCCTGAGAAAAACCCCATAAATGTAATAGCTAAAAAATGTCAAGGGAGGTTTGGAATGACTATATAAATTAGGTGAGCTGAGTCTTCCATGATGATTGGAGAAATGGTAGCAATGCAACTGCCTATTTTATTTCTGCCCTTGAGGTTTCATCTGAAGAAGATGTATTTCTGAAAGTTGTCACTGCAGAAGATTTTCCAGTTCTTAATAGATTTTGTGCTGTGGCATTCAGCAGGCAGGCTAGAACTGGATTATAGAATTTCTAGGAGTTAAATAGTGAGGATAGCTTTTGAGGAAGAGAGGAGAACACAAGCAAAATTAAAAGCGTTATGCCAAAACCCACAAATCACACATTCAATTTTTCTCTTTTGTTTTCTGTCCTTTGTATTGCCTAGGACATTAAGCAGGACAGATACTGAAGTGTTCTTATCCTGCTGTTTTGTTCTGAAATTCATGATCTCTCTTTGGAGCATACCAGTAATTATCACAGTAACTATTTGTTCATGTGTCAGATCAGTAAATGAATGAAACATCACTTTCAGTAGATTGAAGTCAGTGAAAGAAGCAGGTCTTCTAAATGGTGGTACATAAAATAACATATTTTTAAAGGGTAATTAATGCTTCCCTTAGATGAACATGTTGATTTATATGTCTTTTAAATTACTGATTTTTTGTTGGGTTATGGAAGAAAGATAAACATAAAATAAAATGCGATTTCTGAACAGATATCACACTTCGATTAAGATTTTCAGTATCTTTATTTGGAATTTTTGTGGTTGTTTTGTTTGTTTGTTTTTTGGTATCTGAGATGCTTGTGTAACACTTGAGTACGGAATCCATCTTGCAATCAATGATAATAAATGACATCATGTTTCCTTTCTGATGATACATCATGAATCCAATAATGAAGTATAGAGAACAAATAAGACAAACAACATGCAAGAACATGAATGCATATTAAGTGGCATAGAAACAGGCAGAACCTGAATCTCTTGACTCCATTCTAATACATTAGAAATTTGTCATCTGAATATTTAATGCTCAGTTCTCAAGATTTAGAGCAACTTGTGGGCCAAACATCTGGAACAATTTATGTTTCAGACTTAGATTACTGATATAGCAAAGCAACTGCGTATCAGCAATAAGTTCTTACCTTTTTTTGTAAGGGACAAACAAAGCAGGGTGATTTTAATTCCATAATATACACTATATCATTAAGCTGGACTGATCATTCGGTTAAGCATACAGATTTTTCCAGTGTATTAGAGAGTTAATTTGATCGCACAGATAAGCTACATACTTGCAGGAGCTAATAATGTGTTTGCTAAAATATTTATGGAGTTAAATTATTCCATAAATTGTACTGTTGTTCACTGGGATTGTTTCATTTTAATATTAATATGGACAAACTATGCCTAAGATGCTAAAAATGTTGAACTTCAAACATATTTCTTTATAATTTTGATTTGTATAAGTCCTTTTGGATTCGAGTGTGTTCAGTGGAAGATAAAAGGAAAAACTTCTTGATATATCTTAAGGTGATAGGTGAACACAGTGAAGACCTATATTGAAATAGATCACAAACTATCATTTGCATATAATAAACATTTTGATTTAGGTTGCTGTATAATGCTGTTTGCAGTACCTTTGCAGAGAAGTAGTTTAGTGTGAAGTAGCTTTAGAACAGGAAAACTAAAATGATACATTTTCTGGCACAGTTTTCTTTGAAAGAAGCGTTTATCACTTTAAATCAAAATGAATTCATTTCTTACAAATCATATAGTGGATGTAAACCCATTTCTCTAACATGTGATCATCCCACACATACTTTAGTTTGTCATTCTTCTCTTTCTTTTTGCAGGTGTTGTTAAAAAAAATGCAAAAGCCTCCACTTGCCATGATGCATGTGTACTTAGCTATTTACAGCTTTAAACGAGAAAATAAGCCTTCTTAGAATTCTGAAAATGTTGAATTTGTTTTTCCCAGCTGGAGAGTGGGGTTTGCTTCATTTTCACAAATATGTCTATGTCAGAATGTTCTTCAGCTTTATGCCAGGAAACTGTGCAGCATGTTATAGAGTTCAGTGGAAGGAAAAGGGACTGACTCTGCCTTTGGCAATTGTTACATCCACCTGATGATTGAAATAGATGTGGTGGTTTTGGAATATGATGATTCCTGAGGAGAGAAAAAGTTGATTAAGCAGCAAATCTTGAGATTTCTCCATGCCTCTCTTTTGTGTATCCCCAACAGTTGCACATGAAAGGTGACCCTCCCTCTGAGATAATTCTGCACTGTTCTCCTGGGGCTGCTATTTGGATTCCTTTTAGTTCTTTTATTCCTATTGCTTTCCTTTAAGTATGCAAACATCCTAATAGGGAATAATGACAAAAGCAAAAAAAATGTATAGTTGCAGTTAGCTTTCCCATCATCAGTTACTAGCCTTCTTTATCCCACTCTATGCCCACACATTTGAATGACTTTATTTTGCATTTTTGAAAAGACTAACTTGCATCAGTCCTCTGGGGTATGACATAGGTTTACTCTGGAGATATGCATGATCTGACATAGTCTAAAGAGGTACACCTTTATCCTGTACCTTTGCTGATATGAGATAAATAAATTACTATAGGAAGCTGTGATTTAATCTCTTCAGTTAAAGCCATTTTGATACAGCCTTCAATCTTTGCTTGTTGCAGCTTTCCTATACTATAAGAACAGTTTAAAAATCTGAAGCTAAACTCCTGTGAAATACATTATGGATCTTTTAAGAGCTTTTAAATAATGCTGTATGAACGCAGTGGACCCATCTTTCCTGTACCAACAGAATTTTAATAACACTGTGACTTCACTAATAATAAACACAACATTTCAATAGCATTTTATAAAATTATTCTTCTTTTCACTTATCAAAAAATCTAGATAATCTTAAAAATATTGTTGGCAGTTTAACAATTAAAATCAAATCTAGACATAATTACATAACTGATAGGAACTCCTTTCATTTTTTTTTTTTTTTCTTCTACTAGCATGTTTTTTTCCTCTAATTTCTGTTTGATTCTGTCTCCACTGGGTTTCCATATAGAAGTGTGAGAACTGAGACAACAGAATTTGTATGTTGTGGTACTGTAAGAATGCAGTTTGGGCTACTGTTTATGCATATAAGACAAAGCCTGATGTCTACAAAATGGAGGAAGCTTTTGCTGTTGGAGAGCTGCAGATGGAGCAGGCAGTGCACTTCTACTCACGCTCATAACAATTAACTTTTCAGACTTCAGAGATTGTAGACAAGCTGTACTTTATCAGCAGGGCCATATTACTTCTAACCAACAGCAGCCTTCAGGTGTTTCTGAAATTTTGACAACCAAACCTAGTATCATATGGTCTTTCTCTACAGCAGGCGTGTTTATTTTCACTGAAATGTATGGCCGAATGTAATTTTAGGACTGTATAAATGTATACATGTATACATGTATACATTTATACAGTCCTAAAATGTAACTACTGTAACTATGTGTGTAACTATGTATGTAAAATGTAACTGCTCCTACATTTATACAGTCCTAAAATAACATTCCACTCTTTGAAGGCAACCACGAGGCTGATGTGGCCCCCAGTGAAAATAAATTTAACACGCCTGCTTTACAGTATGATCAACTAGTAAAATAATATGTCCTACACATATTTTGCCATCAGAATGAACATTAATCTTTAACTCTCTCTCAAGCTTGTTAAATCCTCAGCACTAAAGTTGTCAAACTGATTATCATCTGATCTCTCTTCAGGTGAAATCACATGAGACCCTGAGTCCTGCAACTGATCACTGCCAAATGGGGAAGTTTCCTCTTACACAGCTGTGGGAGCAGCTCCTCCTCCTCCTCCTTCCTCTTTCCCATGGTGTGGTTCTGCCCCTTTTTAGCCTCTACTCAAGATTATTACTGAAAAGATTGATTGCACTAACCCAGCAGAAAACCATCTGAAATTGTCTTGCCGAGAGACCTGATGTATGTTACAACTAATGCAAGGTAAACAGAGACAGCATGCAGCAGGGAGCAGTGACAAGGTGTTAGATTGGCTCAAGCTGTCTTCTGTAATTTTGTTTTTGAAAGTGAAGTGACACAGCTTTTGTAGCTTGAGTATGAAAAGAAGTAGTGTTAGTTCTGCTTGGTGGGTTTTTTGTCTTTTTTTTTTTTTTTTTCAACAGTATGTTAGTGGTAGTACTTCTCATCCATTCAGAAAGCATAGTTTGGTTTTGTTAGTGAGCATTTTTTACATGATTTTACAACTCCTGTTATCACTTAGTCAAAGTTGGCCAAAGCTTTGAGAAAGAAATGTCTAGTTCTGTCTCTGTTACACTGTAAGATGAGTTACCAATGATAAAAGGGTTGCCATTTTTTAAAAGTTTTTTTAATAGAAAATTAAGTAGACTATTCAGACTCTCTGAACAGGGAACACTAATCCATTAGGGAACACAAAACTGAAGTAATAATGGATTATGTACAGTTTTCTCCTGCAAAATGCATCCTTGCTTTCAGGAAACTGATGATTTTCAAGCTCCGGCAAACTGTTCCAAGTTTCTTTTGATTTGTAATAATCTCTTCATGTCCGATTCAAGGCTTTGTTGGTAGAAGCATCCTGATGTGACCTTACTCTACCGTTTGGTCTCTGAAATCTTCTGCTGAGCATCACTCTCTGGGTTGTTTTGCCATCAGTTTAGAAATATATAGGATTAAAAGATGTATGTATAAAAACTAATATCTGTGGTTGGTTTTATGTTACTACTGAACTGAAAACATGAAAAAAATTATTTTGGAGCCAAAAAAACCCAGACAAAACAAAAACCCCACACCACTTCAAAAGAAAGGGAAAAAAAACCATCTTCCCTTCCTTTCTTTTTTCCTACTATTACCCTAAAAAAACGCCCCTATACTATATTTTAAATAACTTTGAAACTTACAGTGGATGATCCTTTATGCCCTTTTTGATGAAACAAATTAAAATTTCACTGGAAAAACCATGCCATGAATATGAGAAACACTTTCACTAAAAGCAACATCTGGATCTAGACTTAGACTAAATATTGACCTAGTTAAACATTCAATATAAGCCCACGTGCATTCATAAAGCAGTTAAGTTCAGACATACACACAAGTATTACAGAAAGCACTTGTTTACTTCAAAATCAATAGTTGCTGCACCATTTAAAAAAAAAAAAAAAATCAAACAAGCCTTGTCTATCCCAAATAAAACCAAAACTTAAAAAAAAAAAATGACAAAAGGAGATTTTTTTTTTTTCTATGATCCTTCAAATTTTTGTTTTATCATCAGGAAAAAAAAGACACAATAAAACCAGAAATAAGAAACAGTCTACCTTTCTCCTCATTTTACCTGTGGTAACAGCAGTTACTTGGTCTTTTAATTTAAAAAAAAAAAAAAAAAGTCTAAGAGATTAGGGCTTAGTTGTCTTAATTTTATCTGAGATCATTGACTTCAATCAAGTTAGTTTCAGAAAAGAGCACATAATTTCTCCACTTCCTGTTGTCAGCTGAACCTTTTATTTGTTTATTTATTTAATATTATGAAAATCAGCTGGAATCCCTTTCTGTGGCCATTCTACTTGATGCTGCAAAGGATTCTGAGAAAACAGAGTAATGTTATTCACATGGAATCTTTGAACTATTTTTTGTGGGGAACAGACTATTGATTGTGTCAGCATCTCTCACACTACATGCAAAGATTCAGCATGGAGCAACAACTCATTCTATAATGAAACACGAGACATGGTTATCCTTAGTCAATGTTATTAGCCCCAAAATCACTACAGTACTTTCCTCAACTGATTTGACGTAGATTCCACCCTAACTGATTTCTAGCAACATAAATATATGTTGCTGCCATTTTTTTTTTATCCTGTTCTAGACAAAAACTTCTTTTTACATGTTGAGCTTTGCAACCACATACCTACATAAAAGGTTAACTAGAAGAAAACCAAAATGCCTATGCTCTGTTTCATAACTATATCTTACTATATCTTATAGAATGTTTTTTAAATAGTGTGTTAGCACTCAAAGACCTTCTGTGTGTAGTTACCTTAAACCAATGCATCAAATCTGCTCACAGTTTCTTCCTATGTATTAAATGGAAAATGTACTTAAGCCTAAGTGTTGGAGCTTTAAAATATGAGCTTGTGGATATGATTTTTTGTTATTATGATTTGATCTGCTATAATGAATTTGCATTAAATTGATGCAAACAAACGTTCCAGTAAAATGGCTACTGGTGTTGCTTATCATTTAAGGCTTATTACCTCTTAAAGATACAGATGGAGTTCTTCTTTCAGCTAAATAGTTGTAAGACCAACATAGCTCATTAGTTTCTCAGGAGTGATAAGCAATGTCTTTCAGCAAATGCATATCTTCCTTCTTTGAATAAGTATTTAAATCTGATAGTCAAATTCAACTCTAATGCAAGCTGAATGTCCTCTAGTTTACACCATAATGAATTCAACCATTTAATCCCATTTTTTGAGCACTATCTTTAGGAACTCTTTAATGATACACTGGCTACAATATCTACTTTTGTTGACATTTCTGTTAAATCCTACAGGCTAGCTAACTTTGCTCTATTGTGATTCTGGAGGAAATATATTTAAGTCAATGGAGATACAGGAGCTTAAATGGCTGTACAAGGAGAAATGCATCCTGTGAGTTAGAGTAGACAAGGATGAATCCACTTTCCTCATTTAAATTGCAGCTTAAGGCTGTGCCATTCCTTGAAGTTTCACGAGGTGGAAGAACAGTGCACTAATTCACTATCATCCTGCCAAGTACATCTGTGTGGCTTTTATTAGGTCTGCAATTTGGGTTTAGTATGAAAAGGGCCAGTATCCTGATTTATCACAGTTTTATGATAGTGTTGTTCTCTCTGTGCTGAAGAAAGTGGGAAAATGGTTTCCTGGGAGTCCATCTGCTGAATGAGGCAGATATGTATCTATTGGGATTTCAGGGATAATTCTTTCAAGACATTAGATCTTACCTCATCTTAAGGAATAAATCTGAAATCTTTGCAAGATTATTTTTAATTTTCAGAATGCCATTTAGGTGCAGTTTCAGACTAATGACATGATAGAAGATGAGTGTAATGCCCCGTTCCATAATTGCATTAGGCTTGAGAAAGTACAGAGAGAAGGGAAGATTGTATTTGAGGTACATAACCCCAAATGTGTAACGGTATTTGTACATAACAATGAGTCTATCTCAGTGACTCAATGAGGGAATCCTGCTTGAAGAGGGCCAGTTCTGCTGTAAAGGGTATTACTGTGAGGATAGCAGGAATGGAAGAGGGCAGGGGAAATGTATAGCATGCTGAATGGCGGAACATGCGACTTGTTTGCCTTGACAGACAGTTAGGAAAACATACTGCAGTAACTATCTATTGCTGTAGAGACTCCAACAATGATCAGAGTTTGATCTTCTGTGCTAAGGCGCATAGTAGTGGCCTTTAGTGCAAAGACTGGAGACCCAGGGCCATCAGGGCAATGCAGTACCCCTCCTCCCCAAACAGCCCTGTTCCACAGCTCCCAGTGAGGTGAACAGGGCTGGGCAAGGGATTGTGATGGGATTTGGTCCAGCCACTGCAGACCCTGAGCTGGGACATGGTCAGGTCAGCAGAGGTAAACAGAATCAAACACACTCTAGCGCTTGGTTGACAAGATCACAGTGATAAGGCAGATCCAAGGGCAAGCCAATCTGTGGGTCAGGAGCAGAGTCTGGATCAACAGGGAAGTGAAGGAGCACAGCAAGACTGCAACACAGCTGGAGTATCTTGACTACCTCCAGTATCTCAGCTGGAGCCAATCTTGAGAGCCCCAGCTTAAAAGCGGCTCCCAGGGAAGGGATGTGGGTTTTGCTAAGGCTTTCAGCAGTTTCCCTTTTTTGGGTACAGCTGTACTCTTTCCTTATTAGTCCTGAGCCTAGCTAGCCACAACTTGATGAGGCTACAATAAAGGCCTGTGTGCTCTGTGTATCTAGATACTATATCTGCATTCAATGAGATTGAAAAGATAACTGCCCTATTGTTTTGAGCAATTGCAGCTAGAGTTAGAGAGTCTACTGTGGTTCAAGGTTTGCAAGAATGACTTCGACTGCTTCTGGAGATTCTCTCTGGATAAAACTGCTGTGAACTCTTCATCTGGAAGTGAGACAATTCTGTCATAACAGAGCTAAAACCTTTTGCAAAACATATATTCCTATTCATGGAAGCATACTTGCTTGTGACTTTTCGTGGGTTTTTATTTCTTTGAATTGTGAAGTCTATAGGTTTAGAAGTATTGTTTAAATATTTTTTACCCTATTAGAAGCAATGCATTTTGTTTAGAAGGAGTCAACTTCTACATCTTACTATAACTTTGAAGTTTTGATGACTTTTTTTAATTTTTCTTTCTACTTATCTGTGCACTGCATGATACTTAAAGTGAAGTTGTTATTTCTGCTGGTAGTTTCCTTTCAACTGGCTGTGAGATTCAAGGCTAAGTTTTTCAAAATTATCATAGTGGTCTAACAATGAATTTCCTCCTTGGAAATGAGACAGATTTCACAGCATTAACGTATGTGGGAAGACCTTACTTTCTTTGATACTAGTTGAAGGGTACAAAATACTTCTCCACCTGCAGCATTTTGGAGTGTTTGATGAGATCCAACTGTGAAATTGTCAATATGGGTTGTTAATTTACAGTACTTAAGCTTGGCCTACTAATGGTGACTTTTGCCTAAATTACTCTTCTTTAGTAGTTTAACATTATTCTGTGAAAACCAGCCTGAGTTTTATGCCATATTCTGACGACCTTACTAGAGTTGTTTGCTGTCTTAATTATTTACCAAGCAACTACCTTAAATCTTTCCTCTTGAATTTAATAATAATAAAAAAATGTCCTCAATTTCCCTACTTGATACTACAGAAATGTTTTGGGCTAGGATCCCAGTAGAGCCTCCAGGGCATGTATTGTGAAATCTAACATTGCATTTTACCTGAATTGTTCTTTGTGTATTTTTTATCCTTTTTTTTTTGTCACCTTGTTCAGCCTCTTGTCTCTGTCCCAATGCATCTGCTATCCCACTTGGCAAAAAAGCTCACCTTGTTACTGTAAGCCTCCTTTTAAATGCTTAGTACACAGGCTTGGGCATAATATGACAGCAAGCATTTGCATATGAAGATTATGCCAGTAGAAGTGGAACTGTGCTGTCCTTTTCTCTTCAAGGCACTAATAAAGCAGGTTCTGGGAACTCTTACTGAACCCAAGTGGGCCAAAAACCCCTAAAGAGAGAAAAAACTGTAGCAAAAAAATTTTCTCATTTCCCATTGGTGTAGTCAAGCTGTCTGTGGTATCTGTAGCTTTGTGTACTTGCCTGTCACAATGATCAAATGAGCTGTTGTAGTGGAGCAAGTTTGAGTGAGAACATTTATGGTAAAAGAAATATCCTTTATGTTCCATTCACTACTGTTGAAGATTTGTGCTTTAGTCCAGCAGCAAAGCTCCCAGCCTATCCTTGCATTTTATATTCTGCTTAATCCTTTGGTTAAGTCATAATCCCATGTGTGGCATTGCAGACACGAAAATTACATCACAAATACAGTATAATGTGGTTTTTTGCTGTGGGATGAAGTAGTAAAAGGAAATGAGCTGGGAGAAGGTCAACTATGGTAGATTCTAGAAATCTTTGAATTTTTTCTTTGAATTTATGACTCCATCAGTATGCGGTGTACAGGCCCTAGGAATGTTACAGCAAAAATACTTTAGTCTACTTTGGTCTGTGTTTTACTCTCCCCCTTTTTTTCTCAGTATCAATCACATTTTCTTTTGTTTGGGATAGTAACTTTTCAGCCTTGGCTACTAATATATGAGATTATTTTGGACTGGGTGCTGTCCCTCCACATATGTATTTATGACACCCAGTAAAATGGGTCTCTTTTGTCACAAGGTGACAGTAAGTACAACTATAATGTTATACTACTGCATAGTAACTATGACATTTCTAATAAGAAGCAGGGCTGAACATTTCTGTGTAGTTAGATCTGCATAGTTCATGGAAATAGTAATACTGTTTCACATTTAAAGTGAGCTTTTTATTTACTGGTTTTTTTAATAGACACAAGATGTTTATCATCAGGTTGACTTTTTAATATTCAAATACTGCATACTTTTAAAATGCTTCAGAGAAGGATGGAAATTATGGACCCAATTCTGCATTTTTTTTTAGCATGAAGATTGCACATATTAAATTGATTACGTGGAAGAACTTAAAAATTTTATTCACTTTACATCAAAGCAGAATCTGGCCCACGCTGGCTCTGCACTAAGTTTTCTGTTAAAAATAGAATCACTTATGTCAGCTGGCAGTGGTAGAATGACCACTAGCAGGTCATGTAGTTATTCAGCTTTCAACTAAAAAAAAAAAAACCAAAAACCAAAACCAAACAAAAACAAACAAAAAACCACAAAAAAACAAACCAAACCAACAACAAAAAAAACCCAACAAAAAACAAAGCACCAAAAAAACCCAAACCAAAAAAAACAAAAAATCCCAACTTTAATTTATTGTTAAAACTTTCCAGGAATGATTCTTCTTATCTGATGATCTAGATGCAATATGGAACTCAGACGATGAAATTTTTCCATAAAGATTGCCCTCTCTTCTCCTTTGGTAATTTGGATTATCACTAGCTGTAATAAATAAAGTGATTTCCGAATGGAGTGTGTCTATGTACTGTGCTTTGATGTAGTGCAGACGTTATTTTTCATGATATTCAGTTTTTACTTCAACTGCTTATTATCATAATTTGAGATGGGCACATGTAGCTCTGTTGTAACTAAATGGAAATCCAAAGTCTCCTACTAAGCAAATTCCGCTTCTAACATTTAAATATTTCTCCTTCAAAATGCTGCCCTCAAGACCTTGTATATTTAGGGATTTATACAGTGGCAGAAACAATTTATTTTTTATTTTTAATAAATGGCCCTTGAGGCACTTTGGACAGTTATAGTAGAATTAGCAGTTTGGTCACATTCAAAGTGTTCCCTCTGAGCAGCAATAACACAACCTTGTTATTTCATTATGAAATAGTATTTAAGCTTCATGTATGTCTTGTTAGGCTGCAGTGTAAAAAATATAATAATCTCATGTGGGCTGATCTTTGTTAATGTACTGTGACCCCTGCTATTTTCAAATTGGGTCTGAAGTACTCCCTTAATGCAGCTATAGTAAAATAGTCCAAAGAAATTATTTTTGCAATGAAAACGAAATTCTGAGATACTTACAGATATTTGTGTGAAAAGTTCTACAGTGTAAGTGTTGTGGGTACTTGTGTGTGTGTATTTTGCTGAATGATCTCAGAGATCAATCAGAGTTTAGTATTATATGTGTGAAAATGGTCATTCTTGTCAAGGTCTAAGTATAAGCTGGCATACATGGCTCTTCACATACCAATAACAAATCTCATTTGACCATATGATGTAATTGATCAAAATAGCCATTTTTTTCCTTTTTCTGGGCCTAAGATGATTGCAAACAAAGGTAGACTTTCATCACTTTAGCCAATGCTCATGAGTTATAAAAAAAATTCGATAGTTCCCCTGACTGAGCACTAGTTTGGGGTGGAAAGCAGGTTTCCCAGAGCCAGGGAAAACTGAGGAAAAGTCTGCTGTGGTATTTGCACTGAGAAGCAGTAGATCTTGTGAGAGAGTCTGTTTTTGAAGGGGTGTTGCCAGGAGCAACTGCAAGAGATTTAAACGGCTCCTGGGGAGGGTAGGCGACCAGTAGCGCTGGGAACAGGGTGAGCAAACAGGGGCAGTTAGCACTGTAGTTTGCATGGAAAGGCATGCAGGCAGGGCAGGAAAGCTCTGCCAGCTCGAGAGGTTAGCTCAATTGGTGGTTATCACCCTTGCAGAAGGAGCCTGACCATGGTATCTGCTGGGACAAAGGTAGGTCTTCTACACTCACCGGGAAGGAGGCAGGTTATCCTCCCCCTCTACTCTGCCCTGGTTAGGCCACATCTGAAATACTGTATCCAGTTCTGGGCTTCCCAGTTTAAGAAGGACAAGGAACTACTGAAGGAAGTCCAGTGGTGGGCTACCAAGATTATCAGGTGTCTGAAGGATCTTTCTTATGAGGAAAGGCTCAGACAGCTGGGTCTGTTCAGTCTAGAGAAGAGAGGGCTGAGAGAGGATCTTATCAATGTTTATAAATATCTCCAAGGTGGGTGTCAAGAGGATGGGACCAGACTCTTTTCAGTGGTGCCCAGTGACAGGATGAGGGGCAGTGGGCACAGACTGAAGCACAGGAGGTTCCACTCAAACATGAGGAGCTTTTTCTCTATTGGCAATGGAACACTTGTAAGAAACATACCAAATACTCTACGTCCTTAACATATCTGTCTCAGCCTGAAATATGTCTACTTCAAGTAAGCTTTGTCCTCCAATTTTTCAAAAAATAAGTATTTTAATTTTGAACTGGCTCAGGATCTTCAGATATAGAATGCTTTCATTTGTCTCCTCATGACAGCAAATGTCTTCAGATAAATCTTTACACTAGTCATAATTCACCTAAAAGAGGAGTATGATTACCTACCTTGCCTAAGAAGCTGATTAAATGCCATGGTGGTTACTGAGTTTCTGAGGGTGGTTAGTAATAGTCAGATGTTGCAGATGATTCAGATGGAACATCTTAGGTTCACCTGAAATTTTTTTCACTTGCTGTGTCAGTTGCACATCCCCCTCTCTCTAGCTTCCCCCGGCTCTTTGTGTGGAAGGTGCATGTACATGATCACCCTTTTCCCCAATACCTCCCACCTCTCCTGCTATGGGACAAGTTAACAGCTCCTTTTGTTTAACTGTCTGTCGGTTAGCTAGGAGAGAGGAAGAGGCACCAGAATCAGGAAGTTTCTGGGCACCCACAGCCAAAGTGGGGGGTGCTGAGAAGTTCCTGGGTGGCCCACAGCCAGAGGGGGGGAGCAGAGAAGCTTCTGGAATGCCCACAGCCAGATCTGACACGGCTATAAATGGGGTCCCACCAAGGCATTTCTTATGTGTGTCTTCTCGGAACAGCAGGCCAAGAATGTTGTCGTCGAGAGCCCTCCCCTTAGACAGGCTTGCTGCCTAAGGTAATCTCCTGGGACTGCCTCACTGCACCGTGTGGGTGAGCGATAACCTACTTAATAGTTCCTCACTGCATAAGCGAGTGTATTTTCATTGCTGATTTCCTCGCAGGATTTGCGGGTGTTTTTCCTCACTAAACAAACTGAGGGTATTACATGCTTAAATATGAGCATGTGTATTTGTTTTCTGAAGTCAGGGACGACACTGATGTTGTTTTTGTGAGCCATGTGTATGCACACTGTGGATCTTCATTGTTATTATTTGCTGCACCCCAATAATTTCCTCATTTGTGTTTGAGGATGGTCAAGAGTTCCCATTGAGTAGTGTCTATGATTTTTGGTTCACTTTAAAACAAAAAGTTGGCAGAGGGAACGGGACTTGCATGCCTCATCTCACACACAAAAAATACTATGTGAGCTTGATCTGAAGCATATAAAGCAGAATTGGGTACTTGTATACACATGTACTTGCACATATACATGAATGAACAGGCAGCAGCTTCTGAGGAAGAAGAGATAAAGATACCTTTCTTTAAAGTGTAACAAATGTGCCTTGTATTTGTGTTTCAGATATAGATATACTCTTTAAAATCTATTGGTATAATAATGTGCTTTCTTAAAAAAAAAATTCATTTGATTTTTCTAACTGTTTCAGAGTTAATTCTTTACTTGAGACTGTTCAGGGAAGATTGTCAAAGAGTGAGTAATAAATTAATAGTAATGATTAAAAATGAGGAATGAAAAGCAGAAGCCAGACAATGCGAGTGTAAATCAAATCTTTCGTTTGTCCAAAGGCTAACAGTTGTTATGATATTTTCCATGTCAAATTTTCTACAGATAATTATATGGTACGTAAAAAAAAAAAAAAAAAAAAAAGGACTTAGGGGAAAAAAAAATATAGTTGACACTAAATTACTGAGGTAGTAAAGTATAATGGAGCCTGAAAACATTCTGAAGTAAATAATAAGATTAGATGAATAGGCAATAGGATGGGTAATGTAATTCTTTCCTAACAGATGTAAGGAAATGCTAACTGGAAGGGCTGATTGGAGCTGTTCATACCTGTGGCATTAGAAGTAATTGTAACTCCTGAGGAAGTAAATCTGACTGTCATTTAAGTTGAAACAACTGAATGAAAACAAAACTACATAAACAAATTATTTTTTTATCACGTATCTGTACTCCGAAATGTGTGGTATCAGCAGAGTGAGAGATACAAAAATAAAAAAGGATGTATCAGGGGGTAGCCTAGCAAGGCCTGAGGCCCTGACCTCTCCTGTGACCATCTACATCCTTGGCTGGAGACAGTGACCAGGGTCAGCCATAGTTTGGCCATCACCTGGTGTTGCCACAGGCCCTAGGCCCCGCTATGAAGGCAATGTCTGGGATAGGCTGCGGCTGGGTTTGGGCCTGGCTCAACATGGACCAGGACTGGGCAGGCGGTAATGGCTGGGGCTGAAAGGCAGTTCATGGCTTCCCACACCCTGTTCCACCAACCACTTTTCCACCCCATCCCTTGCCATGTGGTTTCCCTGCTTTGCTGCTGGATGCCAAGCCAAAGCCGGGCTGGCCCTGCACCAGTGGCCAAACCTCAGTCAAGGCAGCCAGGAGGGACCAGCCCAGAGGTCTGGCCTGGTGTGGGGATTTCCAGGTGTGTTAACAGGCAGTAAGAAGTTTGATTAATAAAGAGACTGAAAATCTTTCTCATTTGTTTTTGTTAGTCAGCTTGATTAAGATGCTCTTCTCTGCTATAGAAGCACTGTCCTTCATCCCACATATAGCTATAAGCAGCTTTGGAGCTACAATAAAACTATGTGAGTACCACTCAAGCATTTTCAAATGCTGTGTAGACACTTTTCTGAGATGCCAAAAATTTTTGTACAGAGAAGCTCAAGAGCACATCAATTTCATACTCAAATACCAGTTCCTCAACTGCCTAATTTAAATAAAACTTTTTCCATTGATTTTTAAGGACCAAAAATTCATTTTTAACAGGAGATGAAAAGTTGACAGTATCTGCTTTCAATGAGAGAGAATTTTCTATAACCAGTTATGTATTATAAATCTCTAGTATGTTCATATTCCAATGATAACTTCCATTAATTTACAAAATCTCAGGACAGAGCTTCAACTATTTTGAATTAGCATATAAAAATTGAAACCGTTGCATCAGTGCTGATTTACTGAGAATCTAGCTAGAATTTGGTTCCCTAATCGAGTTCATAGCTCTTTTTCAAACTGAATTAACTTTGTTAAACTTCATGGTTCCAGTTTTTAAGAGTTAATGAAATTGTCCTGCAATGGACTTACACTACAGTTTTGACAAAAAACATTAATTCTTGTATTTTTGCATGGGAAATGTGCAAATTCATGACATCAAAACCATAAGGAAATTTCATAAGGAAATAAAACTTTGACTCCCTCACTTCAGGTTGGAATTTGTGATCCAAAATAGACAAAGACACTAGAAAATCGGGTTACTAACAGCCTGATGGTGATGTGCATTTACTTGGGATGCATCAAATGGATTTCAGTTTCTAGACAGATAATTCATAGCAGTGACTAGAAACCATGTCCTCCATTGTCATGCACAGGTTGCTTTCTTCCTCAGTCCTTGCTGCTACACCTATTTTTCCTTTCATATAAATACAGACATATCAGTTTGCTCGTTGACTAGAATATGTTCCATTTTTAAATGGCCAGGGTTTCAGTTTTGTTGCTGCACATGTTCAGTATTCAACTTGGAAGCAAGGAAAAATAAAGGCAATTATTTTGCATGTTTTAAAAATGGAAAAAATAAAGTGTGTCAAATAACATTGGATAA
The DNA here is from genome assembly GCF_963082525.1 of Nesoenas mayeri. NCBI lineage: Eukaryota > Metazoa > Chordata > Aves > Columbiformes > Columbidae > Nesoenas > Nesoenas mayeri. Next base: position 131,829,900 of record NC_137541.1, read on the forward strand.
TACATTTTGATTATCTTGGGTCAAACAACTAATTCCATATTTAACAGTTAATATTTATTTATCTGAAAAATATTTTGCTAATAGGAATAAGATTTGGACAAGTTAATCTTTTAGGGGAAAGCACAGTATTCTGAAAGATATTTTCTGCCAAAGAATGATAGATTGTTTCTAGACCCTGTTTTTAGCACCTCCACTTCATGCTAGCAAGTAGTTTAAATCAGTCAGATTTTTTTTTTTTTTTTTTAAAAAAGAAGAACTATTAATTTCCCCAAACAATGCTTTAAAATTTATTTCAGGGGAGCAGATGCTTGTTTTGTTGACTTGAACTTTGTCACAAGTATAGATTTTTGATCAATTATATGAATACAAAAGTGACCAAGAACTTAAAACCTGAAAGGTTGTTTGCATATTTTTTTCTACTGTATTTCCACAGGTATTTCATAGCATGCATAGGAGAAGAGCAGACTGACTACATTGCAAAGAGGGAGGTTTTTTTCCAGACAGATTTGAATAGTTCATCTTACATCTAGTGACAGAAATAAAATTACCATAGCTACACTGCAGATTATAGTATTTCTCAAGGTAAATACTAGATAATTTCAGAATAGAATTTTTAAAAATACATAATGTTACAATAAAGACCTTTTAATTGCAAAATTTTAAAAATTTTGGTAGTCTGGAAGTAATTTTATTATAAAACAAAGTAAGGTTTGTCTTACTTTAAAAATATAATTATGACATAATATATATTTAAATATTCATGTATTTGTATTACATAGTAGAATTATACATGTTTTTACTCCAGACATTGCATATGTCATTATTGAGCTGGAAAAATGCAGTATCATGATAATGATATAATTGGATTTTATCTGTCCAGTTGTATTATAGAGTTTAACTAAAGCAGAAAATGGGACTAGTCCAATGGTTTATATCTCCCTTAAATGCCTCACTTGGTAGAAACAGATATTTGGTGTAGTTGCATTTTCTATTGATTGCAATAGAAATATAGTAATGTAAATAGAGACCAAGATGTCTATTATTATTTACATTGCAAAAATAATGTATTAACTCAAGTAGGTGGGCTGTCACCTATTTTCTAATCTCAGTTTTGATAAGATTACCTTATAAATTGAGAAAAATGGAAGTCTTAATAACAGTAATCTATAGTAAACTTTGTAAAAATATAGCCAAACTACTGAAGGTGAGCATCATCTATTCTAAATCCTGAATCTACAGAAGTTTTAACTCTAAATGGCATATGTATTTTTAATCTGACTTGTTAAATAAATTACTTGTATGTCAGCTGGTTACATCATGAGTATGATCCTAGGGTGAATCCCTGAGATGAAGCTGCCTGTGTTATAGACACATAAATTTAGATGAAATCCACACCATGTTGAATTAGTTCTGTTAATCATGAAACAATTTATTGTGTTCAAAGCTACTTATTTATTGTAATCAAACTGCAAGTTTGATTTATTACACTTTCATGCAGTAAAATTAGAGACATCAAAATTCATTGCATAGTAAAGTGAAAAAGGCAGGGGGAGTGGAAAAAAAATTTTTCCTTGCCTGGTATCCCATTGCATTGAAGAAGCTGTCTACTTAGGCACAAAAGATTTAATAAAATTTTAAGCTGAGATGTGCTGATATTAATTTAGTTCTAATGAAATTAATATTGTCCTTAAAATTAAATGCTTAGGTAAGATCTTGCTAATAAAGTTGTATCAGTCAGCAAAGAGCAAAACAACCAAATATAAACATTCATACACATGCATGAAGGAAAAAGGAAAAATAAAAAAAGCGTGGTATAGTTTGTGTACTGTATACAGAAAGTAAAGGGTGAATATATATACATTTGTTGTTTGGCTTAATATCCCAAAATTCACATGGTGTTTCATCAAATTCTGTTAGATCAAAAATTCTATTCAGAAACCATGTAGATAGTCATCTCGATACATATGCTCTAGTCAAGCATATGGAACAAATCTCAAGGTCAGCCTCTGTTAAGATCAGACTCTGAATCTCCTGTTCATACTGAGCACATAGAAGAAGTCGTTCCCTTGATTCTGTTGGCTCCATATGTATGTTTTACACAAGTGTCTAAGAGTTTGTAATTTGGTCTTGAGTGTTGAGTAATGGATCTGCCCATGTTAAATAAACAGGTGTACGCCCTGTCTATCATCATTTGGCTCTCATAGAATCATAGTATAGTTTGGGTTGGAAGGGACCTTTAAATGTCAGCTAGTCCAACCTCCCTGCCATGAGCAGGGACATTTTCAAATAGATCAGGTTGCTCAGAGCCCCATCCAGCCCAGCCTTGAATGTTTCCAGGGAACATCTACCAACTATCTGGGCAACCTATGCCAGTGTTTCACCACACTTTTATCTGATCTATATCTCCCCTCTTTTAGTTTGAAACTAATACTCCTTGTCTTTTTGCTCCAGACCCTACTAAAAAGTTTGTACCCATCTTTCTTATAGGTCCCCTTTAAGTGTTGAAAGTCTGCAATAAGGTCTCCATGGAACCTTCTCTTCTGCAGGCTGAACAACCCTACCACCCACAGCCTTTCTTCATAAGACAGGTTTTCCATACCTCTGATCATTTTTGTTGCCCTCCTCTGGATCTTCTCCAACAGAGGACTCCAGAGCTGAGGACTCCAGAGCTGAATGCAGTACTCCAAGTGGGGTAGAGTCACATCCCTTGACCTGTTGGTCAAACTTTTTTTGATGCAGCCCAGGATACAGCTGGCTTTCTGGGCTGTGGCTGCACATTGGTGGCTCATGTCCAGATTTTCATCCACCAGTACCTGCAAGACCTTCTCCACAGGGTTGCTCTCAATCCCTTCATCCCCGAGCCTGTATTGATATTGGAGGCTGCCCTTGGCCAAGGGCATTGCACTTGACCTTGTTGAACCTCATCAGATTCACATAGCACCACTTCTCGAGCTTGTTCAGGTCCTATGCCAGTCATGTTCATCATGGTGGGGGTATGCTTTCTTTGAGCTTTCTTTTCTGGCTGACATGCCTATAGAAGCCCTTATTATTATTTTTTACATCCCTTGCCAAGTTTGGCTCCAGCTGCACCTTGGCCTGCCTTAGCCCATTCCTGCACAACTGGGCAGCATACTTGTATTCATTTCAGGATACCTGCCTCTGCTGCTACTGCCTGTGCATTTCCTTACCCTTTAGTTTGACCAGCAGGTCTTGGCTCATCCATTGGTCTCTTGCCTTCCTTTTGTGATTTCTTAGACCTTTGGATCAAGAGCTCTTGCATTCAATGGAAAATATCCTTAAAAATCTGCCAGCTCTGTCCTGGTCCCTTGTCTCTGAGGGAAGTTTCCCAGTGCGTCCTATTGACTGACTCCCTGAACAGCTGAAAGTTGGCTTTCCTAAAATTCAGGTTTGTGACTTTACTCTTTGCCTGACCCATGTCACTCAGGACTGTGAACTTCATGAGTGCATGATCATTGCAACCCAGGCTGCCTCCAATCTTGATGTCACCAATTAACACGCTTGTGTTGATGACTGCCAGGTCCAGTACCACATCCCCCATCGTAGGGCTGTCTATTACCTGACTTAGGAAGTTATCCTCAATGCACTCCAGGAGCGTCCTGGATTGCCTACAGCTCACCATGCTACTATTTCATCAGGTATCAGAATGGTTGAAGTCCCCCAGCAGGACAAGGGTCTGTGAGCACAATGCTTCCTGTAGCTGGAGTAAGAAGGTTTCATCAATGGGCTCCCCTTGACCAGGTGGTCTGTAGAAGACACCAAACACAAAGTTCCCTCTGTGCCCTGGTCTCCGATTCTTACCCATAAGCTTTCAGCATGCTAGTGGTTATTCTTCAGAGACAGCTGTTCACTCTATCAGTCTTTTGATGTAGAGGAAAAACCCTCTACCATTCTTTTCTTGCCTGTCCCTTCTAACAGGCTGTAGCCATCATCACCACACTCCAGTCATGGGATCCATCCTGCCTAGTTTCAGTAATGGCCACTGAATCATAGTCTTCTGGCAGCATGGTGGCTTCCAACTCCTCATGTTTGTTTCCTATGCTACATGTATTGGTGTAGAGGCCCTTCAGCTGGGCTGTTGGCTGCATCACCTTCTCAGAGGGACACACCTTAATTCCTTTGAGGTATTTCACTGGAGTTTTCCTTTTGACCTCTATTACCTCACGAGCCTATGGCTCGTCTCTGTAAAGAAAGTATGCTGCAGCGTAACCAGCACATCTTGGAGCAACAGGCTAAGGACCCTTACTAGCACCTCTGACCTTGGCACGTCACTCCATTACTTGCCATGGCCAAGCCTCATATTATCCCCTTTCTGCTTCAAGTCTAAAGCTCTGTAAATGAGTCCTGATAGCTTGTGAGCAAAGATCTTTTTCCCCCTTTTGATGTAATTTATCATTTTTTCCTCAACAGGATTTTTTTTCCCCTAATATAAAAGATTCTTCTTGTACATGGAAAGCTTTTGATAGTGAGTGTAAATGCAGGTTAAATATATTTAAGTGTTTCTATTTATTTTGTTGTGATTTTTTTTTTTTTTTGTGATCAAGTAAATTCAATTAGCTTAGCCAACTTACCATTTTAACAATTTGTCATCCAGACTGAAGATAATTTTTAAGCCAAACATAAACATTTGAAGTTGTTTTCTTTATGCTAAATATTGTTTGCTGTATTTCTAGCTGACAACTGAAGCCCGATAAATGAGAGTAAATACAATCTTAATGACTTTTAGAAATTTGTAATGATTAATTTATTCAGTTTTGTTGTGAAAGTTTTCCAGTCACAAGTGAGAATATATTTTAAGTAGGGTTAAAATGTGTTGCTATAATAGTGTTATAGTGGCTGAGGAAAGCAATTTCCAAAGAACAATAAATGCCAAACATAGAAATCAAGTGCTCTGGCTATCAACAAAATAAAACACTAACCTAGCAAAGAGTTCATTTAGCACCATTCCAGATGGCTAGAATTTTCCACCCGAGCACATCTTTTTTAATCAGTGTAGCAAACATACATATTTTTTCTCTATTAAAGTTATGCCTCAAGTTATTATTATACAACTTGCGGATCTAAACCCTGATCCTACATATTTCTAGTGACAAGAATAAGGTTTCTTCTTGTATGTAGCTAGAAAGAAATCAAAATGTGATACAAAAAGATTTCTATGATTGATCACCAAATTGATAATGAATTATTGAATGGAACTTGGTCCTCTAGTGTTGCGTTCATTCTGCAAAGTGGTTAATTTGTTAATACACTAGTTTTCCAATTTTCTATCTTCATATTGGATACTCCACATGAAAGTGCAACTCAAATTTTTGTACAATAGGGATTCTATTTCAATGCCATGAGAACGTTATTGAAGTGATTACAGCATTTTCTGAAGTATGATGTAACTAAACTATGGTAAAAAGAGAATTTGAATATATTTTTGTGTGGGAAAGTACATGTGCACTAAACTTTTTTTAGGTATTGGATTTCAGAGATATTTAAGGGGTTTTTTTAAAAATTATTATTTTAATTCATAAAAAAAATCTAAAAGTTAGAGAAATTCACTGGAAATTCAAGGAAAGTCAGTATTCGGTGAAAACTGTGTAATTTATTTTTAATTAATGTTTTCCATTTTAATATATATTTTGAATAAATAGCATGAAGATTGCTGTTTAGTTTAAATTGTATTGAAATGTTCATTAATTTTTTTTTTCACCGTTTCCCCTCAGCAGTTGTGATCATTATTCCATGACGTGCAACATGTGTTTTATGTTGTCTATTATTTAATAATTTGCATTTTTTTGTCCTTGTAGCAGTAACCTTTTCAGTATTCTACAGCAAAAATGGCCCCTGGGAACTTTCTGATTAACATGCAAGAGAAAAGTGTCAAGGAATGCATGTGCTAAGAGCATTGCATTCTGTGATCCACAGTTAAAAAGTGTATACCAAAATATCTGCGCAACACAAAGGGAACTTCCGTAACTCTGTAGGGAAGAAAAAGAAGCTTAATGTTGAATGGAAAAGTGTGGTAAGGCTTTTAATGGGAAAACTGAAAACAGAGATAAAAGAAGGAATATGTCCAGGATAAATTAGTCAAAATAAGTTAATAGTACTGCTTACTTTATATCAACTGAGCATGTAAGGTGGAACAGGGTGGCAGAAAAAGGTGTGTTTATACCCTTGAATGAATTTAATGGAAAGAATTCTGGGTTTAAATCTGTTCTACTTTTAGATATTTTGCTCTTTGTACCAATTTCCTTCGTTCCAATCAGCCAAATTCAGACATCTGTCCCTCAGCACCTCTAGCCCAGGAATTGCTCTGAACTGCATTGTCTGTTTATCTTGAGTTCAGTGATGTTTGGTTTTTCTCCTGTTTTCATAGTATAATCCTTCCTACTTTTTTTCTCTCTTGATACCAAAGCCAGGTTAAAGCAAACTCTGTTAATGAGAACCAGTTACACAAAACCAGAAAAATTTAGTTATTTTCTAGTCTAGACAATGAAGTTAGAATTCTGCTGTTTTTGTATCCTTATGACACGATGCTTTACCATGAGGTTTCTTACTAATTATGGAAATTGTGGATAGTGCAAGTGAAGCAGATATAGATATGAGTGAAATTTTGATCTCCTCCAAAGTAATATGGCTATCAAAAAGTTCACCTAAATTTTAGGATAAAAGATTTTTTTTTAATAGCCTTTTGTGTGAATAGGATAATGATAGGATAGACACTGAAAATTTGGTGGGAAAAAAGCAATGGATATCATAAGGAGAAGAAAAATAGCTGAGAGTTTTACGTTCCCATATGCTAGGAAAACATTGCCATCGCTTGCTCCAGCAGTGAAAGTTTCTAGTAGTGAAGAAGTTACATCACGTAAACATAACTTTCTCACCCTCCCCCTAGGGAAAAGAAATACTTTTGTGGTATGACAGTCTTCCCCCTGACCTGACACCAAACACCTGTGTGTATTAACAAGCAGCTTTGGTGACAATTTTGATAGGAAGGAGCCAGTTGCATATGCTGAATCAAAGTAGCCGATAGAGACTGCAACTTATTTCAAAAGACACTAGAGAAGGATTATGAATTGCTTCTAATGTCACTTTGATTTATCATCTTGAGGTCTGAATTTCATTATGAAATGTGCCAAGTACCATTGGCCTTTAGTGTCAAAACCATCCAAACCTTCAAAAGGAAAACCTTGGTCATGCTATATAGTTTCTTTGAGCTAGATGTTCTTCAAGAAAGCGGAAATAAAATTTTATCACTAGTATTTAATATTTTTCAGCTAATACTTTCTGTATAAATGTGTATTTACTTTCAGAATATGTTTAAATGCACTTTAGCTATTATTTATAAGTCAACTCACTAATCAGTGGCATATGTAAGTCATGGTCAGTTTGCATGAAGGTATTAGTAGAGGTGCATTACTTACAAATTGAACGTTCTGGATGACACGACCATGTCTTTCAATGAAGTAGAAACCAAAGGTTGACTATGCTGATTCTTCACTAATCAGATTCTGCTGAGAAAGAAAGTGTCCTAGTATCCCCTTATTTTGTCCTGTGACTTGGTGGAAGAGCTAAGTTCAGTTTTCCAGTCTGCCACTCCCTATTTGATTATAAAAAATTGAAAAGTAAATGAAATTTCTGAAAGAATGTGTTTGTGAAAATGGCAGTCTGTAGTAATATGTAATATTCTCATTTTGGTATCTTACTCTTCTTTTATTATTTGTTTTGAACAATTAATCAGGACAGAGTGTTTCTGAAACAAACTTCTAAACTAAAGTTGGGTGGGGGCAAACCTAGTTATTTTCGATGTGAAACTTTGTGTGTGAATTACATCACGATGAACATGATCAAAGAAGTCCTATGTTTTGAGGGCAACAAAGAAAATCATTCTGTATAAGAAAAAAAAATGCATTAAAAACCAGCCCGTTTTATAGAATTTATATATGCCCACCTATCATTCCCATGTATATGGTAATGGGATTTTTTTATTTTATTTTATTTTATTTTATTTTATTTTATTTTATTTTATTTTATTTTTTTATTATTTTAAAAAAAATAGATTTTTCAATCATTAATATGACCTAGAAGTACACTTGCTGCATTGAGTATCTAAAGAGTATCTTATAATCATGCATCTTCTTACAACTGCATTTTTCTCCGAATTTTAAAGTTCATTACTTTATTTCACCTTTGAAAATGTTTGGTGAATGTTTGGCAAATGCCAAATCATTAAACTAAAGTTAAAATTTATCGATATCAGCCTTTGCAAAAAAAGAATCAGTCTCCCTCCAAACAAGTAAGAAACTGTGTTGTGTACTTAACATTGTAATAATCTTCTAAAATTTGATGTATAAATACGTTTGGAATTCAAAAGAAGCATTTAATAGGAGAGTGTAAATAGTACATCTTCATCTGCAAGCAAGATATTTCAGTGCAGGTAAAAATAAGAGTGTATTGTTCTTTTGTAATCTATGAACTATGGCATAGTATAATAAATTATACATGTTGTTTTGTTTAAAATATTCTAGTGTAGTCTACATGGAAAGTTACTTAGGAAAGTTACTTGAGTTTAAAAGGCAAATTAAACATACAATAAGGTTTTTGAGCTTTTTTAGACAGTTTGCCAGAAGAACCTTGCAGTTGGGCGTATATGTTAGTGAAAACCTATTTCAACATGATTTAAGTTTCTGGAAAACTTCCCTAAAGCCAGCTGTGATTCTGATTGAATGATGCAGTTTAGCATCATTGAGGCATTTGAATTTCCTTCTTTCTTTTTCATCCCCTACAATGGAAAGATCTCTCATGCATTTCTCTGCTAGATGGGTTGACACCAGAAATACAGAGCTTCAGTTAGTCAGGAAACTCCGTTGTGTCATGATTCAAATTAATATCCTCATTAAGTAGAATTATCAACATATTTCCTTTCTTTTTGTCATTCAAAAATGGAATTATTGTGCATCTAGTGTACCTGCCTTGGAATGTTGTTGCAGTGTAAATTAGTATCTCTTCTGATGTCAGTGTCCTTGCATTGGAGGATTACTGTAGAAAAAATATTTAAGATTAGTATATGAGTTGTCCTATGATGTTTGTTTTTTTCCTGGAGCTATTTGGAGTGTTATCTCCTTTTCCTGTTTGTAATCTGCAAAAAATAGGATATTTAAAATTTGTCAAATTTTAGTAAAAAAAGTCTGGTTTGGTACTTTGTGTGGACTTCTGCATTGCTGTAAGCTATACATCTATATATGTATATAGATATATACATATAAGAACAAAGTCTTCATTGTCCAATTCATATGGAATAACTTTGTGCTTCAGGTAGGGATTGCTGCAAAGTGTTAAATAATATGAGAAAAAGTAGCTGAAAGCATTATCTTTGTAATTAATGTTACTTGTCAAAAAGACTTTCTTTAGGAGTGGAAATAGTTTGAAATGAGAAGTTTTAACTTTGTTTTTGAGACAGTTAAGTGGAATTTGTTAGTGAGATATTGCAATGAGGAACAGGAAAAATTGGAGTTTTTTTAGTACTTTTCAAGTGACAGGGGTAGAAGTCAGAGACTTAAATATGTTACTTCTCTAGCATTTTGAATCTTTTTGCTTTATGTTGTGACATGCCTGAGAAGAGTACATAATTTAACAATCAGGAAGTACTTTTATTAAGAACTTTGTGAAACCGTGTCTGCTTAAATCTGAAATTTGATAGGTTCCAGATGTGTGTGCACTGAGTTGCATTGGACTTTGAGTCCTCTGAGGGGAGAATTTGACTAGGTTCATGTATTCAATTAAGATTTTGGATCAGAATCTGTGTTGGCCTTGCACATCTACATTGCAATGTAAACCACAGATAACCTATGCAAAATTCTGTTCCTGCAGTTTAAGATGTATCACTCTGATTCCTTCAGAGACTGAGAGTTACAGTAGGCAAGAAGAAAAGGAGAAAGCAAAGAAAACCATTGCTCTTGTATACATATTGACTGGCCAGTATTGGTATTTTATTCTATGCAGGTTAAACAATGTACATGTTAAACATCAATATGTTAAAGGACTACACTTCGCTATGGAAAATCATCTCCCCATATACCCTGGAAAGCAGTGTAGATTTATAGTCACTCATACTGGACTGCAGTTTTGCCACAATTAAGCCTGCAAATTTCATCTAATTATCACAGAGTATTCAAAGTAATCTAGACATGACTAGAAGCAGGTAGATAAGATTGAAATAAACTCTTACAAATGGGTTGGTTAAATTGAATACATAAGTCAGAGTCCTCCGTGTAACATTTTCCTCACTTCAAAGGCATTTTTTTCCTTAACACATTTTTAAGAGTCCCTATTTTGGGGTCCTAAATGATTTTTTCAAGATTTATTGGATTATCTAATTGGCCCAATTCAAAAAAAAACTTTGCTGATGTCTACATTGAGTGTTCTTTCTGAATGTCTCTCTTAAAAGTTTTTTTGTAAAAACCCTGGACAATTTAACCTTTATAATGCTTCTTTACTACTCTTCAAACTATTTTTACAATAAGTTTACAATAAGTAACTGGTGGCTAGTGTGGTGCTGTGTTGCTCTGGATTCAGGACTTCATTTTCTTTTATAAGTCCCAGAAAGCAGGCTGTCTTTTTTTTTTTTTTTTTTCTTCACTATCCCACCACCTATTTACATGCCCAGCTGGCCAAGTAATGTGTTTTATGCCACTTCTGCAATGACTGATTCCTCTTTGGATGAGTAAATTCATAGAAATTGTGTCTTTGATGAGCCTGAAAATATAGTGGGCAAAATCAGAATATATTTTCAGAACCCGTGGAATACAGAACAGTCTCTTGGACCCCACTCATAAAGATCATGTAAGATTAGATGTGTATCATACTTTACAGAAATATAGATTCTGATCCACCTGATCTTCAGGTAAACCTCTTGAAACCGTTGGGATGCTGTGCCAGATATAGAAGTGTTTGTAGCAGCTGTTTAATTGAACTGGTTGGAGTGCCTGTTGGGAAAGGCATGCAACAGATAGACAAAAATCAGAACAGCTGAGATGAACAACTAGAAGAGTCTAAGAGTCCTGGGGTGTATGAAGAGGCAAAATTGCTAGATACATTGCAAAAGACAGATTATGAGACACCAGAGAACAGAAATCCACCCTGTTAAAATTATTAGGACCAATTGCAGAGTAAAGTGCTGTTGAACATGCACCAACTGCTACTGCTTCCCCTGTCACATGGCATGACACATTCTGGGATCATCAAATTTCCTTCTTGTGTATTCTTGTCAATATCTTCATTCTGCCAGACTGCTTTGGGATTTGCTTATTTATAACCTTTCTGAGACTCTTCCTTTGATTTCTCTGGATATGTCTTTTGCTCTAGTTCCTTCTTTACTTCCATTCTTTTCAGGAGTCAACTTTAAAATTGTTATTCACCATATCAGCTACACTGGGTGATTTATGGTGTATGATTAGTGTTAAGCAGTGATCTAGGTCTTCAAAAAGGCCTAAGTGCATTTATTTTACAATACATTTTAATCGGTCATTTACAATTTAGCGTCCTTACATGTAGGAAAATTTGTGTGGTAGATTCAGCATTAGAAAACCAGATGGCAAAGAAGAAATTAGAAATACAACAGATGGACAAAAAATGATATGCAAATTAAGTAAGGTTTGAAGGATTTTGGGGTCTAATTATAATTTTTAAGAGGGTGATACTTATTAAGTACATTTTATACTTTTCATAGCATATTATCTCACTTTATTTATTTTTGTTCATTTCAACTTTCCTCTGCTCTTTCAAATCAGATTTTCTTGGCTTGTAATTTGGAATCTTTTCAAAAATTTTATTTTTAACTGAAACAGCATCACAAAATATAGATCTCTTATTATGATGCAGTTTCATAGAGGAGAGGCTAGAAGCTTAGATTCTTCTTGTGCATAAAACTGTTAACTTTCTCATTGTCCTGTGTACTTAGTGGATGTGAGGAGGGAAAATAACTCTCCCTTTTATCTGATGCAATACCTAAAATGTTAAGATGTCACCTGCAAGAACCATGGCTTACCAGACAGTACTATGGCAGTCAAATGTCAAGCTTAATCACCATAGATTAAAATTTAAGTCAAGATTCAAAGCAACATGTTTGAAGATGACAGTTATCCTGAAAAAATAATTTTAATTCTGCATCTCTCCATTGCCTCATAATAAAGATTATCACAGACTCTAATTAATTTGTTAATGATTTCAAAGTCCTTTCAACTGTGCATGTTGAAAAAAATGGGACCTGTAAGTTTTTTTATATATTTGTTCTATTTCCATAACTTTTAATATTTTGCTCATGGGAACATTCTTGTTATGTAGTTATTGTGGTAGTAGTAATCTAAGACACACTGAACTTTCAGTTTAAGGTTTTATTTAGGACTTACCATTGTTCTGTTTAAGTAACTATACCAGTCATTATTCTCTTTTGATATTTATCAGTGAACACAGGGCATTAGGAAAAAATTCCTCTCTTAGAAATCTGTTTATTTTAATCTCTATACCTGTAATTTCTGCAGAGGAAAATAAGTACTACCCAACTTTTCCCACACATTTTACACTTACAGGACATTGACCTGAATAATGCATTATAGCAGTTGATAGACTTGGCATGGAGCTATGTTTACATTACATTCAAAGTTATGTAACTGAAAAAAAGCCCAACAGTTTAAGAGTGAAGTTGATTTCTTTATAAGATTTAGTTGGCTTTGTTTTTTTTTTTTTCTTCCTAACAACAGTGATATTAGCTTCTATTACTGGAGAGACAAATGGATTAGCCAGCAGATGAAAATGGACAGCTTTGAATTCTTAAAAAAAAAACAAACCAAACCCAAAACAAACAAAACCCCCCCTCAAAAAAAACAACAAAACTCCCTTGAATCTAAACTTTGAGACTGTTCTCCAAGAAAATAAATCATAGAAAGAGAAATATATTTTGGAATGTATTTATAATAATAGTAATAACAATAATAATAATACCCCCAATCCTCCTGATGTCTATGTACACAACAGTGCTCATTTTCAGAGTGTCCAAAACTGGTGGCAAAAAAATTTCCTTCCTAAGCTGACATCTCTATGGTCTATTCTTAAAAATGACCAAAACCTGATTTTTTTTCTGAAGACTTCTGGAACTCTGTTAATTTCCATCTTTGCTCCTCCTCTCTTCCTGTCTTCGTGGCACACGAGTATAAGTTTTTTTAAAGTAAAAGTTATCCTTAAATAAGAGTTGGAGAAGCACTGCAAAATGATTGATCAGTACTTCGAAGGAGTGTGGCCCATAGCATGGTTTTATAATGAGTTTAAGGCACTACCAGGTTCATGATAATATTAGAACTTTGGGAAAGCTAAAAAAGAAGAACAGAAGGCTACTATATGGATAAGAATGTCAGTAATGAATAAACAGAAAATGCACTATAAATAGTAACCTTATTCAAGCCAAAAAGGGTGATAAGAAAAACTCTGTAGTGTACTTTCATGGTATGTGGTAGTTGCAGTCCCATCTGGGCCACCTGGATACCAGGGCAAGCCATGCATGTTGAGGAGAACAATTCCCATTATGCAAGTGCAGTGAGTTGGAGAATTAAGGCACCCTCTCCACGCTCATGGAGCTCCTGCCATGTGGAAAAGACTCCTACCTGGAAGGGCAGCGACCATCAGTCACTCCTGACAACCTGGTGCACCTGCTACCTGGATTGTAGCCTGAGCCGGATGATACAGAACTATACAATCTGAAAAGTTCTGGACACAGATAAATGGTGGAAAACACCAGAATATTACCTCATCCTAATGGCATCTTGAACGGAAAAACACTGACTGAAGTAGATGATCTTGCAACTCTGTAAATCAGGGGTGTCGAGCTCATTTTCTCTGGGCGCCACATCAGCCTTGCAGTTGCCCTCAAAGGACTGAATGTAATTTTAGGACTCTATAAATATAGGAGCAGTTAGGAGTCCTAAAATTACATTTGGCTTTTTGAAGGCAACCGTGAGGCTGACATGACCCCTGGTGAAAATGAGTTCGACACCTCTGCAATAAATAGTGATCCTGAGTGACACCGGTTGAGCTCTTCTGAGTTGCAGAGGCCTGCCACTTCGCATTTCCTTCTGAGGTGGGACATTAGAGGGTGATGTCACTTCACAATGAACAGAGGCCACAAACCTGTGGGTGAAGACAGATGTCTTGAGACTCAACGAACATGCAATCAGCATGCCGATGCTTTAAAATGAGCTATTCGCTAAACTCGAGGGAAATTTTGTTCATTGGTATACCTCTACATATATTCAATTATCCATTGATTAGTACGTGTATGTGTGATAGTGTGATTTACAAATCTATATTTAAGTGTTTTTACCCATATATTGGTGTGTATATCTATGTGCATGTGATCTGATGTATCCTTTTGTAAGTATAATGTGACCCTTGTCATTTTTCAATCTGCAATCAAGTCGCTGTTCTTATTATAACAAATCCCATTGAATTGTTTTAAATCACTTTATTAATCAGCTGTCAATTAAGTACTATTTAGGAGTTATATATCAAACTTGTGATCTACCTCAACAAATTTTGAAATTGCTGCTAGATCAAAGCCAGATCAAAATCTACTCACAACACTGTGTAGTGTATGAAAAAGATGATTGAGTCAAGTGGGAACATAAACTCATTTCTTGTTTTATGGCAGAGACAGCCTTTACTTTCTGGGATTGGTATACAACAGCACACGTCAAATGTCAAAAACTGATGGAAGCACTAGACAATTTATTTTCAGGTAGCCTGAATTAACTCACCAATGGAACCTCAAAACAAAAGCAACTTCCAAGGACATAACTGTTACATTATGGACACAATTTTTAGCACCCTCCCAAGGTAGCAACTTGTATATGTAGACACAGCCTTAGTTGGGAGTTATGGTCCACTGCAGCAAATGAACATAGGGAAAAAGGCAAGAGTTCCAGTGATTCTTATAAAGGAGATTTCCAAATCCTTCATGAAGAGCAGTTTTTTAACTTTCAAATGTAACTAGGTCACATAACCATAAAAATGGTAACCTTTGAAAAATCTTAATTTATTAGAAGTATGGTGAGATTAAATCATCAAAACTTTGGATCTGAAAATGGTTCATAGACATGGCAAGGTTAGTATCTGTGAACCACATAACAGCAGCAACAGCTATTACTTCATCATGAGCATCAGCTCTGAGTAACTAGTTTTGTTTATTTTTTTTTTCATTTTATAGATTTATTTGGTTTAGTGTTTAGAACATGGATTGGATTTTGTCATTCTGGATTACAGACTGTCTTTTCTAGATTAATGCAGGCAGCTGGAATAATTCATTTGAAGCATTAACAGTTTGATTTCTTATTAAAATGTCCCTTTTCTCTCAAGATTCCAGGGGAATAAGTACATAATGTATTTTTTCTTTATTCATACTTTCTACAGGTTATTCTTTAGAGTTCCAGTTCATGAGATCAGTACCTAAAAAGGCAAAATAAATATTTCTAGATGAGTCAGAATCAGAAAAGAAATTGGAGTACACAGTCATGCAAAAGTAAAACATGGACTTAATGGAATATATTTATGTAGACAGATCTGTTTACTACTACAAGGTTTTCCTACCTTTACATCAGAAATTTTGTTATAAGTAGTCTTGCTTGCCTCTGTGATGGCACATAAAGGTAGCTGGGTAAAAATCAAACTCTAATAAAGTAGTGATAGTCTAGGATTGGTTAAACTGTATCATAAGGAAAAGAATTGATAAATCCGGTAAATGCTGCTTGTGTATTTTCATGCTTAATGTCAAGTGTTGATATCAATGGTTAAAGATGAAAGTGACTTGCTTCTCTTTATGGACCTCTCCAGATGTAGGGTGGTACAGTTCCTCAGAAATGCTGTTTCAATCTTCTCTTTTCTTTCGGGTGAAAGGAGGACTGACAAAGCAGGAGCATCTGCAGCAGAAACACTAAGAGGTTTTTGGTTTTCACAAATTTCCATCTGGGAGGAAAAGCAGCTGCAGAACACAATGAGAAAAGACTTTGGGGTGGGCTTCACTGCTCACTCTGGTGAACAAGTACCCAGTATGGGGTCTGTAGGATGAAGACTTCAGAGCGTCAGGACTCACATTGACTTTTCCTCACCTTCTTTCACCAGCACCTGTGAAATGCTATCCCATCAAAACCTCATTTCAAGATTAAGAACCTTACTGTTTCTCTTTACAGAACTTTTCTGGAAGGATATAAATATTGCTAAAACAGATTTATGACAGTCTTGTAATTTTTTTTAAAAGTATGGCAATATTCTACACAAAATGGCATGTATACTGACTTTGTCTTGTCAGAAAGTACTTCAAATAATGACAGTTGCAGGCATGGGGTTTTTGGAGACTCTTTTCTCAAAAACTCCTAATTTTCAACCTGTTAATTTCTTAATGTATCATCAAACTTCAGCCTGTTTATACCTTGTCATTATGCTATGACCCATCGCACTAGTATTTATGTATACATATCAGTTGCTAAATTAATATGTAGTTGTTGCCATCTCAGAGTTGAAAGATTGTTTGTAAAATCAGATAGATTACATAGGTACAGAATAAGAAAGGGAAATCTTATGGAATCTTAATTGTTGGAAGGCCAAAAAAACAACCCTACATTTCAAATAAACCTATCACAGTAATGAATATGCATAAGTATAGACAGGGCTAATTTTACCTTAATCACAACCAAAAAATAAACTGTAAGCATTATGTTGGTATGTATTTGTAACTGAATGGTCTGGACAAGTTCTGGTACTTAATTTTGAACTATTCTATCATATACTTCACTCTGGGAATAGACATTCTTACCTGAATTCGAGTATTGAGAAAAGACAAATCCTTCCTATTTGCCTCATTTTATTAAAACAGAATGGAAATACATTTTTACATAATGAAATATTATATCGCAGAACTCTATGCCTCAGGATGTTATTTATGTCAAAGTGCACTTTAAAATGATGTCATTAAGTAATGGAATAAAATACTTCCATAAAACTCAAAACACATGGTGAAGATGCTCTTCTTGCTCAAAAAAATCCCTGTGCCTCAAGTAGTTGTGGTGAGAGACTGCCAATATAAGATACATGACTCTATCTTGTTTTTATTCTCTATTTGAATAATCTTTATTAGTCAAATCATCATTATTAGTCATTTCCAGAGACAGTATTCTAAACTAAATGGACCTTTAATATGGCCAAGTTCAAACACCATTGCCATTTCTTGATAGCTCTGTCTACATGTCTCAACTTAGAATATGGAAAAAATTCACTGATCATCACGCCATTAGGACAAGGTACTTCTCAGTCCATGGATATTTTATTAAAGAAGGTGTATCTCCTTATTTCTACTCCAGAGATGACATTTTCTAGTTTTGGTTTTAAAATAGTGCTTAGATTGGCTCTGAGTTGTAAAAGGATTTCTTACTGTTTTTCATTTCCTGACTTTTCCAGCTGAAAACTCATGTTTGAAACACAACCCCAATATGCCTTGAGTCGTTGTTGGCAAAGCTAAGACCATTAATGACTTTATATTATGGTGGTAATACACTTCTATGCACTTTTCCAGCTTATTCCAACAGTGAATTTTAAATCAATGTATTTCATTCCTATATATTATGCCATTTTTTGAATTCTAAGTAGATGTTCATAATTTTATATCAGGCTTGAGATGGGAGCAAAAAATCAAGACCTTATCAAATAGGAGGAAGTCCTACTGCAAGACTCTGGAACATTAACATTTTGATGACCACAGTGCCTAGGAAGAATGAGATTATATGTGCAGAGCTTATTAGTAAGGACTTGGCTAGTAAGGATTAGCCTTCTAAGAAGCCTACTAGTCAGGCTAGTAAGCTCGACTAGTTATTTGTTTAAAAGAATAATAAAAAAACCTTGAAATATTTGTTTTAACTTCATTTTAAATAACAGTTGAACTGTAATGGTTCATATGATCTGAGACTCTCGAATACTTCATTCATAATGAGAGCCAGTAGAACACGTTCTAAAAAACTAGACTCCACTAGGAGTTTGGAGAACTTCACAGATGCATCTGCTATTCTTATTTATTTAAGTTGGGGGAGAAAATGGCAGGTAGGCTTCAACAATCACTCTATTTAGGTACAGTGGGTGCATAACATTTCCTCTGATATATCTGTGATATATGTTCCCACAATGTGTGTGTGTGTATATATATAGTATATATATGTACATATAGTGCATATACATATTGCTGTTCATTAACTAGCCCAGTAACAAACACAGAGAAGTATTTTTGTGGCATTGTAAGAAAACATATGGAATCTTTTATGAATTACTCTCATTTGTGATTTCTAGTAAATTATATGGATGAGTCATGAAATGCCAGGACTTATGACCTGCTAACCAATGGGAAAAGTTTGATTATTTGATGATGCTATCAAATACTATTAAAATCTTACAGAAGACAGACACTGGAGGAGGAGAAGAACAGTGATATTTAAGGGAATTCAGGCCAGAGATATTCCTTGCTGTAGTGATATATAGGAAACAACTTATACTCTCAGTGCTCAAGACAAATCCTGTGACAGGTTTGACTCATCTCCACTGCTTAATCCTAGTTGGCTCAACACCTACTCCACAACCCTTGCAGCTAACTAGGAAAAATCCTGTGTAACATAACTTGCACACCATGTTGGTCATTCTCTTCATTGTCCCATTCTGTATTATCAGGATATATAACAGAAGTCTGTACCCTCCCCAGACATGTTTTGTTTAGAGTACTGTGTTTGCGTGTTACTCTCTGATGTCCCTGTCCCTCTTTTTTTTTTTCCCCCTTTTTTTTTTTTTTTTTTTTTTTTTTTTCCTCAAGTGGAAAGGTTATCATCTTGACCACATCACTAGGTGTGCTGCCTCCTCCTCTGCTCTGGAGACCTTGCAAAATGAGAGGAAATCCCACTTGCAAGACCCTGGAACACAGACATTTTTGTGATTATAGCCCTTAGGGCAAAAGAGGTTCTCTGTGCAACTTTTAAACGCAGAGAATCACATTTAAGGCATTCTGCCAGGATTAGCATCACAAGCAAGATGGAGTCTATCCATCTCTGGGCCCAAATACTAGCTGAAAAATGGTTACTGCTTGAACCTCTGAGACTTGTTGGATGCGGCTTTTACTGGCTATTGTGAAATCATTCCACCACATGTCTGATCACAATTGAGGTCTGAAAGGCTTCAGAAGATTGTTACCCCATGAGAAGTCTTCATCAGCAATTTCTCCAGGTGTCTTTTAGGGCTTTTCAGAGCTGTGGTCATCAATGAGATTCACACCTATGTGTGGCATTCCCTATAAACAGATAAAATACCCTAGCTACAAAGTCTCACATTGTATCAAGCAAGATGTCAGAGACTGCCATAGAAAAGTGGATGGAACAAGTGGCTGCCCCCTGGCTCCTTCAAAAACGTATTTTTTACTATGTTTCTTCTCCTGTGACTGTATCAATCATTCCCAAACCCTGAGGGGAAAAAACACAGCATGAGATAGCCACAGGGCAGTAGCTGCACCTCAATTAGATGCTACTTAGGCTGGTGGACAGAGAAGAGGTGCCAGAAAGTGGTACCTTGGTAAGCCCATAGTGGATGTGTCATCACAGGGAAAAACAGAGAGAGAGAATGAAGGACGTGTAAGGCATGTGACTGCTTCTTTACTTGAATGGTGCTCTGGAAAACTAGTAAGCAAGTGTCTCTAACAGCTGCAGTCCTTTCAGTGAAAGTGAATGATTTTTGTTTTGTTTTTTTTTCCACCTGAGGAGCAGAGTGTCACTGTGAAAGCAATTCTTCTCTGACCCATGTAGAGGTGATACCTGGTAGCTTATATTTATACACCATTTGTAGATGTTTGTCTGGTCTTGATGGTCATAAATGTGTATAGCTCTGGTTTATCAATCTTCCTTTCTGTTCTTGGCCAGCCAAAAACCTGAACTGTCATGTAGCTTTTTGTCATGCAGACCTTTTCTCTGGATATACAGTCAAGCGAACTGGTGGTGAGAGGCTGCCAGCTACAGAAGCTGTTGTTCCTCCGTGTAGCTTGTGTCCTGCTTGTTTTAGCTTGCTCCCTGTCATACTTTGTCTGCACCCACAGTCTACAACCCCTGCCACGTTTCCTCCTTGTTCTCTGTTCTCAGTCAGACATAAGAAAAGCTGAGCATTTGCCACAACTGCTTTCTTGTGATGGTCCCAAAGGTCCTGCACTGGTCATGTATGCCAAGCTGCACTAGACCTCTAGCTGGCAATCATCATTAACAAGCTAGTCTTCAGGGAGATTTGATGTTTGAGTTGACATGGTTGGCAATGCTTTTCCACCCTGCTGCATCAGTCAGTCCAGCTGCTTTCTGTGAAGCAGAGGTTTGACTGTGCTAAACTCAAAGCTCCTGGGGCCTCCACTTTCCCCACACAAATGGACTCCAGTGTCCAGGTCTCTTCTAGCTTCAAGGATCTCTTCTGTGATGGTAAGACATTTTTTGCTCCCTTTTTCAGTGAACCGTAAGACCTGATGTAATGACTGCCAATTGTAGTAGGATCATGGTTTTGTAATACAGTACAAAGAATGCAAGATGTGCTGCCCAGGGAGAGGAACGAGTATCTATGATCACTATGAATTGCAGTGCTGCTTTTGAAGGACTGTCCCAAAGTGTAGGATTCATTTCCTTTTATGGTCATATACACACCGTCTGCATGGAGCTGAACATGAGGTAACCTTGCTCTTAGATTCTCTGAGATTCTTCTCAGAAGGACCTAAAGGCTCTCTCCAAATGACAGCCCATGAGCAAAATAACATGCATGCAATGTGGAATATCAAAGAAGTGGGACCAAAGACTAAAAAGAGACATTAGACAATTGATAACGTAGACATAGCTGTAATTTAGAGAATTCTAAAATAAATATTTTGTATCCTCTAGCAACAGCACTCATTGAACCTCGTACCTTCTCATGCAGTACATCTCACATAAAAATAATCGAGATAATTATGATAATTAGAATAACAATTAATAATACTTGTCCTTTTTTTCAGTGGATTTTAAAGTGCTTTTCAACATTGACTAATTAAGTTCAACAATATGCTCTAAGGTGGGTAGCAGGTGTTTGTTCATCTCTCTGGATCATGTCACCCACCATAGTAATACAGCTGCTTCTACTTAAGTCTCATTCATTGACTTCTAAATTATCATCCTGGTTGTCAGCAGATAATTTTCCTGCATTTTCTGCATAGTGTGTAGAAAAGTAGAAGCCCTTTCTTACATTACTTCTGTTTTGAGAACACTGAAAATTCACATGGAGAAGATTTGTGGCTAAACCCATGATGGCTACATTCAGCATAATAGGAATGGATGTTTGTGCAGCCATGTGAACCCAGGCACACTTGCCGCATAAAAACGTGCCAAGTATTTTGGAAGGAAGGCATGAAGAGCCCCTAGACTACTGAAGAGATCACCTCTTATATTACTCATCTGGGTAAAGTTTGGTCATATGATTAAGTATGTTCAGACTGGCTACCTAGAAAATAGTTTTAATCCAGGTTCTGATGATGTTCATATATACACATAAAAAAAAAAAAAAAAAGGCAAAATCAAAACTAAACAACAACAACAACAAAAGATGAAGAGTCAGAGGAAAAACTTTACCTTTTTTTATTTCCTTCCCTTCTCTCCTACTTTTCCTGTGCCCCCTTGAACACATAAGTACACACAGTGTCTTTATTTTATTTTCAGATGTTAACTGAGAGTTTATTCATACTGAGGGAAACTAATCTGGGATGCAACCTGTTCCTCCTAATAACCGTGGCATAATCTGGCCTCTACACAGCAAAATAAAGGGTTTTGAGAAGGATATGAAATGACAGATGCTTGATTAAATTTTTAAAGGGTAAAGCAGAGGATGTAGGGTAAATTTTCTGAACAGTGTACAGAAGATTCAACACAAATCCCATTATTAGTTTACAAGATATGTGGGTGTTAAGTAATAAGAGGATTCCTACACAGACATTTCTAATATACTGCTGTACAAATTTACAGCCATGCATTCAATGAGTTTAGACACTGAAAACTAGAACCATTCTTTCGGTTCTTATATACTATCAAAATTAATGTTATTCTTCATTTTCTTAAGTAGCACAGCATGTTTTTTAAGAATGGCACCACATAAAAGGCCTGGTTCTAACTCTGGCCCTCAGGAAATTAATGATGACAGATAATATATCATGAACTTGGAATATGGACAGCAGCATATCAGTTCCATTTTATGCCAGATCAGCCAGGTACCTTTGCTCAAGAGAGCACTTACGCATCCATCAATTCAGAAAGCACTGAAATCAGATAGTATGTAAATGAACACTGTCCTGAACAGGGTGAATGTGAGCACATATGTCAGACTTCTTTTGAATTGAGTGTTTATACAGTCATATGAGAGATTTTTCTTCCTCCTAAGTACTGCAAGTTGTAAGAAGAGCAAAGCACAAATCCTCCCATGCAGCCGATCAAAAGAACAAAGGTACTACTAGAATATCTGGGTAATTTTGAAACCGCCATGTTTACGGAAATTATAGAAGACCAGATAGCTAGCATCTAAAATGGAGAAAAATTATTGTATGATAACTAAGATAATGACATAAGGGAATATCAATTAATTGTCTCAGGCTAATATTAACAAAACTCTCTGTAAAGATAAGAGATAAATATATGTGATATAGATGAGCTCCATGCATTTTGAATGAATTTTTGAAATCCTTAAAGGTGGGAGATCTTTCCCGAAAACTCTGAAAAGCCTCAGAGTAGCAATGAATCTAGATCTTGATAAATATTTAAAAATATAGTTTACAATTACCTTTACAAGACTGTAAACATGTTATAAAATATTTAGCCTACTTAAAGCAATATTAATCATAGAATCATAGAATGTCCTGAGTTAGAAGGGACCCCCAAGGAACATCGAATCCAGCTCCTGTCTCTGCATATGACAACCTCAAAATTCACAACATGCATCTGAGGGCATTGTCTAGTCTCTTCTTGAATACTGCCAGGCTTGGGGCCATGACTGCCTCCCCAGGGAGCCTGCTCCAGTGCTCCACCACCCTCTGGATGAAGAACATTTTCCTAATGTCCAACCTAAATCTCTCCTGGCACATCTTCCATGCCATTCCCTCAGGTCCTGTCATTGGTCACTAAAGGAAAGAGTTTGGTGCCTGCCCCTCCGCTTGTGAGTAAGCTGTAGACCACAATGAGGTCTCCCCTGAGGCTCCTATTCTTCAAGCTGAACAAACCAAGTTAAGTAAGTAACTGCTCCTCATACAGCTTCCGCTCCAAAACCCTCCACCAACTTTGTGGCCCTCTTGTGGACACTCTCCAGTACCTTAACGTCCTTCTTATCCTGTGGCACCCAGAACTGTACACAGTTCTCCAGGTGAGGCCATATCAGTGCAGAATAGAATGGAACAATCACCTCCCTCGCCTGGCTGGCAATGCTATGCTGGATGCACCCAGGACATAGGTGGCCCTCTTGGCTGACAGGGACACTGTTGACTCATGTTCAACTTGCTGTCAAACCAAAATCACCAGATTCCTCTCCACGGAGCTGCTTTCCAGCATGTCGTCCCCTAGTCTGTATGTACAGCTAGGTTGCCATGTCCCAGGTGCAAAATCCAGCACTTGCCCTCATTGAACCTCCTGTGGTTGATGATTGCCCACTTCCCCAATTTGTTCAGATCCCTCTGCAGGGCCTCTCAGCCCTCAAAAGTGTCAACAGCTCCCCCAGTTTTATGTCTTCAGCAAAGTTACTAAGTGATCCCTCAAGTCCTGAGTCTAAGTCATTTATAAAGACATCGAAGAGTGCTGGCTTAAAATAAAATGTATTTCCAAAACTGCCTATATCTTCTTGCTACCTGTACTATACTGTTAAAACACAGCACATAGTAGAATGACATCGTAAAGTTGAAATTCAGTCGATTTTAGAAGCCTTCTAATATTTATTGGAAGAAAAAGTGACAAATGCTTTTCTGCAAAAATAAGTTGCTGTATCTACAGTCTCATAACTGTAATACTACCTATTATTTTGTGATATGTCCGCAGAAAATAGCTTCTGAAAACTGACTCCTTTCCTTCAGTGTGGCCCTCATGGGGTATTCTCATAGTCCATTCCCAGGAACTGTGAGCACAGAGAAGCCGTGTTTTAAATTAAAAAAAAAAAAAAAAAAAAAAAAAAAAAAAAGTAAGGTATAAGCAGATCTGTAATTTGTGTCCTGGGTATTAGGAGAGTTTCTGACTTTAACCTTAATTAGTCTTACTGAAATTTACTTTGACTTTTGGCAGAACAGAAAGGTTAAGAGAGAAGGGCCATGATGATGGATTTTGTTAGATCTTGAACTGGAAGACTACAACTATAACTCAAGGTATATAATTCAACTAAAAAACCCCTGTTTATCTGTTTACTCATAAATAAGTAGCTTAGTAGCATAGGATCTTTCTGATAGCAATAGTAAACAATATCTGATTTGAGATTCTTTACTCTTTAAAAGTCTTCAGCATCTTTAGGTTGTTGGTTGCAGAGCATTGGGAGGCTTCTTTCCAGACATAACGTATTTTTGAGTCAATATGACATGTCTAAGATTTTCCTTTGTATATAACACCTTTCCCTGTACAATAAATGGACCAGGCACTGATACGTGAAAGCATTCTAGTTCTGAACAAGTCTTGAAGCATTTGCTTAATGTTCTGCATAGGAATGGATTCAAGCATACACTTATGAGCTTTCAGAATTCAGGTTTGGTACCTAGGCTAATACCTAAAAGAATGAAACTCCATGTGTCATTAACCTTCCTATCCTGCTTCCATAAAAAAAAGATCTAACTGATCAATTTAAATTGTGATGACTGGCAAAAGACACAGGATTAGAAATGAAGTGAAAGGCAAGTTTAATGTTAGAAACTCAATGCAAATCACAGGGGTTTTTAGCAGAATTATGATACATCTTGTCAGAGGAGATCATAACAGTCATACCTCCAATAGAGGACTGAAGTATGTTTTTTTAGATAGCTCTTATATCTTCTTTATTAAAATAAGTTGCATGAGCAATATCTGATTCTTTGAAAAGTGTTAGAATGCAGAAAGAGAAATATTGATTTGAAAGTCATAAGTTTCCACAAGAACATGAGTTATTTTAGTTTGTGAAAAATATATAGCCTGCCTGAAACAACCACAGAGAGGTGTATTAGACCTGTTTGCACAAGTTACTGAAGAATGTGTTTTCAGACGTAATACAGAACTACGGAGAGGGCAGTTCTAATTTTAATCTATTTTTCTTGCATAAGTTTGTGCTACCATCTTTTCCCAAGCAAATTAAGATAAATTTAAACTAGGAAATGTAACTCAACAGTTGCACCTTTTGTTTTAAGCTGAACATGCAGGACATAATATAAAAAAAAAAGAAAGTCCAAAATGTGACATGATTTTGCCAGAAGTAATGAAGTGGGATATTGTCTTTTACTGACTATATTGAAAGCAATAAAATAAATGGTTTTATAGACTAACTAAAATCTCTGTCTGTCAGGGTTTTTTTTCCTCTTGCTTTTCTTTTTGAACTGCTTTCAGAAGGAGCTTAATCTTTTTTTTTTTTTTTAAATAATTTTGCTAATTTCCTATTAGAAATAATATGTACAATGCACACAGTATTTTAAATGCTTATTTACTTTTTTCCTTATCAGTTTCTTTTCTTTGTTCTTGTATCTATATATTTATGAAATAATATTTTTTCTATGTCTTTGCCTAAGGTAAAATCCCTCTCCACCTCAGTCTCATTTTCTATTTTTCCTCAAATCTTTTTCCTTATTTCAGTTTATCTTGGTGTTGTTATTAATTGCCATTGATGACAACTATAGCTATCATATGTGGGAGAATTAACTATTTTGCAGCATTCACATGTGAAGAAAGCTCCTCAAAGGATATATGTAAAGTACATGCCCAGTGTTACTTAAGCTAAGAATAAATGTAAGGGCAATAGGTGCTAAACTGTTTATAAGGACACACACAAGCATGTAATGTAAGCGTGTAAACATGCATGTATCTAATTCTTTCTTGTTCATCCATGAAAATACAGGAAGCTCGGAGTATCTTAACCTATTGCTTTCACCACCTTTTATACCCCTTGAGTATACAGGACTTGCCCATCACTGCTTTCTAACTTCAGCCTGGGCCTGTCTTGAACTTCTTGTCTGACTTCCTTCAGTGACTTGGCGTATTTGTTTTTGTTCTAGAACTCTCTATTCCTTTAGGAAATCTGACTACAAAATAAAATAAAAAACAATTTTAAAAATTCCCAAACACATAAGAAATTCAAATACCACCTCCATGTTCTTTGTCTTCAAGGCTGCTATTTTTTTGCAACTGGACTTCTGGTTATCTTATTCTGACATCAAAAAGCAATTAGCCAAAGAAAGAATTTTAATAATAAGGCAAACAGCAATGCTTTTTCAGTGTCAATGACAGTATTCCCTGATACAGGAATTCTTGGTCCTTTTGTTCTTTTTATTTTCAATTAATACAAATGAAGACTACACAGATTTATTAGATTATTTAATGTGACATTCTGCACGATAAAGCCATCTGTTTCTATGTAATAACCCCAATATTAGGTTAAATAACTTGTACATAACAAAACCAGGTTTTCTGGAAGAGCTTTTAGACCTGATTGGAAATCATCATGACAGGGAAAATCCGTAATTTTGCATAGTAGCTAATTCTGATGCATAAATCTTTCACCATCAATTGTATGTGTGTAAATCCTTACTTGAATGCATCAAACCATAATATCCAACCACAGATACTTGGCATGACTCTTCACTAGAGTAAAAAACCTCATTTTTATCTACCTTTTTTTAGCTCAGGAAGCATTTATGACCAATCATCAGTCTTTCAATATTGTTGTCACTGTTGTCTTTCATATAAATACACGAGACTGAGCTTTCAAATACATACATTTTTTCGTCTGTTATTTGTGTGACACATTCCATGTTTTCAATGTCCATTTTGAAATCTGGGCAGGTGTAACTAGACATAATCTTTCATTGTCATCTTCATCACCATTATTTATGAATATACATTTGCTGGATTAATTCTACTCACCATTTAACTGTTTATGCAATAAAATATTGTATTAGATGCTTTTTTGTCAAACATTTTTGTTGTAATTTTTGAAGCTGTAAAATTGTGTCAAACTAGTTATCCCTTTTAAAAACTAACACATTTTCAAAGTACCTGGTTTGTAGAATATAGCATTCCACACTGTATATATGGCCTGGTTTATTATTTTCAATTAAAAAAAATAAAACAGTTTTGTGACTGTGTTCATCATACAAACTGATTCAGAGTTTAAAATAATTGTTGCTAGGTACAATGGATCTGCCACAGAATGTTATTATCTGTTAGTTTTAAAAAATTATAAATTTTTAAAAATTTTAATTTTTAAAATAAAAATGTATAATGTTCTTTCCTACTTTTCTTTCACAATGTTCTGGAAAATCGTTTACCCTAGCAGCTCTTATAAGATGATAACTAACTCCATCTCTGGTTCTTTTTGGAGTTTAATTCTATTCTCAGATGTGTCTGTGTCTTTAGACAATGTTACAGAAGGGGAAATGCATTTTGCATTTCAGTGGTTATACTAAAATAAAATTTGACCCTATCACTACTACTGCATCTGGTCTGGAATCAACCACAGATGGATATGTAGAACCTTGAGTGTTTTTTGTGTAATGTTGGAGGAGAAAAGTGTGTCATATCCAGACTCGTGTTTCAGACTTGTTATGACAGATAACAGCTCAACAGGCAAGTCCCTTTTGAGAAACATCCTTTATTCTATGCTACAAACACATTTTGTACCAGTGTTTGAAACTATACTGAAAATCACATTACGTTGCTTGGGGACTTTCTGAAAACAAGGCTAAATGTGTTCTTAAAGTAAATGTGTTAGATGGTAGAGCTCTGTCTTGCAATTCCAAGTGTCATGTCTCTGGTTTAAATGAGACTGGACTGATTGCATAGAATTGGGGGTTATGCCTGTGCAAATGGGTACATCACAGCAAGAGCTCCTCTTTTGTAAAGCAGTGACAGAAGAAAGCTGTTACAGAATTTCCTAATGTTCTCACGTATCAGTATCAAACATTTCCTATACCTTGATCTTTGTGCTTGTATGCAGCAGTTTTCTGCCTTTCTCTATGTCTAATGAGAGATACCAATTAATGTGTAGAATTCCTGTCATTTCCATGTTTTTTGTTGCTATGTTCATATGTTCCTCTTCATCACCATATGAATGATCTTTATGATATAGCACAGTATATTTGTATGGAACTGATAAACGAGACTTACATTATAGAAGAAGAGACCCTGAAGTGAACATAGTATGCAATTAAGAATTTTATTGCAGACCAATCAATTAACCTATTTTTGATGCAAAGTTATAATCAGAGCTGAGATAGCAGTGTATACAGGTTATTTATTTCACAACTTCCACATTTTATTTAATTTGCAAATTACAGGTAATCAAAGTCATGGAGATTTTTGCAAATACATTTGCAATTCACAACGTTGCACTGAATAATATCTGTAGGGTTTTTCTTTCTTTGTTTTAAAATATTATATTTTTTTTAGCATTGTCATTGAGCCAAATTGCCTGTACAACATTTTGTTTGGAATGGAATATAACATTTAGATACGGATTTCTGATACAAACTAGAAAAAAGCATTCTGTAATTTATTCTGCACTATTTTCTTCTAATTTTTTATAGTAGTGCATATTTGTGCTATCTTAGTTTACAAAGATATCCAAATAAAGTAAATAAAATAAAATAAAATAAACAACAACATAAAACCATATTAAAATAAATTATTTGGAAAATAAATTAGGAAGTCATAAGTGTGTCCTAACAGAATTCTGATATCATCAAAGACAGATGAACCTAAAGTTCTTTGCACATAATCATGGGACTTGACCAGTTATACAAGTTGTGCAAGTGGGACCTGCATCAGTAAGCCATTAGTTCAGTGAACGAAGAAAAATTCAGTTTCAGAGAAAACCAAAAAATCATTTACTCAGAAATGTCAACAGAAAATAATAAGTTAATATAATGTTTCTAAGCCTTTAGTAATTTAGATACAACCATTTGCCTATTTCTTGCTATCATTTAATTTCTCAACTCTTTTTGTTTGGCTCAGTTTTATTTAATTTCTCTAATATGGAATGTAACCATTGGAGGAAATATGAGGCAAAGGAGTCTGCAATTGAATACAACAAATGCAACTGTAATGTTTGTCGCAGTTGACATGGACAAATGACATAGATCAACTTCTTAAGTACAAACAGCAGTCTCCATTTATTGCCACATACATCTTTTTGTATAGTCTTTTCCAGCTCAGGTGTCTTTTTGCTATTGGTTACAAGCTGCAATAGTAACCTATCATTGGCTAATTTTGCTGTCGTCAAGGTTACTCTTTTACTTCTTTCTTTCTCATGGGTACACCTTATTATCTTCAAGGCCAATATTTGTTCCCATGCCCTCTGTCAGGGAATCCATGGACCCACCATAGTCTCCCACAAATGTTAATGAAATATTTATTGCAATAGTTTGTAATTTTAGTAAGAAAGCAATGTAAGTAACATATCAAAACAATGGACATGTCTAGTCCAATGCCTTCAGTCTAAACAATCCTTACACAGCTGTTATCCATAATAATTGCACCAAGGCAGAACTGAAGCAATAGTCAATATCAAGAGTCAGATAAAAACAGAAAAAGTTTGGGCTCTTGAATATGAAAATATGTTGCAGTAAATACTTAACAATTGCTTCCATTTTTTAAAAAAGAGCTTTATTTTAAAAGAGCTTTTCCTATGAGTGAAAGAAACTATTTAACTTTGGCATATTTGAAAAAGTTAGATGTTTGGTAAAGATGAGCTGTAGTCACGAATGCAAGATATATTCTGTTCACATATATTTAGGACTGAATTTAAATCTCCACTTCCTTACATCCTCTATAGATGTTTATTCCATTTCATAGTGACGGTAAAAGTACAAGTATGATTAAATTTAGTAGCATTTAACACCTTTTTTGCATAAAATAAAAGGTTTTCCAGATGGAAGTGATAGAAAATCAATCTGAAAGGCAAAACGATTCGTTATTGGAATTAATTCATGATGCTGTTTGATGTCACAGCTAAGCTAGTGGCTAACAGCTGCCAGAAGGAGTGATCCTGCTCCTCACTCCTCACCTCTGGCCGTGCAATTGTACCTCTCCCTGTGCTCTGACATCATCAGCCTTCAGAGCCTGCTGTTAAGATAGTAAACCAGGAGAAAATAATTCATGATGTGGTTTTGTTGTTGTTGTTTTTGTTTTGTTTGGTTGTTTTTGTTTGGTTGGGGTTTTTTGTGTGTGGTTGTTGTTGTTGTTGTTGTTCTTTCAAAATATCTTTCTGTAGGTTTTTGGTGACACATTTTATTTTAGTGGCAGCTGGCTGCTAAATTGGCTAGCAAACTGTGTCCTTGGTCTACATCAGTAATTGTGAATAAGATTTGTTTGGAACAGGTGAAATACCAAAACAGAACTCCAAAATCAAGCAAAATGCAGACTCTAAAGCTCCTATTCAATACTGTGAAAATTCCTTCTCTACACCCAGATGTGTATGTTACCCCTACCACATGCTACAGAGCTCACACAGCTAAATCTTGTCCTTGCAAGAAGGCCACCCTTCCAACCAGAGTTTTCAGTAGTTTATATCAGAATAAAATGCTTCAATAAGATCTAAAGAAAATAGTTATATAATTAATAGTTCCAATTTATTGCCATGCTTGGTGCTTGGGTAACTTCAGGCTATTTATCCCTAAATGAGGCATAGAATTACTTACTGGTAAAAGAAAATTGTTTGAAATTGATCTAGAACAATTTCATAGGAATGAATCAACATTCCTATCTAAAAGTGAAAAGTACCCTCAATATACTACAATATTGTGATTGTATCAACAGGAAAGCTAATTGGTGTATTCAAAGGTATTAATAGTAATTCATGTGGATGAAAAACTCTCTGGCAAAATTCTTCACAAAAGGCTATTATGGAAACTTAGCTTCTTATCCTTCAAATGCTGTTTTAAATGTTCTATATTGTGAATATGTCATTTTGACATAAATAAGCATAAAATTATGTAGGTGTGAGATCAGGCCTTTATTCTTTAAATAAGAGGCAATGTATATTTAAGAGCTAAAAAACCTCCTGTAAAATACAAAATGAAGTAATAAAAAAGTGACGTGCTTTTTGTTTGTTTGTTTAATATGGTGTAAGAATGATGGAAGATGACCCAATATTTTAAATTTGATGTCATTCAATATATTTTACAAGATCTGCAATGTAATTCAAAGAAAATGTGATAAAATTTTAAATAAGTGAAACTAGAATGAATTTTGAGCACTTAGGAGAATCTAACAAACATAGTTGAAATATTAAGTGAAAAATAATCAATTTGCTTTTGATAAATACATGGAAATAACCAACAGCAGAAATAATTTTTGTATTACAAAAATAGCTTAGGGCCGCTGGGGAGAAAATATTGCATTAGGTTCAGTAAAAAGCTCTCCTTGTGTATGGTGATGACATAACATGAATTAAAATAAATATGAGAACATCAGAGTGCTTTAAAAAATAGCATAGAAAATAGCAATTCATGTTATAATTCTATGACGCATTCATGGCATGTAGACATGATGTTGTGTTCATTTCCAGTTCCTCTACTTCAAAAATAAAGATGTTTTAGGGATAGATTATTAGAAATGTGATAACACTTTGTGAGCAGAAGGTGAAGAGAATACTTCAAAAGGATGAATAAGAGAGGACTTGACATAAATGAGTGACTGCAAAAGGATTTTTTTTTTTCTAGATTGTTTTATTGTTTCAACATGAAATTAAAAGCAAGCAGTTCAACATTTGGTACTTTAAAAGTATTGCTGATTTTGTCCATTATTTACTATACTTTACAGTAGCTCTTTTGCTCCAAAAGGTTTCCTAAAAGTGATTTATTTCCCTTGGTACCTTTTCCCAACATAAATTCTTATGTTTGTTTCTGGTTTTATTTTTTTAATCTTTACTGTAAAACTAAGCAATTTTATGACTTTATTTGTTATTTACTCTTAGCCATTTTCAGTACAATTTTGTTTTACTTTTGAACTTTCAAGTCTTTAAACAATGCTTAGTGTTTGCAAATGTTTTGCCATCTTTTTCTCATTTGCAATTTTTTTGCTTGTTTTTAAATAATTGTCATCAGTTGTGGCTTTAAGAGCACACAGATACTTCATTTTAATGTTAACAGAATCAAATATGGTTTTGAAGCTCATTTTAGTTTTCACACATAGTGAAATTCTCATGTTTGTATTGTTAAAATACAGTAAAACAAAATTTTACGGTATTGATTGTCACCACAAGTTATCACACATTTTTAACTTGTCACATTGTAGTTAGAATAGATGACTGTGTTCTGTTCTCTTTTATTTTATTCATAATTCAGGCAAAATGTTTGGAATATGGCATTCCAAGTGTGGAGACCATTTAAAAAATGTGAAAAAAATTATTCTGATACATACGTTTTAAGAACTTGCCTACAACACCACATATATAAGTAATACAGGGAATTAACAACTAACTAATTAACACTTAAAGAACTAACATTTAAAGAGCTAACACTTAGAGAACTAACCCTTAGCCCACATCACTCTTGCCTAGTCTTGCTTAGCTTCGTGTAACTTATTGTACGAGAAACAGAGTTCTCTGATGCCTTGCAAAGATAAAAAACCTTGGGTGCATCCTTGGGTGAACTAGGTAACAGAAACTTGGACACAGGAGAGGAGATATGCCAGTTTTAACCAACTCGGCAGTCTGAGTCCTAACCAACTCATCACACTGGACCAAAGGTGACCATGTACAGAGAAGAGGACCCGGGTTCACGATCACTGCGCAGCTGCAACCAGGAGGAGTCGGAGGTGGAGACTATGGAAATGGTCTCCCAGAACTCATTGTAATAAGAAACACCTTCTCCGGGACAGGTTATGAATATGTATAGGCGTTCCTAAAACTTTCATGAATATGTAACACTTTACTGCATTTAACCAAGTTCACAGCTACTGAAAATTTACACGTTTTGGGCGGAGTTATCCTCCGTGTGTCCAGCACTGTGTAAATAAACATACCTCTTTGAAATCTCACGGGTTGTAAAGTAATTTCTGTGCCTCATAAGCATTAAGAGAACAAACATGAGGAAAATTCTTGATCTGAAAATTGTCTGTATTTTCTTTTTTTTTTTTCCATTGCTTATCAGTGATCTACAGTTACAAACAATTTATTGCAGTAAACACAAGCATCAATTAATATTGGGGGATTTGAATTTTGGAGTTAATTTGTTTCTGCACAGGACAGTTTAGATGTAATAAACATTAAATTTAGTGACCTTTTTAAAGACAGTAAATTAAACATGTTTTACAATACATGTATAATATTAGTATCAATATTTCTTGTTCTTTTTCTACAGAGTGGCAAAACAGATATGAGGGCATTGGGAACTGAATTGCACATACAGAAATGGAAGACAGGGAGCTCTCCCCAGCTGAGCAATTGACATGAGCCCCCTTCTTGGGATAGTCATTCTGCAAAGTGCCCAGCATTTTGGCCAGCTGTTCTACAAATTCAACTTCTTTCAAAGGAAGTACTGGTTATGCTTTTCCATCAACTAATATTGAAATACCCACTTCTCGTCATTCTAAACCCATGGATATTTTTTCATTACTTTTTATTAATTTCCAAGGAAGAAAAATCAAGGTTTGGCATTAACTAAGTTGAGCTGGTATATAGAGCTCTGGAGAAATTCTGATAAAAAAAAAGTGATACTGCTGTGACAAGTAAATATAGGTAGCAGTTGTTACCAAAGCATCCTGTCTAGGTTAGGTCTTGACTTGGTTGTTTTGGAGCATCTCTCCTGATATTTGGCTCAGACTTTTTTTTTTTTCTCTCAAACTTTATGTAAGAGCATATTTCTTATTTTTTACCTATTATTTTTGGCCAGACTATTTTTTTTTGCCATTCTGTTTCTATGAGTGAGAATACAAAGATCCCATTTGGTTGATCAAGAGTGTATGTAAGTTCACAATTTCAAGTTCTTCTCTCATTTTGAGGTCAATCTTGAGTTTATTGCTTTTCTTCTAAGATGATACATAGATAGGATTTTTGAAGATGGAACTCTCAAATGGAGAATCTTAATGGGATCTGGAGACTGATTTTCTGACATCCCTTTACATATTGTGCAGAGGAGTTATTTAGGTGATTATTTGACACAAGAAATACCAGTACATTTTGCTGGGAATATTCTTATATTTTCTATAATTTTTGTGGTATACACTTTGCAGTACAGCAAGTGCAGTCTGACCTCTCTAGAAATTGTAAGAAAACTCAGAAATTGGAACAGATCGGAGAATAATGTTAATTGAGACAAGGTCCATAGAATCATAGATTAAAATAATGGAATCATTTCAGTTGGAAGAGACCCTCGGGATAATCAACACCAACCATAACCTAACCGAACTCTAGCACTAAACCATGTCCCTAAGAACCTTGTTTAAATGCATTTTAAAGACCTCCAGTGATGGTGACTCCACGACTTCCCTGAGCAGCCTGTTCCAATACATGACAACCCTTTCTGTGAATAATTTTTTCCTGATATCCAAACTGAACCTCCCCTGGCAAAAGTTGAGGCCATTTCCTCTTGTCCTATCACTTGCTACTTGGGAGAAAAGACCAACAACCTCCATGCTACAACCTCCTCTCAGGTAGTTGTAGACAGCAACAAGGTTTCCCCTCAGCCTCCTCTTCTCCAGGCTAAACAGCCCCAATTCCCTCATCAGACTTGTGCTCCAGACCACTCACCAGCTTTGTCGCCTCCTCACTCTCTCTAGTACCTCAATGCCTTTCTTATCATGAGGGGCCTAAAACTGAAGACAGGATTCAAGGTGAGGCCTCACCAGTGCTGAATCCAGTGGCACAATCACTTCTCTAGTCCTGTTGGCCACACTGTTCCTGATACAAGCCAGGATGCTGTTGGCCTTTTTGGCCACTGGGACACATTGCTGGCTCACATTCAGATAGCTGTCAGTCAACACCCCCAGATCCCTTTCTGCCAGGCAGTTTTCCAGCCATTCTTCCCTTGTAGCCTTGCCTGGGGTTGTTATGACCCAAGTGCAGGACCTGGCACTTGGCCTTGTTAAATCTCACATAATTGGGCTGAGCCAAATGATCCAGTCAGTCCAGATGCCTCTGTATGGCCTTCCTACCCTCCAGCGGATCAATACTCACACCCAATTTGGTGTCATCTGCAGACTTACTAAGGGTGTACTCAATCCCCTCATCCATATCATTGATAAAGAGATTAAACAGAACTGGCCCCAATACTGAACCCTGGAGAACATCACTTGTGACTGGCCACCAACTGGATTTGTCTCCATTCACCACAACTCTTTGGGCCCAGGCCTCCAGCCAGTTCTTTATCTGTTGGAGAGTACACCCATGCAGGCCATGAGCTGCCAGCTTTCTCCAGGAGAATGTTGTAAGATATGGTGTCAAAGGCTTTACTGAAGTCTAAGTGCATAACATCCACAGCCTTCCCCTCATCTACTAGATGGGTCACCTTGTTGTTGAGGGAGATCAAGTTGGTCAAACAGGACCTGCCTTTCATAAACCCATGTTGACCGGGCCTGATTGCATGTTTCTCTTGTATATACTGTGTGATGTTACTCAAGATAATCTGCTCCATGACCTTGCCCAGCCCTGAGGTCCTTCCTTCTGGTCCTTCTCGTAGATGGGTGTGGGTTGATCCAAACCCAGTGCACTCCACATTTTCTAAATTAATTCTACCATATTTGAATTAGCAAAACTTGCTGCTTTACACTAATGAAGGAGATGAGGAAATCATTCTTTTCAGGAAAACAAGTCCTAGACCCTTTTTTGACATTATCTGTATTGGGACATAATTAATTAAATAAGTTGAATTAATCTTCCAGCTCTGTACATTATCGAGGTATTGAAAGTAAAATACACAAAAGAAAATTATTAAATTAACTATCACAATATGCAATTTGTTCAGCACAAGAGATTATACATATTCCCATCAGCAAAATGTTCACAAAGATACAGTAATAGGATTTCATTACAAAAAATCATCATCCCTGTGAAAAGCTGCCTCCTACAGGATCCTTGTGTGTGAACTGTGGCAATAGAGCACACTGTAATCCAGTTTCTCAGGATGCAGATTTGACTCTTCTGTTGCCTAGAAAGAGCTCATAAAATTCTTATATGCTGACTACAGCAGCTGCTAACACATTGGTCTTTTCTAACAGTGATACTACCTCCTGCAAGTTATATGAAATTCACTGAACCTGTTAGAAGGATTCTTCTCTTTGAAATTCAAGTGAAATATTGCAGTATTCACGTTTTGTGCTGCTGCAGACAAAAATAAGAACACTGAACAGTAGGTTGCAAAGAGGTAATGGATATATTGTCAAATCCATTACAGGTAGGTAGGGCAAATATTAACAATAGTGTTCTTTAATCACACAAAGGATGACTCTCGGTATTTTATTCACATTAGATTAATGTTCCTTGTCTTAGGGAACAATGTAATTGAAGATAAGCAAAACAGCTGTAATGTTTTCCCTTAAAAAAAAAAAAAAAAAAAAAAGAAAAAGAAAAAGAAAAAGAAAAAGAAAAAATGAGAGTAATAAGGAACGCAAGGAATAAATGTTGGTTTTGGTTTCTTCACCTAACTGCACATTTCTATATCAATATGGATCTTTAAGGGCAATAATACTTTGAGTAAAATGTCTTCTTTGTAAGTAAATTAAAAGAATATTATTCTCCGAAAGTGATGTGTCCTGTCTTCTTATACATTAGACATTTTAGCAGAAATTATTCATGGTCAAAAGGGCTTTGTTTAATGTTTGGAGCATTCTTTTCAGTTTATAATTAATAACCTAGAAAACATATAGGTGGACTAGTGAGCAACATTATCAGGTCTGCTCTAACCAAATAAAGTACTTAGACCAGTTAATTAAAAGAAGTCATTAAAGGCGTATATTTGCAATGAGCAATTATTAAAGAAAATAGCCTTAAAATGTAATTAAGTTCAGCCATTTCTCTCCAAGATTTACCAAGATTAATTATGTCTCCTTGCAAAGATAATGTAGCTTAAAAATTTGTAATTTGGCACTGGATTTTAAGACACAATTATCATCTTAAATTTCTAATCATAACAATTTCAAATTTCCATCAAATTTGTTATAAGAAGAAATGAAATCCCATTTCTTTAGCTGTGTTTTAGTAATTTTTGTTTCACCAATGGATGCTGTAGACAACGTGATTTTGTTACTGTTGTAAAGTGAAATCTAACACTTATTTTCTTATTATGAATTAAGTTAATGCTGAACCTATAAGATACTTATACTGAATATGCCTCATGCAATGAATTATGCAAGTTATGTGCTTTTCTATGGTATTTATAATTTGCTGTTGTTGTATAACTTTGCTATGATTGTTTAGAAAATTCTTAGAAAGGTTTGGAACAGGTTTGGGGTTTACCGCCATTGATCCCTTGAGATTCTGTTGGTGTGCACTGTGTTAGGGCTATTCATAGAATCATAGGATAATTTTGGTTGGAAAAAATTCTGAAGATCATTGAGTCCAACTGTTCACCTAACACTGCCAAGTCTACCTCTAAGCCTTGTCCCTAAGAACCTCATCTACTAGATGGGAAGGATATTGTTTTTGCATAAAATGACACTGTTTTAGTCCAGAAAACTACTAATGCTCCTCCTCACTTAAGAAAGCAGACCAACAAAAAATAAATACATTAAAAAATAAACACTTGTTTAATACATGCTTCCTGAAGGCCACTAAGAAATTGTCTCAGATTAGTTTTGAAAGGAACAAACTTAAAAAAACCAAACTAAACAAACAAACAAACAAAACCACAACACCCCCCCTCAAAAAAAAAAAGAAAACAAACAAAAAAGCCCAAAACCAAACAAAACAAAACCAAAAACCAAAACCAACAACAAAGCACAAAAAAGGGAAATGCAATAAAAAAATGCAAGTGTGGCATATGATCTAAAGAATTTGTTATTTGTTGTCTGAAATAAAAGTACTTAAACACCATTTGCTCTAATGTCTGAAACATCTTTAATTGTTTGTAATATATTGTAAACAATCAGTGCTCCTGAATAACAAGTACCTGAGATTAACTCAGTTCTCTTGCTCATTCATGCCTTTGAAGATGAATGCAGAGCAATGCTGAATGAAACATTGCTGGTGTCTTGCTACCACTTAGATGTGAACCTGCAGAGTTTGAACTGAAAGGAAGGGTGCAGAGCTGCTATGAGCCAGTACTGTAAAGTCTTCTCCTGATTTTTCAGTTTTGCAGAGGATTTTTTTTTTTTTTAATTCTATAATCTTAGGCTCAAGTGTGAGCAGCTGCAATGCTTCCATTGGCTCAGTAGTTCTGTGATATGTTATTACAAGTGTACTAAGCTCATGAATAGGCAAACCATTAGTATTCCTTTTCCTTTCAGGGATGGAACTGTAGAAATATATTTAATATTTACAGTTTGATTTATTACCTAGTTAAGCACATTTACTGAGGCAAGTCTTTAATTTTTGTCAGAACTCAATAAAGTGTTTATACATTTAAAAAGTTTGCCTGGTCTGAAAAGAGAATTTTTGAATTTTTTTTATAAATAGGTTACAAATGGTTCATAGTCATTCAAGGAGGCCATTTTTTTCCTTCACAATTTTTAGATCATTGTCATCTGTTCTTTTTGCTTTGGTGCTGAACTACTTACACATTTCTAAATACTTAATTAACTCCAAAATTAAGATAAACACTTCATACTCAAATGGCTCCTTTAAACTTATAACCAGTTGTTATGTGGCCACTGTCCTACGTTTTGGAATATAAAATATTTTAGTGTTTGTATAGCACTGATATTAAGATGCTATTACTAGGTATCAAAATTTACATACAAATTTTTTCTAACGCACCACTTGAGACATTTATTCTGTCTTTGAATATTTAAGTAATTGTAATTTTTTCATCATCA
The DNA here is from genome assembly GCF_963082525.1 of Nesoenas mayeri. Classification (NCBI taxonomy): domain Eukaryota; kingdom Metazoa; phylum Chordata; class Aves; order Columbiformes; family Columbidae; genus Nesoenas; species Nesoenas mayeri. The sequence continues at coordinate 131,869,133 of NC_137541.1, forward strand.
GGAGAAAACATGAATTTGCAATAACCAAAATAACTTCCAAAGAGAAAAAAAATACTTTAATGACAAAGAAATGGATGCTCTACAGTGCCTTTAAAATACATTGTTTTCTGTAATATGGATGTTTTAAAGTAAAAACATTTTACTTGAATCATAGCTGAAAGAAAACACTAGTTTTACAGATTGTTTACGGCTTTTGGTAACATATTCCCCAAATATATTTTTTTTTAATCTGAATTATCCAAAGTAAAACCTGCTTGAATTTTTGCAAGTACTCTTACTTGAAATAGAATTACTTAATAAATATAAAAGAAAAAACTTTTGGCTTTTTTATGGTTTTTATGGTTTTGCAAAAGATAATCTCATTGGTCCCTCTCCCTTTTGATAAAAGGCTTTTAGAATTATATGCTACTATTTATACCATTTATCATTTTCTTTTGAAGATTGCTTGTCAAATATTCATAAAAAGTAACACAATCAGTACTTATGTCTGTATTTCAAAACATGGCACACAAAAATGTTATATGATTTTTAGTGCAATAGAGGCTAAGAAGTGTCTTACATTTTCTTTGTAAACACATTTATACCAATACAAATACAGTTTAATGCCCAAAGGGAGTTTATTTCCCTTTGAGATGACAGAAAACTCCCAAGTTGAAAGAAAGCGTGTTCAAAAAGTTGCTGTAATTAGCTCAATGATTCCAGTTAATGAAATAACCCCCTCAATAGATAAGACTCTATTTTTACCTCAGTAACAATTTTAGATACAAAGTTGATTGCAATCACTTTAACACTTGGTAAAAATACAAACAGATTTGTGATAACTTGATGCTAAAATGCTGATTAAGACTTATTCATGATAGTTATTAAAATAATTTCTGGATAAACTTCGGAGTGTATGGTAAGAGAAAATAACATTTTAGATAATGATAATTGATATATTGATCATAAATCCAGGGAAATTAAAATTACATTTAATTTTGCATGTTTTATCTGCTCGGTCATGGAGATGTAATGTGAATTGGTAATGTGTCTGCAATATTAGATCACACTACTGAAGAGGTTATAATCCTTATATTATTTGTCCTATCCAGTAAATTTACATAATTTTATCACCCCAGGAATTGAATTTCTGTTTAATTAGGTATGAGTTAAACATGTGCTATGTAGTTTCTCCAATTAAGACTGAAATGTACCATGCTAGTTATTATATCAGCACTGCTTCCATTCAGATGCTTCTTATGTAGCATACCAGGCATAAAATCTTCAAAGCCAAGCTAAAAGATGATGTGACAGCACATGACTTCTCTTTTTGCTTTTGGAGACACATCGATTCACCACACACCAGAGCAAATGCCACAGAAGAGAGAACACCTTACAGGCCAAGCATTGTGTTAGCTGAGGTGTGCATTTCCATTTTGTCAAATATGATAAAGACATATACGGCCATTTTTGTACTATAAAGCAACTTATTACATCCCAGGACACTTAAAACAAAATAAAAATACAATAGGCATTTAGCAAAGCAATTTTGAAAGCAATGCAAAAAATGTCCCTCTTGGATCATGGAAAGATTAAACAATAATGCCTCTGAATGAAACAGTGTGTTTCAATGGCAAGTTCACTTCCAGGATCTGGAAAGGAAAAGTAGCTGAATTCACAACATCCCAGCATAAAACCAACTCCATTTTCTGAATTTGTTAGTCTATGCAGATCTGTTTTCTATGAGATCTGACACTGACAGAAATTATATTCCATGGAAAAGACGTTTCCATTAAGATTTTTCTAAGAGGTACACTAAGCTGAAGATGCTTAGCTATTTTCTTTTAGCATTGTAAGACAAAATTTAATGCACAAAAATGTGGAAAATAAGTACTTTACCCTCCTAATGTATGTGTTTTTTTAGCTATCTCTTCCTACAATCGTTAAAGCAGTTTCTATTACCATATTAAAATGCCTTGTTAACTGTTTTTTTTTATAACGGTTCATGTAATAGGTACAGTTTTTTAAATGGGTGAGGGCTATCCACTGAGCAAACAGATAAAACTTAGATCATCAATAGAGTAATATATTAAATCTTGAAAATATGGCTAGAAGTCAAAAAGAAGAAATAATTCTGTGTTTGTATATCTAAACCAGACAGAAGCATAGATATATTATGTAGGATGCTTAATTAATGTATAACATAGTATATAATGTATAGTATATACCTGCATTATATGCATGTATAATATATTAATGCATATTTATTATAACACACCTATAGAATGATTGGACATTTCAGATAAATTCCTCAAAGCAGGATCTAGGCTGTATATCTACTATAAAATTGTTTGGAACACACAGATGGTGATGCATGATTTTATTGTTGCATTTATTGATTTTATTGCGGTACAGTACAAATCTGCCAACAATAAAATAGAATATGATGATACTAAAATTTATAAAGAGATATTTCACTTCATGCATAATGAAGAAAGTTGTTGAACTGATATGTTAGGAATGCATGATTTACAGAAAAATAATGAGTTGTTATTTCTTACTTATTTGCCCTACATGGCTTAAGGTTAATAAAAAAAAAAAAAAATTGAGCATTTCAAATATCATCATTCAGGTCAGTTTTAGCAGTAGGCATTCCTATTCTTGTGTGAAATATTGTTTGTGGATAGTGAAAAGAGACCCTCAGGGTTTTATTTCCTACACTTTAAATATTCCAACTAAAATGATAAACCAAAAATATACAAGTAATGAAACACTTAAAAGTATGTCTGCCTTGCATGTTTATAATACCTGTTCATCAGAGAACTCATCTAGCCAGTACACAACACCCCTCCCCCAAAATTTTCCTTTTTTCTTGTATCATGTATTTTACATTAGCTTATGCAGTAACATTTCACACACATGCTTCTGCCATTTTGTGCTGAGACAGAAGAAAACTGATTAGGCTTTCTAGGAATGCTATCTTGTTTAGCAGCAGTTCTACTTTTTGTTGCCAACTGAGAAATGTGAAGTCCCCATCCTTTATATGATCAAAATGGGGGAAAGATTCATGTTGATGATCTGAGGACTGCTGTATAACCCACCTGTTCCTCCAGCTGACCAACAAGGAAATAGAACATGACCCAGCTAGGGAATGATTTCTATTCATCTTCTTCAATGAGAGATGCAATATATGGATATCTAGGGGATAGTTTTTTACTTTTTTGGTTTAATGCTTGACCCTAGAATGAGATTTTTAAAGTTTCTTAGTATGTCCTAATAACGAATCATTGTAACTAGCCTTCACAATAAAAACTAAGTTTTGCCTATTGTATGCTCTATCCTCCAGCATCTATAATTTTTTACTCTAATAGTCAATTCCTACCTTTTATATGAAGATAATTAAGCTCTGAGAAACGGCTGAGTATCTGATATGAAAGTCAATTTTTGCTGGAAGATTTGTACTTTAAAAGAGAAGGTGGGAAAAAAAAAAAAAAAGTAATGAGTCCAGAAGAACTTTTTGTTTTGATTTCCCAAAACACATAGGCATCTGTGGTTTCTGTTTACAGGGCAGATATATGTTGGATGAAGAAGAGACTGCAAATAACTTTCTGTGTGTTGCATCATTTAAACACATACTACTGAAATCACTGGAGTTTCAAAGAGGACCTGGATATATGTTTCACCTTCAAGAAACATTATTCTGTGATGACAGTCAGGATACAAAGGTGGCACTGCACAGATACATTACCATGAAACAGGGAGCAAGGTGGAATAAATGGAGACAAGAAAAACATAATTCTTCTTTCTACGCTTCCCCATTCCTCCCCCACTTTCCAGAGGGCGCAGTCATGCCTTCTTGTCCACTCCTGGAGAAGATTATGGTCCCTGACTTGCTTCTGCCCATCTCGACCACTTCCATGTGGCCTTGGAGGAGTCAGCGCAGAGCAGTGCTTTAAACAAACATCCCCTGCACAGCTGTACAGTTCTTCATGACTTCCAAGCAAGTTGTCATTTACCTTCTGTCACAAAGTTATTAGTTGTGTTAAATCTCTATTCCTAGTTTCTAGATTCAACTTATGAAGAGACTTTTGTGCATCTAGACTGATACATTCAGAAGTGGAAGTTAAGTGTTTTGGGCTTTAATCCGTAAGGTGGCCCGAGCTCCTAATCCTTTCTTTTTGCATGAGAGGTAAAGATAGTATCTCAGAAATATCTGAGCCTAGGGAATCAAACGTTCAGCTGAGACAGACTACTGTCTCACACTCAAGCATCATGAGAATCAATAAAATTGCATTTCCTGCATGAGATTCCCCTAAGGGATTTAATTCTGCAGGTGTACTCAGAGCATGTAAAACCTATCAGTAGGGCACAGCTCTCACGAAACAGCATGGCAGCTGTAGTGTTTGTTGAAAAACATGGCTAAAAGAGGAGGTGATACTTGTTTCTGACCTTTTCTCTTCATCCTTAATACTAGTGGGATACCTGAATATTTTTCCACAATTTCCTGAATGCTTGCCTACTTAAATCTCTTACCCTAGACTGTGCCAGTCACCAGGTTACTGACAAACCTTGCATGTGGGAATATGCTTTCACAGCCCTTCCTTGAAACTGCTTCACTTTCAAGAAAATAATTTAAAGATTCAGAGAAAAAAGGCCAGAGAAAAGGAAAGAAAGAACGGGTAAGGAGCACTGGCGTGGGGGTGGGGAGATAAGAGTTGTTCTTGAAGCAGGGACTGATTTCTGGGGCAGACTCTGAATAAAAGAGCTGGATGAGGAGAGCAGGAAAGCACTATCCTGCTGGAACTTTGCTCTACACTCCAGAGCACTATAGCCACCAAACCACATTTTTTTAGTTCTTGAGCTATTATAAAATTTAAACTATAAGGATCATTGGACATAATGGCTCTTTGTATACAAGCAGGAGTTAGTCAGTGATCTTGGTAACTGATGTGGAGATAGCAGCTGTAAATTGCAATTGTTTGTATAAATTCTTGTAAATCTGGTTAACAAAATTAATCCCTAAATCTAAACCCTAAATGTTTTCCATGTGGATAAACATGCAAGACTTGATTCACTAAAGTACTTTTACCAGAGGTTTTGTTATAAAGTGGGGTTTTTTATACAGTATAGAAAGTTTCCAATAAAAGACATTGTAGTATGATACAGTAGTTATAATTTTTTTCACAGTGCACAAATACCTTACATTTCTAGTGATAGCCTTAATATATGAAATACGTAATTTGCTACTATGCATCAAAAATACTGAACAATGAGTATTGTAAATTTTATGTAAGTAAAAAAGCACACAAATAACCATAGTTTCAAAAGTCAGATCTACCTTACAACTGTACTTCTTATTTTCTGAGTTTCCTTAGAAGTATTCTTCATAAAGACTTGTTGGAAAATGTCATTTAATGAATGCAAAACTCTTTTTGTGGAAAAAATATTGTTAATGATGAAATGGGAGGTGCAAGGGCTTCTTACGTTCAGGATCAAATATTTACTTAAAACGGAAGAAGTAGAGACAGATGTATTGCAGAACTGAGCAAGTGTTTGGAATAGTAACATGGTCAGTGAAAGTTCAGGTGGACATTATACTGCCAAGGTTAAGAGGTTTTCTACAACAGAACTACCTGAATTCTTTTTCTTGTTTTGCAGCACCGACTGTGATCTACCCAGCTGGAGAGCAGCTCTGTGGAAAGGGAGCTGGGGCTCCTGGAGGACCAGAAGCTCAATAAGAGTGAACAGTGTGCTGCTGCTGCAACAAGGGCGGCCAACAAGATGTTGGGCTGCACCAAAGGCATCACCAGCAGAGCCAAAGAAGTCATTATTTCACTCTACTCAGCACTGGTTAGGCTACATCTGGAATACTGTGTTCTGTTTTGGTCCCTGCTATACAAAATATGTGGACAGACTGGAGAGGGTCCAGAAAGGGCCACAAAAACAATCAAAGGATTGAGAAGTTCTTATAGAAGGAAATGCTGAGAGAACTGGATTTATTCAGACTTAAGAGGAGAAGGTTTAGGGGAGACTTCATCACCATGTTCCAGTATTTAAAGGGTGGCTACAAAGAAGATGGAGGCTCCCTTTCTATAATGAGTCACATGAAAAGAGAAGGGGTAATGGGTACAAGTTACTCCTGGTGGGATTTTGATTGGACACAAGAGGGAAATTTTTCCCAATGAGAACAATCGACCCTTGGAGTACTCTTCCCAGGGAAGTAGTGGATTCTCCAACACTGGACAGTTTCAAAATTCAGCTGGACACGGTGCTGGGCCATCTTGTCTAGATTGTGCTTTTGCCAAGGAAGGTTGGATCAGATGATTCTTGAGGTCCCTTCCAACCTGATATTCTATGATTCTATGATTCATTGATCTGAACTAATTTCAAAGCCTAACTAAATGCACTGTTATAAGATTCAGGGGAAAAAAAGAAAAACAAATACCAAATTCTTCATTCTGATTCAAAATTGGAACTGCACCTCAATTTCATACATTTCAGGTGGATTCCATAGCGTCCATAATGTTACTGAGAATATTTTTTTCCCTTTTTCCCCTCTTCTAGTTCATCATTTTGGCTTGGAATCTATAAGCCAAATACTCGTTTGTTCTTGTTTGGTTTTGTTTTTCTGTTTGTTTGTTGTTTTTGTTTTGTTTTGTTTTTTTGGTAGCTTCAATGCTAATATTTTTATGAAGGTTATGCATTGACTTCACTCCTAGTGAGTCGGGAAATGGAATGTCTTCCACCTCACCAATAAATAGTTAATACTTGGCAATTGCAGAGTGTGCCTCTCCATCCCATCAAAATTTAAGAAAAAATATTAGAAGTTTTACATATTTGTGTTACAGAAAAAAAATCAGAAGTCTTGAGTAGGTTAATGCAATGGGATAGCTACTGCCTTCCTACCTCTTTGTCTCTATTTTTAAATTATTTTTACATACACATATTTATTTAAGACATATTCTGTTTTCTGATGTTAGATTCTAGTGGTACTTGCTATACTTCAATTAGGAAATGACAACTAGCGAGTTAACTTTTTTAGCTCAGCATATGTGGGTATGTACAGAATCATGCATAAACATAAACCAGACTACCTTTGTGGAAAAAAAGGCTAATACCTTTTTTAGAACATAAGTGAAAAATAGCAACCAATGAAAATGGAAGACTGTATGATCCTAATTGCTGAGAGAATGACTTATTTGTCCATGCCACCCAGGAAGGCAGAAAGCTGAGGAGTAGGTAGGTACGTGAGTAACAAAAGATAACTTTACAGTACATCAGCTGGGAGAGTTTAATGCACTTGTATTAAAGCATGAGTATGTGGAGGAGTATGCAGTGACAGGCAAAGAAAGCTGTGTCTGTTATGCAAGTGGAGTGAAGCCAAGCACAGAAGCTAGCGATATAATTTTTTTGCCACTGACTTTAAACTCTCAGTTTACATGCACTCATAAGGGTGAATTTTCAATTCAGCTAACAACCAGTGCTTACACAGTAACAGAAGTACACACTAAACCAATGTAAATGATCTTAGTATTTAGTAATTACGTTCTTTTTGACTCTGTAAAGGGTGTTCTTGCCTTGTTCACTTTCACCCTGAATTCTGCAGCAAGGGTTGCTTTCCTGCCTTGTCATTTTGATTGGGTTAGTTGTAACAACCTTTACAGCTCTCCAGTAGCTCTCCCTTTTCAAGATGTCAGATGCTGTGTTTTGATTCTACTTTCAAGACTCGTAAGACTCTTTCTTTTCTTCTTATGAACTTGTTTTTCTGGTTCTGAGAAATCACTTTTTTGTCCCAACTGCCAAAGGATCCTAGGTACTATTTCTCTCCTGATAAGCCTCCAAACAACTGATTTTGTTGCATTTGTCATGAGTCCCCTCAAGTGCAGCAGACTACCTTCATAAACATCAGCAAACTCCACGAATGTCTCCTTTGCCATACTGTCAACAAACAGTTCAATGTATGTTTCCTAAGACCATTGTGAGTATCCATTCAAATGTGTGATTCACTCAGCTTTATTTTGCTGCTTAACAATTTACTGGAGACCTGTGTTTTAGTTGGCTTTGGTTTTGATTAAATGTCATGTGCCTTCTCTGGTCTTTTCCACTGTGGCTTGTTGCTCTTCTCAGCTTGTGTGAAAAGACCATCTTCCCATTTTTGTTGCTTATTAGAAAAAAGGATTAAACCAAACAATCAAACATGATCTTGTTATAACCATCTTTGCAACATGCAAAAGTCTGTTTTTTTCAGTAGAAGTGAAAAGTATTCACTCCTTCAAGGTCGAATGTTGCAAGAGAAATTTCAAAGACATTTGAAGAGGTTTGAAAGAGCTGCAATTCATTAAGCTCCTCAAAGAAAAGATTACAAAGGAGAGAAGAAGTCTGCCTGACTACTAAGTGGAAGTAAAAGTAGGACAAGTGAAATGAGGTGCGATAGGAACATAGCAAAAATGACAAGAATCTCAGACAATATATTGTTGGTAAAGAGATCAAATCCAGGATAGAAACAGCAGCTGTTCTGAGAATGATGAGTTGGAATATAAGCTAAAAATGATGTATGGAGGAGAAAGTGGTAGTGCCTACAGCTGTAATGACTACAGCAGCAGCTATTTCTCATTTCCTTTCCTAGTACCCCACTAGCATCAGCAGCAGGAATAACAGCTTCCAGGAACTTACCACCATCCAGTGAAGACATTATTTGACTTATCGTTTTCTGTGTTCGGGATTCCATTGGTAACAGTACAAGCAGGCAAAGAAAAGTGAAAGGAAAAGGAACTCTACAGAGCAGTTGTATTAGGAGCATTATTAAAAGGGGAAAATAGAGACAGAAGGAAGGAAACAGTTTTTACTTGAACTTTCCTATTTTCAAATTTCTTGCAGTGTGCATAACTGGAGACCCATTTCAGCCCTGGAAAAAAAAAACAAACAAACACAAGAAAAACCCCCAAACCCAGCTATTTAGACAATTTCATTTTTTCCCTGGTTCCACAATGAATTACAAAAGGACATTGAATAGATTGGCTCCTATGGAGACTGCATGAAGAGTTAGACGCAAAAATATGACTCTTTGATTATATTTACAGTAGAGAAAGCCAGTCAATGAACTAGTCTATGACAAACATTAAAAAAAAAAAAAAAAAAAAAAAAAAAAGAAGAGAATTCACTTATGAGCCCCTCCTTGAGGCTCCTTCCTCTACAGGCTTATGGCCCAAATCCTCTTCTGGAGGGTAAAACTGAAATTCTTTCATTTACAAATAGAGCTGGATTTATTCTTTTAAGAGGAGGAGATGATGGTTCATTCTCCACTGAAGAGAACGCATTAAGTAAGTGATAAAGGATTTCGGATCTCCTACTTTTTAAATATTCTACTTAAAAACAAACACCACAGGACTTGGCGTTTTATCAGAGAACAGAAAAGAAGAAAGGTCCTTCCTGTTGACCATAAAGAAGCTTGAATGAAAAACATTGTTTCCAGTGGCTTTATCAAGACTTCATTATTCATTTTACCCAATACCTCTGAAATACATCCAAATAGAAGAAAATCTAATTAGAGACCTATAACAGGCTATGAATTGACCTAATTATTTAGTGTGGACAAGGCTCTACAAGTTGGTAGGTTTCTGAGGAACTAAAATAAATTAAATTGAGGTGCCTAGATGAATCTGCTTGTCCCTAGGCATAGATAACAATTATATAGATATTTTATTGACTGCAGCTTTTAACCAGGATATACAAATTCTGTCAGAAATTCTTATGTTCTGTATATGGGTAGTGAATTTTGGGTTCTGAGAGATGGGGCTTCGTTGTGTTCATAATGTTTTAATTGACCAGAGCAGATAACAAAAATTCTAATGTCTTTTAGAACTACAGATTTTTTATTATTGTATGTCTTTGGTTCATAGTGCTTATTATTTAAGAATGATATAAAAAAAGTAACTAAAGCCCACTTCATGTGAAACCATTCTATTTTAAGTTCCTCCTCCTGCAACTTGTTTTGGTAAATAACAGTGAAAACCTCTTCTATGCTACGACATCTAATTCTATTGAATATTAAAAATCACAATCTCCTTATTAAATTCATGACAAATTTTAGCAATCTCAGCCCTAACTATTTTGGATGACAATGTTCTGTCTGTTTTTCTTAAAGGGGATAAAAATTTTGTTTGAATAACAGAGTAACTGCTTGAAATTTCTTCATATTTCTTCATATTTTAAAGCTTCTTCCTTAAATGTTACATGTAGAAAAAGGCTTCTACATGTAGAAGCCTGTTTATTTTTATTTACTAAATATTAATTGGTCAAGAAAAAAAAAACCACATGACTCTATAAACCTTGACTCATGTAATATTAGACCAAAAAAGCTGCAAAAACGCTACTGTGAAAAAGCTTAATGATTGTCTTAAGGCATTGTAAGAGCTTTTCCATCTGTATTTTTCCATAATCAATCAGATTTTATATATTATATACTTTATATATATATATATGTATTTTTGTGTAAAATACACAAACATGAAACTATATACTACATCATATACATCACGTATACACAATATGTAATTTATACAAATATGTATTTTAAGTTCATATAAACATCTCTTTTCTCAGATGTATAAACTGTTAAAATAAATAGTTCATGGTAGTCTTTAGTAAAAATAAGAAGTAGGAAAAAAAGGCAGTGGGATGGGAAGAAAGCTGAGACTTGACATTTTGTATCTTAGGAGTATGAGGTTCCCTTTGTCATGAGAGCGATTTTTCACACCTGTGTGCAATTCATTCAGGTTAATCCAGAGCACGTGATGCTTCAGTTTGTAACAAATACAGAGGAGATAACTTGCAGCTATTCTTTTAGATATGCAGTAATGTAAAAAGTAGAGGCCTTTTAAATGTGAACAACATAAATGTTTCTTGATTTTAAACTGGGTAGGTGTTCAGAATTATTATTTGATCATTAATTTGGATGACTCTGTCTTAGTAGTACATTTTAAAAAAAAAAACAAAACAAGAATATTATGTTTTCCTTCTAATTAGAGGCAGGAATGTTTTATCTGTTTTACTTAAATAGGTTTGTTTCTGTGACTATTTTTGTGATTGTTTCAAGGTTTATTGGGAGAATCAGATAGTTTCTGGGTGTTTTTCCTTTTTCCAGTTCAAGTAATAAATTACATTTTATTTTATTAAAAATTGAATATTTTATGTAAAAGTTCCTCAAACTGATCTGTTTATTTTTGTTCCTAAATCATCTTCTCACTTCTCAAAGTTGTTATCACTTATTTTTCAAAGCCTGACTGTCAGAAAACAGCTTAGAGGGCTTTTTCCCCCTCTTTTTCTTACTTTTGGGTGGTAAAAGTGGTTTTGTAATCATAATGAACAAATGTGTTAAAAGTTCTGTCAGCTTCTCTGACAGATGTGAAAATCTGATTGATTCCTCACATGGGTATATTTTCTACCCCTGTGGGCTTTTAATTTACTCATTCACTCTCTCTTCCTTACGAAGCAAGCTGATAGAAGAAAGGGAAGAAGAAAATCTATTGCAAATAAAGAAATGGGTAAATATATACCATCTTTCATTTGGGTGTCCAAATAGAAAATGCAAATAGACTAATTGCTGACATTGGCAATGTGAACTAAGCATTAATAAACTCATTGATTTTTACTATGGTGCAAAAGTGCAAAAGACTTTTTAGTAAGGCTAAATGTTGGGTTAACAGGTTAGCTGGTCTTAGCATTGTCAATGTGAACTAAGCATTAATAAACTCATTGATTTTTACTATGGTGCAAAAGTGCAAAAGACTTTTTAGTAAGGCTAAATGTTGGGTTAACAGGTTAGCTGGTCTTAGTATAGGCTCTATACTGAGAAATGCTGAGTATTGTAAAGATCTTTACAACTGTGAAAATTTAAAAGCAGTCCTATGAAATATCTGCTAATATTAAAAAGAAAAGACTCTTTAAAACAAGGTGCAACAGAGGTTTAAAATATCTAAGTATCTGAGAAAGGTATTATTTTATTTCTTCAAGCTAAGAAAAAATCAATTTTCTGGGAAGACCTGAGAAGCCAGCAAGGGGTTTTCAATGGACTGGCGAGATATATTTAAAATTCATATGAAATATTACAAGCCAGAATTAAGTCTTCCTACATAATCAAAATTTGTTTTTCTGATTCGTATTAGTTTCGGATACAGTTCTTCAGTGGTAACCTTCTTCTTCCGGGATCGTCTTTACCCTGCAAAATCTTCAACTCAGTTAGTGAGCTGGCTGGACAACCTTGACTAAATCCTATTTTTTGTTTTTTTTCTCATTTTTTAGCCTGTGGTGCTGATGTAGCAGAAATTATGAAAATACTGTTTTGGTTAAAATGGTCCATACTGAGACTGCTTCAGGTACAGTTAAATGCAAAATAATAAGTAACAAGACCTTTGAGAAATTGTAAACTTTATTGTTCATACTTCAAAATAAAGTAACCTTAGTTCCAGGCAATGTCAGTGTACAGATTTTTCAACAGCACAAAGGATGTTGTACAGGACCGAAGATGGCAATATCAGGAAAAACAGCTGAACAGATTTTGGAGATAAAACTAATTCCTCAGGCCACCTGGACTGAGGTACAATAACAGGTTAGGGGAGACAGTACTGTCACAACTGAGACTTCACAGTTCTGTAAATAAAATGGATCTCATCCAACAGACCAACATCCTTTACAAATCCTACATGCATGAAGCATCTTAGAAAAACGTTCTAAAAAAGAAAAAAAATGTAGTGGCTTACAAAGGTATGACTTCTAGCAGTGTGAATTTCTTTCTACTGCAGTACAATAGAAATGGACTGACTGGCTTTCAAGAATGTAAAGTATTTAACACCTCCATTGAAGTACCCAGAGGTTGTACATGTATGGGAACAAGAACTTAAAAGTAGAGGTATTTGCTAATTATGCCTATGTCCATTCTGAAACACTAATTCGTACAGTTAATCTGCATCTGTGTTGGGAGGCAATGGGGAATTGTTGTTTTAATGGCAAAAAGGCTAACAACACAAAATTAAAAACACCCAAGCCCTTTCAGAATTCATATTGGTAAGAAGTGAAAATAGTTTAATAGAGAAGTGCATTGTCTTTGAAATATAGGCATCTATTAATTATTTATATAAAAATATAAATGCAGATACATTTAGTCATTTTTATTTGTGGAATATCTTTCATGTGAGAATTTTGATACTTCACCATAGTTTCACAGTAAAACATGAATATGAGCAATAGTGTATTATTTTTGTGTATATTTAAGGGATGCTTAGATGTGTCTTATAAATCAAGACACATCCCCATTCCTTCAAAGGAAGAAAACCGGTGCAGCTCTATGTCAGCCATAACACAGTTTCCCTAAGTTCTGTCAAATGCTTGGTCTAACTCAGCACACGTGCAGCATCAGTTGAGGTACTTTATATATAAACTATCAGGGAAGAAAGCAGAACTGCAGTGTCAGAAAAAGAATATTTTTTTTCTCTTCTAAAACACAATTGACAAAAAAACATTTCTTCTAATGAACAAAATGGACCTTGATGTAAGGAAGCTAAACTAAATACTGCTCTCATCTATGGTACTGAACATTATTCAAAATAATTTAAGGAAATCTTACCCATCATCAATATTATTAGTATAGATATTTTTTCTCTAACGTATCATTTTTTCAGTAAGCCCTGTCAATATCAGTCTATAAAAATTAAAATTAAGCCATTTTGAATCCAAAATGCAAAGGCAGAACCCTCTTAAAGCAGTGTCATATTCTCTCCAGCTTGTTTTCTTTCTGCAGTGTTTCCAATGGATATTTTGTGCATTTAATTTTTGCCTAAATATACATTTACTCTTCGGAAACATCTGAAACTAAACAAGTGAACAGACTGTGCATTCTGAACACAAGTAATTTACATTTCACGCTCCATTTATCAAAATATTTTTGCTTGTACAAAAAATCTCTTATACCAAGTACTTTGTAAATCTAATTTACTGCAGCTCTTAGACAGTATATGATTATTTACTATAGAAGATACTTGTCTTACAATTAGAAAGTTTAGATGTTATTGCCCTTGCTCCCTTTTGTAAGAAGAAAAGCATGAATCTGTTTTAATGTTACTGCATATCCTGAATATGTCTACAACATTACAGAAAAGCAAAGACAATTTTTTACATATACTCACTTTCTGATTTCAAACACATGTAAATGTTAGTCGTGTAAAATGTTTGATTCCTCTAATCTAATCAGAGACTCAACACCGTGAGACTCCTGCTTGAGTAGCTGTGGGCCTTCCTTGGTAGTCTGACTGTGCCGTTTAATGTACTGTAGCAAAATTTTGACTTGTAATTGTTGGTTTCTATTTTACACTCATGACTCTATAAAGAACTTGGAAAATGTCAGTCTTGAAAACCCAGGGACTGGCACAGACTCCTCATAATTTTTTGTTTGACTTTTAATTAAACTGGAGCTGAGAGGGTGGATATCTTCCCAGAGGTCCACTGCTGCTGGTCTCTTAATCAGTCACATTGCCCAGAGAGGTGGTAGGTGTCCCCTCCCTGGAAACATTGAAGGCCAGGCTGGATGGGGCTCTGAGCAACCTGATCTAGTTGAAGATCTCCCTGCTTATTGCAGAGACGTTGGACTACATGATCTTTAAAGATCCCTTCCAACTCAAATGATTCTTTGGTTCTACGTACCCAGTGCAACTTGCATTTAAGGTAGTGCAACAGAAGAGGTGAGGCATTTTGAGTAAAGAGTGAATTCTGGAAGAAATTAGGTCTCTTAAAGATAGCTTAAAAATAAAAACACACATACTGCAAGACTTGCAACTTATCAGACTTTGCCTCTTTGCTCTTATCTTCGTTGGCTTAAGATTCAAACTGCAGAAGTGCTAGCGCTCAAAATAGAAGATGTGACCTGTACTCATATAATCTAAAAGAGTTTTGTTTGATTAGTTAGTACAAGTTTGTTCAATGCATTAATACGGTGAACAAACTCAAAGGCATTAGTGACCTATGGCCTGTTTGCCATTACGATTAGAGTGATGTGACTATGTCAGCTATTGCAACTGTTATATGGAAGACTAATAGTTCAGTTTACAGTGGGTTTTAAACATGACAAATCTAATGACTTCAAGGAAGTTAAGAATTTTTACAACCTAAGAATCTGCACTGGTAGGAGGAAATATTGAACTGCTAGCTAACTCTTAAATCAGTCCAGCAGTGGTGGAGAGGCATGTGATGGGTTTTGTATAGAATCAATGGATTTTTGGAACAGATTTATGGCCTTCAAACATTAGGGCTTCATAGGATTTTACTTTCCTTCTTTCTTTTCCCCTCTTTTCTTCTGCCTTCTGTTTATTTTGTCAAATATTTAACGTATCAGCATCATTCACAAATATAGTGTGAAGAATAAAGGATGTTGCCTCTCTGCCACCCTTGAATGTTATCATGTGAAAGCTAAGCTTCTATCTACCAAAGTGCTTGGAAAATGGATGAACTTCTGTAAAAGTCTGAAAGAATTTCACTTCAGAGAAGACCATACATTCAACATAAAAAAACCTATATTGCTAAAAACTGCCTAATGCCCTTTATCCTTAGATGTGATTTTTTTCAAACACATCTGCAGATTCCATCTGAAATAATTGAGCAAAATGATGTCAAGGCTTAAGTTTCCATTTACTTTTTTTTTTTTTTTTTTTTTTTTTTTAAGAATGTGTGTGTGGATATTTAATTTATTTTATCTTCCTAAACCAGGATTTGCTGACTTACAGGGAAAAAAGATTTAGAAATTGTATTTAAAAAATTAAGATAACTGTTTCAAGACTGTTATTCTGGTAGTTATATCAAATGAATTTATAAATGTAGTGATTTCAGTTTCACAGTTCCTATATTTTTTGAAAACTTGGAACACATGTTACAGGCTAAAAGTTAAAAATGTATTTTGAAATGCTATATGCCCTAGATGGGCTTAATAAATCTGACATAATATTTTCATTAACCCTTTAATTTTCTGTATTACACTCCACCTTTTAAGAACTAGTTTGAGAGGATACTAGTCATATGCATAGCAAAGGTTGCATGAGAATGGGTGAGGAGTAATGACCTCAGAGAAAGAACAGTTTCTCTGCTTAAAAATATAAGGCACTAGACATGGCTGCTTAGTGGTACAATAATAAAGGAGGTGAAATAAATATAGTTATAGAAATAACTTACAGCTCAGTGGTTACTATGCTTACTTTGGTTGATTTAAGTACTTGTGAATCAAGGTAAATATATTTTAATTTGGGTTCATACTTAATGCACTACCAAGCTGTGAAATAATTCTCTCAGATGGGAAGTTTTAATCACTTTTTTTTTTTTTTTTTAAAACTTATGGAAGATCTGGTATAAAATAGTTTTGGTTAATTTATCCTTTTTTTCCTAATTTATAGAATTTAGCTAAGAAATTAAATATGAACCTTAGGTAAGGAAATCTCTGGTTTAGAACCAGAATACTTGTTAGTACCTGACTCCACTAAATATGTATAATAGTCAAAATTGGTAGTGAAAACATAAATAATTTTACGTATTCCACAAAACTGAGTTACAAACACTAATCTTTATGATTTTTATCTTCATGAATGGAAATATTCAGACTGCTCCACCTTAAAAATCTGTTTATGATAATAGAGTTGTTTTTTTTTTCCTCTTTTCAGTAAGGAGTAGAGTCTGAAATATATGGAAAAGTTCAGACAAATGAACAAATGCTTGCATCATGAATTAAACTAATTTCTAGTTAAAGCTTCCACCCAGGGACTTAACATGCTGAAGTTACGTATTTTAGCTTAGAGCTTTAATGCATTTATCCCAACTTTTGTGAATACAGGGTAACTCCCTGATTACAGATGTCCCAGTATAGCAAATTAATACTCATTAAAATGTCATAGGGGTTTGTTGAAACCAATTCTGGACAAGGTTCTGGGTTGTCAGATGTAGATATGATTCTAAAACAGTTAGGAAGGCTTTTCCCAAGTTTGTGTCAAACTCATTTGGGGTTGTCTTGGACAGACAACTTGTCAAATAACCTTAAGCTAGAGTTTGTTTCTGAGTTTGATTTAGCTGCATGTTTTACATGCTATATACCGTAGATGTCTCCTTAATTTTTTTATTCTATTATATTAGTCCACCTAATCCTTTCCATTCCATTTCTTTTGAGGCAGAAGTGTTTACTTATTTATAAATTGAAGAGGAAAAAAAAAATCACTACTATTTATGCATTATATTAATTCCCCCAGTTTCCAGATTTGGAGATGATATGCATTGGAAAGAATATGACATACGATCTGTACATGAAATTGAATGCATTGTGTCCCAATCCTAATTTTTATAAATCTTCATATGTCACTGAGCTCTGTAAGTCTTTTACTTATTGAAAACTAAGTTAATAGTGAATGCTGTTTTTTTCTGATTAGTACTCTTTGATGAGGTCTAAACTTGATCCAACATGTTTAATGGAGTCTTGCTGAGGCTTTGTGGTTTCCAGACAGTAGCTGATACTTGTTCTTCTGATTACTGCTTTTGACATACACTTGAGTAGTCAGTCCCCCCTGGTAGGTGGACTATATCAGTTTATAGGCTGACCCTCTCCTACCTGGCTATTTAAAAGAGCATTATCCTCAGCTCAACCTCAGTGAGAAATATATTTTATTATTACAGTTCAAATTCATTAAAAGTGAAATGAAATAGCAGAAATCAATACTGGCACTATTAAAAAGTAATCATGTGATCATACTCTGACAGTTATCAGATAGCTTGTGCAAGACAGCATAACCTATGCATTATTTAGAATAGAGAAAGTTGCCATCAGTCTTCTGTGTTATTTGTTTGTTAATGTTGTAATTTTAAAAGCCCTTGCTCTAGATCTGGTCGCAAATCCAGACTTTTGGAATTCAACGTGTAGATGTAGATTTTATTAAGTGTTTTATTCCAAGTACTTAATATGGTTATTTTTGTCAATGACTGAGCTTTGAGTTCACTTATCGTACCTTTTCTTTTCCTTCCCTTATGCCGTTATACTGCACATACTTTTTTTTTTTTTTTCCAGATATCAGATAAAGATGAAATTGTGTAATATTGGTGTAAGACATGGTCAAGGGTCAAAATATTTAAATATTGTTTAGTTATACATTATAAGCAAAGTTGGCACTTCTGTTCATGTTGTACAGGCCATATGAAATTCCATTTTCTCATAACTATCCTTCTAAGATTTTTCTCAAGT
Organism: Nesoenas mayeri; assembly: GCF_963082525.1. Classification (NCBI taxonomy): domain Eukaryota; kingdom Metazoa; phylum Chordata; class Aves; order Columbiformes; family Columbidae; genus Nesoenas; species Nesoenas mayeri. Next base: position 131,887,368 of record NC_137541.1, read on the forward strand.
CTCTAATTTTAGTAAGCATCATCATAAACCCAGAAATATCAAAAACATCAAAGGGTTGTTTGAGGGTCTATGTCAATTAAGAACTCAAACTCCATTCTGAACTTCATGGAGTATGTGATATACACATTTTATACAGCAGTTACAAATATGTATGGAAGAGTTTTCTTGGATTCAGAAGGAATTTATTAAATGCCTGCCTATCAGCTTTGCTGAATCAGAGCTGTTTGGTTTAGGTTCTTTTTATTATCTCTCAAACAAAATATAGTCCAAATCTACTGTACTTCCCTTCTCTTCACCTCAATTGTGATTAAATTTAGTATTAAAATATTTTTCTTCTTTAATTCAGGACTTTGTATGTGAGGGAAAAAAATAGGCAACAAAAGATGTATTTCTTTATTTTCACAACTTTTGTTTCAATTCCTTATCCATGACTTCCATATTCTCTTCATTCCCTCTTCCTGCATCTTGTCTACTTATTGTTGATAAAACATCTTTAGCTTCCTTTCAACAAAATAAATATGTTCTATTCACTTCTGTCTTTTCTATCACCTAATTCTGTATCATTCCACTTTGTTCTTACCCAAGGCCTTTTCTTTTTCTCCTCTCAGTATAGCATCCATCAATTCCTATAATTCAAACTCCCTCTGTTTTTTTCCTGTATTAGCTTAGATTCTGTCTGTTACCATTTTTTCTTACTGACCAGTGAGATACGACACATTTTCTCAAGAGGACTCAGTCACACTAATATTACAGTTGGAGTTTTCTGAAAACTTAGAAAGAAATTACCTAACCAGCAGTAGAAGCTTCTCTTACGTTATGTGAGAAAAATATAGCTAGTTTCCAGGCACAGCTGACCACTGAATCCCTGTTTTCCTAAGAGAGTTTCTGAATTAATAGTTTCTGTGGTAAACATTCTCACTTAGGTAAATGCTATGTGTTTTGCAGGTAGACGACAGCCTTGAGGTAACAATGGGAGTGACTGATTTCTCTTAGATCAGTATTCAGCAAACTTTTGTCTTCAGGCCTTTATTTCCTTTTATTTCACTTTTATTTCCTGCCCACACAAAACCTTTTGTCTCTCATAGCCCTAGTCCAGATGTCAGTTTTTCATTATTACAGAAATCCTCAGCTCTCTGAAGACAGGGGTTTTGCTTCATTCTCTGTTCATTGCTATGACCTTCTGTAAGATTTTTTTTTCATCTATTTCATGCCCTTACCACAGATATGGATGAAAATCTAGTCTGTTTCTATTAGCAGGATGAATGGAATTGTTCTTCTGTTGTACCCAAGCACTCCTCTGTTAGATCAAATTGCTTCATGGTTAGCCAGAACGTCTATCAATTTTTTTTTCTCCCTCTATCACAAGGATAAGTGATAGCTCAAATGCTGACAGAGTTCTACTGAAGCTGCTAATTTTTCTTCTGAAGTTATTGTTTGTTGATACCTAGGTTAATGAATAATACATTATTTTTTTAGGTGAAATTGTGGAATCTGATTTTAAAAATGTCAGCATGGATATAAATGGGAATGCATTATAGGTGCTATCTTTCAGCACTTTGGTAGCAGTTTGACTTAAAAGAGTAAGACCTTTTTCTGTGCTTTTTGTATGCTAGTTTTTCTAAAAAGGAATATCTTTTGAAGACTGTTCCTAAAGAAAATGTAATGCCAACATTAAGTCTACATTACAAATATTTTTTTCGTTCATAATATAAAGTTTTTATAATTGCTTACAAGAGGTGGACTATTCACAGGACTGGGAATCTGAAGTCAGAACAACTTCACCAGCTCCAATATTATAGCAAGATCGCCATAGAAGCGAATGCCACACATAGGAAGATTGGTTTTTAATGGGTGTTTTATTCATACAATTTACAAGGTCAGAGTATAGCTATGATTGCAGCTTTCAAGAAAGGAATTATGGTCATTTAGGATATATAGCAAGAGACAGCAAAGTGCTTCAGTACTTTACTACTTTAAGTGACTTTGTGCAGACAGCAAAAGAATCCAGCAGTGTGGCAAACTGTAGTTTGCCTTTCCACTCAACGGAAAGGGAGAAGAGTAGCATAAATCTGGTTCCAGCTTTGAGGTATAGAATTAATGGAGAGTTTATACCTAGTCTGTTCCTATGTAGTTGGTTCTTTACAGCAGCTAAAATTAGTACAAAAGAACAGGCTAACAGTTACTGTAAATGGATCATGATAACTGTTGAGCCTGAAAGTTCTTATAAGCTTCTTTTAAGAGTAGTGCAACAAAGCCTAAGACTTCTGCATTAATATTAACTCAAAAAATTTTTTCATTTATATGAAGTTTCTTTTTTCATTGTGTTAATTTAATTCTGTTTCTATTTTTTTCCTTTATACAGATTAACAGCTTTTATTTTTTCAGAACTTATTATAATGTATATGTTTATATATAAAATCATGCATTTCAGTAGTCTGTGTCATTTCCTACAGGCTTGTACTTCTACAGTATTGACAGCACTTTCTTCTCCATAGCAAGTATGCAAAAAAGAATTGAATATTCCAAAGTTTAATACTGATACAATAATAATCTTCTAATAATTTTTAAATCTCATGAGGGTTCTCTTATTTTGGTAACTATTTCTGAAGGTGAAATTTGTCTGATAATTTTAGAGAGAAAGACCACCTCTTCTGAGCTTCATTATTTTAACTTTTTTTTTAATTCTCTAATGAAATGTATTTTTTCAGCTATGAGGAATTCCGGGCGTATCAAGTGGTTACGAGGACTAGCACCCACATTACTTTTGCTAGTTGACAGATGCACTCCAACTTTCTGTTCCTAACAATTGAACAAGCCTCCTCCAACTCTAATACAGATGCTAAAATGAGTCATAGATCATCTGAACTTCGTGACTTACTACTGCAAAGTTTTCATTGCTTTAAAAACTTCAACCATCTTGGGCATTTACTTACTTCATTAGCCACTCATGTGATGCTCTCTGAAGGCTTCTGCATCTGCTCAAGGCAGGGAACTAAGCTGTTGCATGAAAAAGAAACCTAAAAGCAACCCAGTTTGCTAGCAATTAACCTGGATGAATTTGCTACTATTCTTCTAGTTATAAGAAGTTTTGTGTTCTGACATTGTGCTTTCTTCATGGAGCGGTATTGTTCGATGTGCTTACCCAGAGCCAGCAATAATTATTTCTTTCTTCATGCTCCCCCATAACTGTAAAGCCATAGTGTATTGGATAATGAACAGGAAGCTTAATTTTAGAAAGATGTACATCTCTATATGAAAATTATCAAAGTTGCATAAGATGTGATTAGTCATCATACCAGGCTTTGTTCTTTTCATTTAATGGATTGACTTCCCTATTTCCAAAAGGGTAAGAATTCTAAATTCCAGGCACATCTTGAACTGCCAATTCTCTTTTCACTGAAGTAATACGAGAGTATATCAGTATGCACCTCATTGTAAATTGATTCAGTCATGAAAAACATATGTAGTCACACTGCTGTAGAATTTTTGGACTGAAATACAGGAAAAACAAGGGTGCTTCGACACCCAGTTCTTATTCCTTCATTTCAAGGTGTCAGGGAGCATATTTTAAGTTGTCTCAAAGTTTGCTCGTTCCCTCCTCTCCTGCAAGTGATGGCATCACTCCCCAGGAACCTGCCCAGTGACAAGTCACAAGAGCCTGCAAACCTTCTCAGCTGCGAGAACTTTGCCTGGCTACAGGTGGCTGGGTCCACGGGGACCATGCCCAGTGATAGGCAATGAGAGACTTGCCTGGCCGAGGACAAATCACCTACCCCCGCCAAAGTATGCGGGGTGTGGCAGGGGATCGGCACGCCAGGACTGAGGTGGGAGGGTGTGTGCAAAAAGGCGTTAACCAGTCACTATAGAAAGGCCGTATAATAGGTGCACATGTCCCCTGAGACCCCCAGCGCTGACTGGCACCATGTGCACGCTGCACAGGGATGTCAGGGGTGGCACCTTGGGAGTGACAGATGAGCTGCATCCTTGGGATGTGCCACCCTGCCTGCCAGAGCAGCCGTTTGGACCCTGGGTCTATGGTGGTAACTTTCCTCTTGCCAACCTGTCCCCACTATTTGCCAGGTTTCCTGCTTTCCTCATCTTCTTGTTTCCTGCCTGTCATATCACTACTTTCTCTACTAACGTTCAATGATGTTCCTGAGTTAAGAGGCATGTGACCTCATTTGTGTCTTAATCTCACTGCAGGCAATATCAAAGAATCCCTCTGGCTTGGGGCTTCCTGAATTGGACCCCAGCACAAGGGAACCTAAATTCAGAGGATTAGAGGCTGTTTTCCACACCAGCCATGTATTTTTTAAAAACGAGCTCAAATCTGCAACAAAGGGGGAAAAGTCATGCTTAAAATTAAAAAAAAAAAAAAAGGCAAACAAACAAACAAAAAAAAAAAAACCCAAACCCGCAATCTGCTTGAAAGCAGGATGTATTCTAATGACTTTGACAGTAAAAAGTGCACACTTTTTAAGATTTACATAGCTTTACAAATTTTTGACAACCTGATAGTTGTGGAAGACATATCTATTGATATTTGGTTTTCTTTTAAGTGTTTTCTTGCTTCTACCACAAAATACAAATTTGTAAATAAATTGTAAATCCAGCTAGAGAAAGAAGAAATGACACGACTATGAATTCTTCCATAAATAAATAAGTAGACAGCTAGACAAAGGCTCAGATTAACAGAAATACTATTTTTTTTTTAACAGTTACTCAGTACAGGAAATAAATTATATATATTTTTCATTTTTAAGTAAGAAAAACTGAGAATCAGAGTTAGACATGTGAAATCACATTTGCTGTAACATGGGGTAATAAAATATGCATTCATTTATATTTTATAAAAAAAATGTGGGTTTACCATGTAGGCAGCCTAAGACTTCCAAGGGTCTTTTGTTTTCTTTCTACTACTTGTAAGTGATTGGGTGATGCAAATTTTATGATAAAGAACTGCAGTGCTATCATTTAGCATAGCAGCATTACCAGATTTTAAAATAAATTTTGTGGGGCTTTGCAGAGTGCTGTAAGTATCCACATGAATTCAAGTCATGGATACGTGGCTGGTATTTGAGTACGAGATTTGTCTTTCAAGATGAAGGAAATGGCATCCTTAAAATTCACAGTATTTTTATTATTGTCCTTGTAGTATTTGATTTGCCTTTCATGGCATGTGTGAAAACATCCCTTAGGCTAATCACATAGAAGTGCTTAAAAAAAAAAAAAAAAGGTATACTGGAATATAATTATAGTATCATGATCTTTTTCATAGTATGTCTTTTGGGGAAGGACAGAGAGGAGAAGAAAGGGCAATTGGCCCAAAGAGGAAAAATGATCACTATTAGAAAAAAAGCTGGCTGTCACGTCTCTTGGTTTGGTTTGCCTTTTTTTATCTTAATTTACTACAGTCCGGTAATAAGGTTGTTGAATGATACCAAGGACATGTTATCATCTGCCTTCTACTTTCAGTTTGGCTCAATGTATATTCAAAGGCAAATAAGAAGGTCTGGTTTTGAGTTCACACAAGTTCTACTCCTTCACACTTATTCCAGGTTGAGTAAATTTGCCCTACAATTATGTTAATGGCCAGCTTTAAAAACAAACAGGAAAACAAACCAACCCCCCCACCCCCCCAAAAAATATGCAAATTTCTGTATAATATCAGTCTATGATTGTACTTCCAGATATTTCAAAACAGTGCATGTAAAGTAACTTAATCTTCTGTCTAACGTGCTGACTCTTGGCTCATCAATGAAAACATGGAAAATGAGAACTGAATATGTAAAACTGAGGATCCAGTAGCACAGTCCATATTTATAGTAGGAATCATTGATCTCTCTGGCTTATCTGAAAGGGGTTCAGAAGCCATTTTCCTGGAGACAGTATTTTTAATGACCTACAAAATCCAGTAAGATTTGCCGAATGTCTCTGAAAATCATGATAAAGAAAAACTGAAATAAGAAACCTGAAGAAGTGAAGCCTATAAGAGGTAAAGTGGCTAAGTTTATGATCCTTTATGAATCAAGGGACAGAGGTGGTTCTCCAGTCTGAAGGTTGGGGAGAATTGTGCAAACACACTATCTTTCCATTGAAGACTGAAAGTCTTAGATTAAATATTTTATTTTGATGGTTAAAGTTGGGGGAGATGAATGTCATTGTTTATTACCTATATGTTTGATGCATATCCTAAATTTGAAGCTAATCTACGATGGGATTCTCTGCAGATTATGTTTGTGAAAATGTCTTGATTTTTATCCGAGTGAGGAATTAGATCTGTTTTTCACTTGTGCAAATATTTAAAGAATAAGTAAAATATTTTAACTCTCTATTAAATTTTAGCACTATAACTGTAAAAATTATTTCTGTATATATAGAGAGTATATGCAACTTATATGTAAATTATACCTATTTCATCAGTCATTTTTTATTCTGCCATAGCAGATTGCAAGTCACACTAATTTTCTGTTTATTCTCTGCATTTAGTCTCATTTAACCTTCTCCCATCTAGACTAATTCATTAAACTAATTCCTTTTGAGTTGGAGAGTCAAATACACACACTATTTGTTCATGGCAGCATAGCTAGTTGTCCTTACTGTTAGCGGCTTTTCTGGAAAACATAGTGTTTAAACCATTTCTGATGGTACTGCAAAAATAAATCATGTAAGATGAAATTCACTGTGTTCTTATTGATTTTTGTTACAGACGCCACTTATCCATGATAGTCAAACTCCACTTTGTTACAATAATGATCTGTTCAAAGTAATTCACACATCAGTACTTTCAAAGTGCAATTGTTAAAATAGTAGTACCTAAGGCCTCACAGCTACACACACAGCTACACACTCAGTAAAACTGCTGCTGATTTTTGCAAACTCCAGTTCACATCTTTATTAGAAAGATTTCATTTTTTTTTTCACTTCAACATTTTGAAGCTGGACCTTACTTCAATAATACAATAACCATTTATGTTTGCTCCAAATGCATACTATTTAAAAGCTTAATTGAAAAATTACCAAACTATTCAGGAATGAATACAGTTATAATGTATAGTTATATAATGTTATAGTAGGTAGTAAGTAATCCTTGATATCATAAAATAAACACAATTGCATAGAAGAAGAATGTCTGTGTACAAATATACATACACTTACGCATAAAAATGCATGAGAATGTGATAGTCTGTCTCTAATTGCATTTTTTTTTGTTGTTTGGACTACTGTATGCACATATACTTTTTAATGCTATTTAAGGGACTTCACACATTTGTCTTCTCAATGAAAGGGAACTGAACGTGACTAAATCTCCTCAGCAGCTTTGCAAATCTTAATCAAAACTGAAAAATTGTGTAATAGCTGATTCCTGAATTAGCAAAAATGTTAAAGAAGCTAAAATACTGAGGGTCAATATATTTCAGTGGAAGTAAATGCTTCTACTGTATGAATCAAATTGCCTTACTGAAAAATTCTCATGTATTTTACTTCTATGAAATTACTTAGATCAAGATATTGTAAGGGCTAAACAAACAAGCTTAGTTTGAAAATGCAATCCAACACTACAGCATTGCTTAGAGAATTTTTGACACATCTGAGGTTTTACATTTTCATCCTGTGATTTCTTATGAACTTCAGCAAGAGAATTTTAGAAGTGTTGACTATAAACATAGATTTATTTAGCAGTATGAATAGTTTCAATCTTCATAGGCTAGACTGCATCTAGATTCCTTCTGGGTTAATTTCATACTATTAAATAACTAACATTTCGCAAATAACCTAAAAATTTGCTTTGAAATAAAGCATGTGCATTTGTGGTTACTTAATAACTAATAGACAAAGAACTGTTGTTTAATTAATTTCAATTTTCTTCCTTTCTTTCTACGTTAGCATTGTCTGAGCCCATCTGTCTCTTGTAGTAAATTCAACAAGTGAAAATGTAGACACATAATAGAAAGGAGGGTAATGTAAGGACTATTCATACACAACTAAAATTCAGGTTACAAGTTTTATCTCAACTATTTCTAAAGCCAAGACCAACAAAAGAAGTAAAGTTTATGTATGCTTCCAATAAAGTGCCTTTGCTGCATAGATGAAATACAATGTACTGCCAATATAAATTCAGATATTGAAACTCAAGATACAGAAAATAAACTTTGCACTAACAAAACAACATAAAACAACCAATGTTTTTGTGTAGTGATACATAGAAATAGTAAATAACATTAATGTGTTAATGAAGGAAGACAATGGCTGTTATTGCGCTTACAGTTACAAGGAAAGACAGGTCTAGTTGCTTTATATAATTCAGTTTCTAATAATTTTTCACCTTCTTGATCATAGAAGCAGAGTGCACCAAAATGTGCTATGTATAGGTCATTTAGTGAAGAATTTTAAACATATATTTATTTTGACTAATGCTTAAATAAAGGAATATGAGCCACATGAACAACTCTTCTCATTGTTTTACTTATTACTAGATGCCTGTATCCAAGATCTACCCCTTAGTGACTGCTAAAGGTACCATTTACTCATAAGAGATTTTAATGTCATTGGCTAGAAGCATATTAATCTTAATTTCCGGTTTGTATAGCTTTCCTCTTACCATATCTGTAAGCAGATACATCTTGCAGAATCATAGAATGTCCTGAGTTGGAAGGGACTCACAAGGATCATAAAGCCCAACTCCTGTCCCTGCATATGACAACCCCAAAATTCACATTGTGTGTCTGACGGTGTTGTCCAATTGCTTTTTGAACACTTTCAGGCTTGGGGCTGTGACTGCCTCCCTGGGGAGCCTGTTCCAGTGCTCTACCACTCTCTAGAACCTTAAGAACCTTTTCTTAATGTCCAACCTAAACCTCCCCTGGCACATCTTCCTGCCATTCCCTCAGGTTCTGTCATTGGTCGTCAGAGAGAAAAGATCAGTGCCTGTCCCTCCTTCTTCCCTTGTGAGGAAGCTGTAGCTGCCATGAGGTCTTCCCTCAGTCTCCTCCAGGCTGAACAAACCAAGTGACTTCAGCCATTCCTCATATGGCTTCCCCTCCAAAGCCTTCACCAAGTTTGTAGCCCTCTTCTGGACACTCTTCTGTAGCTAAATATCTTTTTTATACTATGGCATCCAGACCTGCACACAGTGCTCCAGGTGAGGCCACACCAGTGCAGAGCGGGACAATCACCTCTCTACCCGGCTGGCAATGCTGTGCTGGATGCGCCTCAGGACACGGTTGGCCCTCTTGGCTGCCAGGGACACTGTTGGCTTACGTTCAACTCACCATTAACCAGAACTCCCAGATCCCTCTCTGCAGAGCTGCTCTCCAGCGTCTCATTCCCCAGTCTGTACGTACAGCCTGGGTTGCCATGTTCCAGGTGCAAAATCCAACACTTGCCCTTTTAAGTACTGGCCCTGGTAGTGACTTAAGTGACCTTAGTCACTTAAGCCAATGTTTGTTTCTAATGAATTTTTAGACCTATAGATGAAAATTAAAACAAAAACAAAAATAAAAACAAAAACAAACCAAAACTAAACCAAACCCCAAAAACAACAAGGAAAACAAACCCAGAAACTCCAACAACAACAAAAGTAAAAATGGTATTTTAAGCTTCTTTCAGTACAACATAATCTCTTTTAAATAATGTTCAATTTGAAGCATGGCCACAGTTCAGTTAGATATAATGCAGTTCCAAAATAAGAAATCTTCCACAGAAAAGAAAATAGTACTTTACTGGAAGAGGCAATATAGTTTAAAATACTAAATTCTGAATTGGCACTCATGGTCATATTGGGTTGTCTCTCCTCTTGAGCTATGGGTGATGTTCAGCAAATCCTTCCTACAGCACCCCATGTTTTTCTTCCTTCTAGAAAGGGAATTATATTTTCCTTGTCATTTTGAAATCAAGAAGTGAAAAAGAGTGCAGATTAATTAGCTGTTTCAGAATAATTAAAAAAAAAAAAACCACAAAAGCTAAACTTTTTTAGAAGTTTGAAGTTAAGAAATGCAAATATACAGTATCTATTTCATGTTTCCTCACAATCATCTCATTGGATTTAGAACTTGTATTTTGTTCATCTGCGTTCTTGGAAGCAGTTATGCCTTTGCAATACAGTCTAGCAAGGATTTGGAGAAGAAACAAAACACATTTACATAAATATTTAATACTTAAATTGCTAGAGATATTTACTTAAAATAGTTGTTAATTGCTGTTGAATTATTAACTAATTAATAAATAATAAGATAATAATTATTTTAATGATTACAATCTACAATTTAGAAATACAGGAGCTCTTAATGTCATTGTATAGATTGAATTTTTCCCACATTCTTTTCTCAGTTATTTTATACAGTTGTATACAGTATATTAAAAAAAAAAAAAAAAAGTAGCTGTTTCATAAATATAAACCCTCTCTAAAATTATTTTTTTTCTGACTGCATATGCTAAAGGTGGTGATAGATCAAAGGCATCCTTCATTTATCAGGTTGTTAATTGTATTGCTTAATTCTACTGGTTTTAAATACAAAGACTCTCTGCAGAAAGTCTGACTTATACCAAGGTGGTAAACTTAGTTTATTGGCTAAAATTTTACTTAGAAGAAGCAATTTTCTTGTTTTTCTTAGATAGCGATGTATGCAATTTGTTCTAGTTCTTCTGTCTCTTCAAATATATCTTATGAAAGCATGATTTCTCTTAGTTTTTCTTCTACTTGCTTAAAAGTTTCTTACAGAAATGGAGTGAGTCAAAATATCGTGACCTGAAATGGTGCAATGAAGAATGCGTGTTAAAGCCAGAAGAAAAATGTATCTTCCATATGAAGGAAACTCATATTGAACAAAAATTAAGTGAGGAATCAGATTATGCAAATTATGTACATTTATTTAAACAATTCTTGAAAACTTTTTTTTAGGATATTAGTGTCCAAGAAGAATAAGAGAAATAAAAGTTATATACATACTAGAGATGTGACAATGTAAATTTCCTATTGATTTCTGCCAAGTGTAATTATCTTATGATTTTACTCAAACATTTTAGGTATGCGCTAGTATAACGTAGCCAAGGCAGTCTATATACTATGGGAGAAATGGCCAGTTTGGCTTTGTGATTGATTGCTCAGAGATCTGAGTGAACTGGAGATGGACGTGTTGGGAAGTAAACTTTACAAGTATTTCCAGAGCCAGCAAGAGCATAAGAGGAGGAAGAAAAATTTTGAAGCTGCCTATTTATATGTGTGTGTGTGTGTATACATATATAGGTATGTATACGAAGTTGACCATAGGGTTTTATATAACCCAAACCCTTAAAAAATATATAGTAGCTACATCCATCCATCCATACATAAGTGACTGAAAAAAAATGAAAAAAAATAGTATTCTAACAAGTCTAAGCGACTGAATTAGTTTTTACAGTTGCTTTTGAAGAAGAACTTGGACTATCAAGAAATAAAGAACTTCTCACTAGAACTGTTGGTGAAAAGTTAATAATGGAATAGTTGCAAAACCTGATTAAATCTCCAATGAATCAATGGTTCCAAGTACACATGTGAATGTGTGTGTTTAGAAATGTAAATAATATTGCCTAAGAGTATTTTAAAATTTATACTCACAGGGTAGTCTGAGAATCCACATCTAAGAAGGTACTTCATAATGATCATCTAGAAAAATCTATTTTGCCTTGGAGAGAACCAGTTAATGCTGCTAAGTAGCTAATATGAAATTAAAACAGGTAAACAAAACATATTTCAGAAAAGTTAAATGTCAAGAAAGTTGGGTAACTCCTATATTAGTTTTTAAAGAATATAATTGATAGGTCAATGCCATAACATTTCTAGTGCATAATAATTTTGTGCTTTGCATATCTACATTTGAAAATATGTCTTTTGACTGCATACTTGCATGTTCAAAAAATATAAACCGAATTCCACTACTGAACATTACTTAGTCTTGCTGAATACCACTGTTATTGATGTTATTTATCTCAGACTTTGAATAGGTGTGTATATATACACACAGAGAAAGAAGGGGGTAAGGTACTATGTGTGCAAACAAATTACAACTGAAAAAAAGTGGGAAATATGTGGTGTCTGAGGATAAATGCTATACCTTAGTAACCTTTTAGCAAAGTTTTAACTAAAAAAAAATTGTGATAACTTTTTAGAAGCTCTACTGACAAAACTTAAAGTTTCCAGAACATGTTTTTGAGAATTATGAAAGATATTATAGAGGGAGTGGCATCTATATAGTTATCTAAAACAGTCACTGAATAATTTAATGCAGAGTAAAGTATACAGAGAACAGTAAAGGTGTACGCATGAGAGGATACCAAAATTAAAAGGAATTGTGAAAATACACAGAAAAATGGGAGAAAAGTGCCTTCTCCATTTCCTCCATGTATATGAACAAAACTTAATTAAATACAATGAGTATGTAAAGGAAATATTTTGCTTATATTTTGCTAACTCAATAGAAAATTAACTTTCTTGGAGATCTGAAAATCTAGAAAAAAACATTATGAAAATTTTAAAGAAAGAAATGTATTTTACTTTAGCTTAGTATCACTCTTCACTGTCTGCTGTTTGTTCTGTGCAAGTCACATCCTGGGGTGAAGTACATAATGGCTGAGCTGCAAACACTCCATCATCCTTTAATTCCCAACTGTTAAAATCCTCTGCAACCCTTAGGCAATTTTTTAAGGAATTAATCCCTTGTCAGACTCATGGTTTAACAGCTCAGGTTTTTGTAATAATATTCTCTATCTCCATGCTTCATAGTAGGCAGATTGTTTACTAAACAGATTAAAAACCAAGACAGGTAAAATTAAGGCAAATCTCTAGCTTTCGTAAATGCACATATTTTTCTAAAACTGAATGCTAAATGTTTACATGGAGGTAAAAAGAAGCTGAACAAATTTTGGGTGAGAAAAATTAAATTGAAGCTGCTAAGTACAAAGGGACTACCTCAGCATTAGGGATTCTTGGTGGTGTTGGAGGTTGTAAGAGAAACCTGGAAAAGTATCACTCAGTTTTTGGCCTCGTATTCTGGAAAAATAACTTGTAGCCACCTCTGGCTAGAGAATTCAAGGCTCGATGGCCTGACTTCTTTGACCATTCCTATGATTTCTCTCATAACTATGTATCTGTATTCTCACACAAAATTTAACATGATTAAATGTAGAAATATAACTTCTGCTGTGTTTCATAACACTTGTAAGAAAGGGGAATCTTTCCATTTCCACTCCAAGTCCAGGTCAGTAACTATATGCCATTGCACTAGATTTTAGTTTTTAATGTTGTAGGAATTTTTAAGGTTCTGTCTGCCAGTAATAACATTATTCAGAAAAAAAAAAATGACATTGATGCTAAATTGAAAGATCCAGCTCTTTAAATAATTCCTATGTATAAATTTATTAGTAGAGTTAGATTTTCAGGCAGTTTGAACCACACTAAAAAAAAAAAAATGCTGTAAACTGTGGTGAAGGAAAGAGATCTCCCATATTACTATCTTTTAAAGTGTCTAAATTGTCTGTGCTGATGATTGATGTGAGAAAAATTGAGAATGTGCTAGTTCGTTAAGCCATTGAAAATCCTAGCAAGCTTTAGAAAGAAGTTCAGAGGTGGGGAAAGAGTTACTGCCTATCTAAAAATCAACTCAATTTCGTGGCTGAAGACAGAGTGTATCATTAAAGACGTTCTGAAAAATCACTGTGATGAACTGTCAAATCCAGTGCTGGATATTTAGATTTGAAAAGATGACTTCAAAAAAGAGTGTTCTATTAAAAGGATGCTTAGTAAAGAATAGCTTTGAGATTTGGAGACTTTAAAGTTTGTATGACTCCAAGTAGGATTTTATGATTTCCAAAAGCCAGGTGAGCAATCTACAAAAGGAAACAACATCTCTAAAAATACACTTTGTACATAGTACTGTGAAATGTGGCATTTATATATTGAGTCAAACAAATAATCCATTAAGATTTTTTATGTAACCTGTTCTGAAGTAAACAGCTGCAAATGACCCCATGTACAGTTCTTGTTTTGCCCTTACAGTGAAGATAAGCAGTTTTATGTTGCAAAGCATGTTGTACAACTATATCAAAATCAATAATTTGCTGCAAGTATATCCAGGCTCTTTCCTTTAAAAGCCTTTGATCTTGAATTCCCATCTGTATTTCATTCTACCCTATGCTCAGCCATTAGACCATGAAATCAGAGCTGAGGAGTGTTGAGCATCGTTGAACCCCTGAAAAAATTTTTAGTAACTCAGTGCAAGGTTGCTCTGCACAGGTGTTTATGCAGTCATGATATTTTAGGAAAATGCTTTGTTCAATGGCCTTAAAGGTGCTAGAGAGTAAATTCCAGAACAAGCAGAATGTTTAACAGAGATGAATGCATGTGAACAAGATTGTGGTAATCACTTTTTACAGGAAATATGGACATCTTACCTTCACAGGTCAAGGCACCACTTGCTTGAAAGTGGTTCTTGTATGCAAAGTAATAGACACTACGACATCTTTCTCCACCTCCTTCATTAGCAAGCAAGTCAGAAAAGAGCACTCAAGACAGACTTACTATTTGAGCAAGTGCTGCAAAAAGAGGCAGCAGAAAATGTTACAGTTGCTCCAGCAGCCAACAGTGTCTGAGATTGTGTGATCAGGATCCATTACATCTCTGCTAAGGACAGGGAATCTGGAGTCTGAAAAACACTTGAGTTCAATTCTCCTTGGAATAGCAGAATGCTGCCATGTATATCATCATGTGGTTGAATTGTGATTTTATAGTTTCTGCATATATAGCCAGAGGATGGCTCAAAGAGAGTATTAACAGCCCTTCATTCAATACATACAGATAATGAAGTGTATATATATATATATACATATATATATGCCAAGACAATTTCCACCCAATGTCATTTCTCTTTAAAAGCCACTATAACCAGAAGAAACTTCCTCTACATTATTTAGAAGATATTTTAAATCATTTAATCGTAAGCTAATGTCAGAGTGTTTTTGCAATCAAAACTAGAGCCTGCAACCTGTGTACCTTAGGCGTCTTTAAGGACATTATGGAAAAATCTCAAATCATAACATGCTTCCAAAGTACGGGTGGTATGTATTTTTAGCCTCATTTCACAGATGAGAAGCAGAAGTCAAATAATAAGAAATAACCCCTCCAATACAATAAAAACCACTTTGTCTGAAACTTTCATCTATTTAATCTTCCTGCTTCTGATGTGTGAGAAAGGACAGAGTGGTACCTCTCCAGATTTCTCTTCTGCCTTTCCTCACTCTGCGTGTGAGCTAGAGGCTATAATCTAGCAGTGTAAGAGTAGACTGTCAGGGCCTCTTTTCCACAGAATCATTTTGGTTGGAAGAGATCCTCAAGATCATTGGGTCCAACCATAACCTAACTCTAGCACTAAACCATGTCCCTAAGAACGTCATTTAAACGTCTTTTAAACATCTCCAGGAATGGTGACTCCACCACTTCCCTGGGCAGCCTGTTCCAGTGCTTTACAATCCTTTCCATTAAGAATTTTTTTTCCTAATATCTAATCTGAACCTTCCCTGGCACAACTTGAGGCCATTTCCTCTTGTCCTGTCACTTACTACTTAAGAGAAGAGACTAACACCCTCCATACTACAACCTCTTTTCAGGTGGTTGCAGAGAGTGATATGTTGCAGGCTAATCTGGTTTCAAACCCATTTCAGATCCAAAGCAGTGTATGGCAATGAACTCCACAACATGGACTCCAGAAGATATTAATTGTTGTTTAAATGCTTCTGTCCACTAACTTACTGTTTCTTAATTCCGTCAAGAAAAAACATAAATAATATTTTATTTTTTTTTTCTGTTCTTGAATTTTAACACCTGAGTGTTCACTTTGCCAAGCCAATGCATCAGAGTCTGTTTATTATTGAAAACAATCCATATCTTTGCTTTTCTTTACCCATCCCTTGTCTTATTTTTCAGTCGAGGAGACTGGAAAGAGTTGGTAATTCCAGATGCAACTGTGCCATGACTGTACTCTTATTGTTCTATGTAGCTGTCACTGAGTATTGGGCTAGTAATGCTTTCCTAGAATTACAGATGACAAATATCTCTTCTAAATGGGAACAGCTTGTTTAGTGACTATCACTGTGTATTACTAATAAAGAGATTTTCCCCTGTATACATTACCTTACATTTATCAACAGTGATGTTCATTTGCTCCTTGTCCCATAGTTGACCAGTACCCTGAAATCAGCTGCACCTCTTAGCAGTCAGTTTTCATCATTATTATTTTGAAGAATTTTGTATTATCAGAACACTTAGTTACCTCATTATTCCCTTCCTTTTCTAGATCATTTGTGTTGAGCAATAGATACTCCAATAAAGCTCCCTGAGGGACTTCACTGCTAAACCTCTACTTTTGTTGAAGCTGATCACTTAATCTTTTTATTTAAGCTATTTATTAATTCATGAGAAGACCTCCTCTCTTGTCCCATGAAGGCTGCATTTCCCATGAGCAAAGATTTTATCCTAGGCCATTTTGGCTTATAATTTTTTACAGCTACTGTAGCAAAGCAATTTAACAACTAATAACAAAATTGTAGGTCTGTTTATTGCAGTATTCATTTTTTTTAAAAAAAGGAAAAAAAGTGAAAAATACCCCAGCAAAACCAATAAAACCACAGATGCCAACACCAGAAACACATTTATAATGCAAACCTTTTAAAATTGGCCATTTTAAATTATATGCTAAAAGGTGTAAAATAGAGTTGATTAAGTTACCTGCACCATGAAGAGTCACCTTGGCTATGCTTCTTGGCTATTTATGGTTTACTAAGGGAACATTTTTCTGCAGATTAGTGATTTAATAAAGTAAACCAGGAAGTTACTGGGTTGCACTCTCAATCATAGTCTGTTTCTGTTGAACTCAGAAGTTAATTTTTAAAAACCCAATTTACTGTTCATAAAAGCTAGGCTTTAATAAGATAATTGATGCAATGCTGTAATACTATTTAGTCCCGCTTGAGAGAGAAAACTTAGTATTCAAACATTTTTGACTGACAACCTTGCCATTTATCTTCCTAGCAGGAGTCAGGTGAGAAAAATAAAATGAGAACTGCTCTCTGTGTTCCATTCCTAGCAGCTGCCATCACACTTAAAAAAAATGATGTGGATAGCCACAATAGGAATTGTTTGTATTTTCTCAGTTTTTTGTATTTGAATACCCGTAGTGGAGCTTCAATACATTGATAGGATCTGAAAATTTCTCTCGGTCTGACTCTTTGTGAACAAGAGAGAAAACACCCAAAAGCTTAGACATCCCAGGTGTGATCAATTCAATCACCAAAATTAGATGGCTGTTATGTAAATTATGCAAATATGTGACTCAGCCTCTTCGTTCATATTTGAAAAATGAAATATCTAATGATGTTGACATTTTTAATTATCATCAGGCCTCTGAGTTAATTCCAAAGTGGTATCAATGTTACTATGGGATCTCTGCAGACTCTGGTGGACATCTCTGCATCACATCAGATTTTATTGCAGCCATATATATTCGCTGTATTTGGAAAGCTGAGAATATGGATAATAGGAAAACACTTTTTAAAAGCAACAAACAGATAAATTAATAGATGAAGTGAAAATGCTCTGTTCTTTGACAGTGGTCAGAATTTGACCATATTAGGATGAAAGCTTTTCCCATACCCCAGAATTACTTATGGTGTAAACAAATATCACCAAACTACACTATTGTGATGGAAATGTTATGAAAGAAGAAATATCATAACTGTGAACATTTTAATGGAAATGTATTTGTCTATCTTCCATCGTTAAACCATATTGTTTCTTAGATTTACTTGGCAGACTGAAAATAAGAGGCGAAAGATGGTCCATTCCAAAAATTTAATTTCAACTCTGTCATTGACATGTCTCACAGAAATTTTCTGATAGTTAAACCTTGGCTTTTCCATCAGCAGAAGAGGGATTATGGTGTTTAACTAATTCATGAAGGCAGTGATATTATTGGTGTTGTTTGTCCTATTTTGTAAGTAGATGTAATCATCTGTGTTATACAGAACTTTCTAAGAGGAATTTTCCTATCTAAATAGAGATCTTAAAATCCTGAAGATTAATTAGTTTGCCTAGTTCTTTGAAGCTGTGGAGTGCTATAAATGCTAAATATTATCTACTCTTAACCATTAACTATGACTTTGAGTAGGTACTGTATAGCATAGGGCATACTATCATTACAGCCCAAGACCTTTCATAAAACTCATAAAATTATTAAATTCCCTGTTAATATTCTTTCTGTCCTCTTCTCTAACCTTCATAGTCTTTGCATAGGCTACTACAAAGCAAAGCTGCCAAATATCTACTCATATAAAACCATTTCAGCCACTTTAGTCTAAAGTTACTTTTACTGAATAGAAACTCTTCTTACTTCAAAGTAACAAAACAGTGCGAAATCATGTACACACAGTTTCTGTCTATTGAAAGAATTAAAAAATAAATCCTTATTCTCTCTCCTTGAAACAAAGTTCCTCTGATCCTTTTCCTTCAGTACAAGGGCATATGACTCCCTATGATGATTGGTGACTTCAGACTCTTGCTGTCTGACTCTGGTAGAGACACAGTCTGCTGGCTTTTAGGGCTCTGGCAGGTTGTCAGTGGAACAAGTTCAAGGGTTGTGAGCTACCACTGAGAATGTTCTCTCTTTGGATTTTTCCTTCTTATGCTGCTAGGATGTGTTGGTAAAAGTGTTCCATGTTGAGTTTCAGGTAGACAGTACAGATCTCATCAGAGGTCTACCAAAACTTGACTCGCATAACTGGCCTCTCTAAGCACTATGATTCTCATGCTGATGGGTGGTGAAGAGACAGTGCATCTGCCAGTGAGGTCCTGTGGAGAGCACCAAGTTATATTTTATCATGGACAGTGCCATACTCTTGCATATTATAGGAAAAATCAACAGGATAGCACTGGACTTCTAGAACTGGGAAGGCTAATATTTTGATTTTAATGTGTACACTTTGACTAGTTACTGCCTCTTTTTGTTCTTCAATTCCTCACCACCACCAACAAAAAAAAATAATGATCTTTGATATGTATATAGTATGTATATGCATTTGTATATAATTTTTCAGCTTCTTCTATTCAAAGTACACATTTTTGCAGGAAAAAGTACAACAAAATAAGGCAATTGGAATATTTAGATTTTGCTGTATTAATAGTGATAATAGATTTCACAAATTCTCCATTACATTAGAAAATTTGGAACTATTTTGTAATTTCCAGTTGTACTGAACATGCAGAATTGACAGAAATGGCATTTATACTCCATAAATACAGTAGACTATGAAAACATCATAGTTTGTCTTATTTTTAAGAATCAAGGAATTTACAATGTTCAGGTCACTGTCCTTGAGACTGGGACTATATCTGAACTGGCCATCCATAGGTTTCTAAGCCTCCAGGTCCAGCTCCATACAGCTCCATACCCTAACTATATCCTGACTCCTTCTTCAAGTGAGATCTGGGAATGTGCCAGCCCCTCCCTTCTCCCTGTTCCTTCCTGAGAAGTAACTCCGGGTGAAAAGTCTGTATGGGACTTGAGAGCATAGTTCCAATAGTACCAATGTGGGTGGTGAGGAATGAGGGGAATACAGTCACACACACCTATCACTAAGGACAGACTTGGTCTTCAGTGATGTTATTTGCTTAAAACCAAGAAATAAGAATGATTGTCAACTGCAGGTCAGTGATAGATGAGGCCAAGACATCCCTTAGTAGCCTTGAAACAAGAGATACCTGGAACTGTTCCTGTCACACAACCCAGAAAAATCAGGGTGGTGTTACACATTTTTTTCCAGCATTTCCGAGGAAAGTAGAATGAAAAAAATAAAACTCTTTTTCTTTTTTTTTTTTTTTCCCAAAGTACGTGTGGTATACCCAAGTGTTCTTCCCATTGCTGCAACTCAAGCAATTGCACTTTATCAGTAGTTACAAAACAATCCACAGAATCTCTGCTGCTAATTGTGACATGAATTTTCCACTTAAGTTTCTCCACAGGGGCATAAAATTTTCCTCTAGCAATGCTACTTATATATATCTAAGAAATTAAGGCAAATAGTTTTTTTTTCTACTAATATTTCTCACTCTTGGGATCACCTTCTAATATTGCGGACCTGGTTTTCTTGGTTCATTTCCTTCCTCTGATCGACAAAAAATGTCAGGTTAAAGATTTACTTTATATAAGCTGAAAATACAAGTCACTAGCATCCTGGGTATACAGTGTGTTTCTATCACATCTTTTCAGAAATACACTAAAGTGTAGTTTAATCTGGTGAAAACAGGTAATTTAACCATGGATGATAAAGTCTGAAGGGTATCCTGAAAATTGTGGTTGGTCCCCATTCTATTTATCTTGGTGGGGCAGATTAGAGGCTTTATAGATGGCAATCATTCTTCACATTAGCTGTCTGGCAAGGAAGGAAGGAAGTTTGGTCTAGAAACATGAAGACCTGCTTATCTGTTGCTGTAACTCAACTTTCTTCTCTCATTACAAAGTGTAAGTGAACTCTACTGAAATTCTACAAAGATGGGCAGAAGAGGAAGGACCTTCATGGGTCCTGTAATGATTCTCAGGGCAATTGTTATCACACATGTTACGTGACTCCACTAATGTTTTCAGCGTTAGGATTTAGTTAGGAACAGAAAACTCTTGAATGACACCTGTTTAAGCAATTACTTTGTGATAGTGGTGGTCATTGATGATGCCTGATAAGCACTGATTCAGGCTGAAAAAAGGATCTATATGCTAAAATACATTGCCCTTATTGAATGCAGGAAATATTTTTATATTAGAGTCTGCATTATTTACTAAATTTAGTTAATGAATACATACAATAATATTAATGAAAAATAAGTAGAAAAATATATTAATTTCTTTTTCTCTTCTACTTTCTAGTAAACTGATGAGAAAGTGACAAAGCAGTATTCAGGAATTATATGTCTGTGTTTCTTCATTGGTACATGCCCTCATACAACGATAACTAGATAAACGATCCAGTTTTTCTTTCTTGAAATTAATGAGAGCTTTTTAAACAGTTGGTATTTTCATCTTGGTGTTTGATGTGGTGTGTGGTAGTTTTGTTTCTTGTTTCAAAATTATTCAAAATAATCTGCAACCACATTTACCAAATCTGCTGCCACTTCATACAAATCTAGCTAGTGCTTCTAGTGAAGCCTAATGGCAATGTCAATGTTATCAATGTAATAAACCCCCTGATCCATAGATTTCTTCTCTACTTAAGTCCCTTTAACATTTTGCTATCTGTGGTTGCAAACTAGCACCTTGTCTACCTGTCTTGTTTTCCTAATGTCAACAGTTTTTACTACTTGCAGGTTCCAGTTTTGTGCTGCAAATTTAACACAGATTTTATGTTGTGTTTTTGAATTTTTTTTTCTTTCATTTCTGTTTTGAAGCTGAATTGCACTGTTAAAATGTCATTCTCTTCAGAAGGAACATTACTGAATTGATATATCTCCATTCTTATAACATTCATAGCTTATAAAATACTGGCCCTGTGATTACTAACTCCTTGAATAACTACATTCAAGTCGAAGGCATTGAAAGGAAACATGAATCATATATCTGAATACAGCATTTTAGTGAGTCAGTGAAAGGCTGACTGGTTTATGCCCCAAAGCCCATGGAATCAATAGATGTCTTTCATTTAAACTGGTTTAAGGTCAGATCTACTGTAGTTGCACAAATACTGAAAAAACCAAAACATTCTTTAAATGGACTGAGTAGCCTGCTTAAGATGATGAAGTGTTATATTCTCTGTAACTAAATCTGTAAGAAATTCCTGTTTTTTTGTTGCCTCTTTAAGCAAAATCAAAGGTAACTTGAAAAAAGTCAAATGAGTGGAAAGCTCTGAAACCAACTGACTATGTTAGCAGCAAAACTGAAGACATCAGTGTCACCTTTATCACTGAAGCAGAAATTATGGGTTTTAGGAAGATATTTTAACAATATATCTATATCACAAGAACATAAACCTTATTGAAAGACTTTTCTGCTTGTTCACAGATATTTTTAAGAAAGATTCATGTATGTTTTATTAGTACACTCTATTTTGCTGCATTAAACAAAAGCGTGGGCTGGGGTGTGCAGGGAAGAAATCTTTCCAAAGATATTCCTTCCCTAACTCCATTCTGTTATGTATTTGCAGGCCTTAACTGTTTTGGATATTATTTTTTCCAACATTTCCTTTCTCGTTATTTCTTTGTAATGCATCTGTCCTTGATTGCATTTCTGTCTAGAGATCTTCACTTTATTCTGTAGTCTAAATGCTGGTTTTGTTCATATGGCTTACTCTTCTAGAAATTTTCTGGATCAGCAAACCTAGAAGAAACAATAAAACTTTGGGGAAAGCTCTGAGTTATTAATGCTAACTCTACAATGAGATTATGAAAGTCAGAGGCAGACCAAGGGAGTAAAGAAGATCTTGTGAAACCGACTTTCTTTGATAGTATAATACAAAAAGGAAAACAGAAGTTGAACCAAGCACAAAACACTTGCCAAAATCTTTGAAAAATCAAAAACTTGGTTCCTTGGAACAT
This sequence comes from Nesoenas mayeri, assembly GCF_963082525.1. NCBI lineage: Eukaryota > Metazoa > Chordata > Aves > Columbiformes > Columbidae > Nesoenas > Nesoenas mayeri. The sequence goes on from NC_137541.1 coordinate 131,909,971, forward strand.
TACTTCAATCATCTTTCATATTTCTTTATAGTTTTCTAAAACTTTCCAGTGATTCTAGTTTTGCTGCTAGTTTTCAAGAATGAGATAGTCTGGCATATTCCCCTGTGCTGCATACAATTGTCCCATAGGTAGGAAGTCAGGTGGATATTAAGACTATTGATGTCCTTTCTTACATTTCAAATTGCTAATTCTGTAAACAATACTGAAGAAAATCTGGGGATAAAGGGACTTTATGTTTTTGAGTTTTCTAGAAAGACAGTGTCAAAGGTGGCTGATTAGCTAAAAGAGCAATGCCTCATCATTCTTTTGCAACAATTCCCATGAAAACTTTGTCTCTGCAAGGCGGGAAAGCTGGGATGAATGCACTCAGGATGAAAGTGAGGACTAAAGAATAATCTTTCAGGAAGAGAAACCTGTTTTCCTAAGAGGTGCCATCCTCACCTGATTCCATTGAGAAGCAGCAGGCTCATCTTTCTCTGCTCAGGCAGCCAGCAGTGAGGCTCCAGTTCAGTTTGTAAAAAGGCAGAAAGGAAAGTGAACAATGATCAGATCATTAAAGAAATGAACTCTGCAGCATAGAAGTGAGACAACGAGGACGATTCTTTCACAGGAGTGGATTCCAGCATATGAAGACTGAATAACAACCTCAGATCTCAACATGACTAATGGAAACCAGGGCTAGAACAAGCTTGCTGCAAAAGCAGAGCACTTAGTAGCAGAAGTGAAGGATCAAGAGAAAAGATGTTCAGATCAAATGTACACTGGAGCAAAAGCAGACAGAATTGACACGATTTCCCTATCAATGATGCTTGACTGACTAAGAAAAGAAGCTTCTCCAAGCCCTGCTGATAGAGAAAAGGAGCTTGTAAAGTCCTGCAGCTGGAACCACCAGCCAGATCAGGTGTTTTACTGACTAAATTGTTGAGTTAGAGTAGGAAATAACAGAATGAAGAATTATACAAACATTTTAATTGCTAATGGGTAAAAAGCATTCCTCAATGTTTAAACCTATGGCATGAGAAGTGGGAAAGCTTCTTAAGTTTGATGCCATTCTCTTTCACAAATTTCTTGTATGCCCTACTTTAATCCTTCTTGTTATCTAGGAAGTGGGGACAGATAATAACTTGCTGCATGTGAGTGAATATATGCTCTAAGTGTTACAATCTGCTCAGAAAATAAGACAGTGATAAAAGCGATAAAGTATGTTGTATGTGTTTTTTGGTACTACAACATAAGGGATACTCATATACAAATTCTAAAGAGTGCACATTGGTTTTTTTTGTTTGGTTGTTTGTTTTTTTTTTCTAAGAAAGGAGTGTGTTTCTTGACATCAGAACTTAAAATTCTCCCTCCACTACATCTTCAGTGAATGAGCATTCAAAAATGGATATAAAAAAAGCCCCAAACATTACCCTGACTCATCTATATTTTTTCTCCTAGAGCTGCAAAAGGGAGATATACTTAGGCCTATGTGCTTTTTTACATCCTGTGAATATTTTTCCTATTCAGGGACAGAAAATCTGCTTTTTACACTAACATAGGGAAAACAATTTTCCTCCACAGGATGATTCCTACAGTGAGAAACACCAGGTTGCAAAGATTTTATTTTTTGGTTCTACAGAAAGTATTCCCAATTCATATGGTTTAATCTGTCTAGTTTTAGCTCCCAAGGAGTGATGTTTATTAAAAAAATCCACAACAAAACAAAATAAGTTACTTTTCATGCTGCAATTATTCTTTGTTGCAGGATAGATAACTTTGTTATTGCGATTGCTCACAATATGTAGCAAAGTTATTGATGCTTATTTTGATCATTTTTACCAACTGTGTTTTTTTTTGTTTAAAAACAACGAACTTCTAATACAAGTGGCCATTTCATACCAGGGATGCTTAATGAGAACTCCCCACTGAAATCAATGAAGAACTAAGACTAAAAATCAATCATAACATATGAACCAAATAGTTTTATGCTAGAATATTCTATGACAGTCTTTTGCAATATGATAGAATAAACCAATTCTGGATATTAGCTTCACAGAAACACCATATTTATGATTTATTAGTGGCAGTATTTCATGGAATTTACCAGATTGAAGGGAAAATTAAAACCAAACCAAACCAAACCTAAGAAAATATATAAAACCAGACCTGTAGAACTGAATGTCCTTCTGAATGTTAGAGTGTATCCCTTGTTCCTGAAACTTCCAAATAGCTACATGCATCCTCACATTAAAACATTATTTAGAAGCATGAAACTGTGAGAAAAGATTGAGCCACACTGCATTGTCTCATTTTGTTTCTGGTTAAGACCATACACAAAGGAGACAGCAATGTAACTTGACCATATAAGTTTTGAGTCCTGAACAGCACAAACATATATGACAAAGTTTTGTGTAATTGTGGCTGATGAGGATTTTGCATACCAGCAGTACCTTGGGTTTTCTCTCATTGGTTGAAAAGTGTATAGAAGATGCACTTGCAGTTGTGTGAACATCTTCCGCAAAAGAAAGCGAGAGACTGAGGATGAAAATGGTTTCTTTATTTACCCATATTTCACTCAAGCTAAAAAGTAGATTGAGGTATCCAATATTGATGCCTTTGCACATGTCACCCTGTGAACTACATGATAAGCAGCCATTCTGTTCTGTATCTCAAGAGGATATTTTCTTTTACTTTTCATTCTTTATGAATGATAACTATGTAAAATAACTTTTCCTTTTGAGCTTATTTACAATCATAATACAGAATTTTGGAAAATGAAGTCCCGCCTTAAACAAACAAACAAACAAAACCCCAAACCACCACCAACAAAAAACCCACAGGATTTTTATTACTTATTTGATTTGTTTTAGAAAAACAAAACAAACAAACAAGAAACCAAAATACAGGTATTTGCACCTTCCAAGAGACAATTATTGAAAGTGATTGAAAGACAGAAGTCCAGGAACATTTATTAAAAAATGGGTGCTGAAGTTTTCTCTGACTCTAGTTACCTTCAATTTAGCTGGTATATAAATGTACTTTAATTAAACTGTTTGAAAATAGTAGAGAAATAGACCCAGTGCCAATGTAATAACTAATGTCCCTATTATCTGTGCCTGCAGAAAAGCCTGTGGGAGAAAGAAAAAGCACTGGGCATTTTGTAATATTCACCTTGCAAAGCTTTGTTCTCCCAAGTCTTATGTATTCAAAAATCTGTCATGCAAAAATGATGCAAATCTCTAGTTTGCATAGGATGTATAACTATAGTGTTTGGTAGAGCTTGGGGAACTTCCAGCAAAACATGGTTTAATTGGAAAATGTCATTTCATTGAACCTAGATTTTTTTATTCCAGATTTCCACAGCTGAGCAAATATTCAGTGCTCCTAACAATGAATCTGACAAGGACAACAGTTTTACTGAAAACTGTGGGAGTTGGGAAGGTTTGTAGAAAATTATCAACCTTTATTTTATTTTTATTTTTTCTCTGAATGAGTGATGCTGCATTTAATCTCAGTCTGGACATTGGCAGAAGGATCACCTATCACCTGCCTTTCTCTTTTACTTTCTTACCTGGCTAGCACGGGTCCACATTTATAACTACTGTGGTCCCTGCACAGTAGGGGAAAGACAGAAGCTAGGGATTACCTAACGGAAAAAAAAACAACAGACCCAAACCATCAACAACAAGTAAACTGGAATGACACATAACTAATTGGATTTGGATGGGGTGGAGCAAAAGACATATTCTGTTGTTTCTCTTTCTTTTGTATGCGTCACATACGTATCAGCTTTTTTTGGAATGCTAAAAACTGAAGCTGTATACTAAACAAGGAAAAGGGCTCAATCAATGTTCTGAATCAGACTCCAATTATCAGAAATGTTTCTTCTGTGAAGCAGGTAAAAAAATAAACATTTGGGAACATTTTGTTCAAGGCATGTCAATGAAGAAAATCTTACATAAAGCTTATTTCCTAATACTTAATGACAGTGTCAATAAGAAGACTTTATAAAGTTCAATGTGAAAGGTGTTCAAGTTTGCTTTCTTTACAAATAGATATGTCCATGCATTGAATTCAAATCTAGAGTGAAATTATATGGGGATTATATTCTGAGTTGAAAGTACTAGGGTATAGTGAGAGGGAAAAGGAAGGAAAAAAAAAACAATGGAAAGAGTTGAAACATACACTTATTATGCCATATGGCACTAGCTTATACTGAACAGTTTTAGAGGATGAAAATTTTTTTTTGTGAATCTGATACCTGCATTCTTTCAAACACTAGAAACATTATCAGAAAATTAATGTTAATAAACTAAAGACAAAATTAATAATATCTAGAAATCTTCAGCCATAAAATAAGAGTTTTTAAATCCTAGAGCAGTTGCATGATAAAAGGCAACAATTTATCACACACAGAGACTCAGGTGTAAAAATTTTTCAGAAAGACAATTGCACTGCATATGAGTAAAACGAAGCCTGCAGAGCTCCTTATCTCACAATTAAAAAAAAAAAAAAAAAAGTCAGTTGCTTGTGTAGGACCACAAATAAAGAAGCTTCACAGCATAGAGAGCTACATCCAAAATTGTCCTTTATATATTCTGTACTGACACCTCCTTGGACACCTCAGGCTTCATTACACTTAGAGTCCAAGGAAGCGAAGTTCCCAGGTATTCTAGGAAACACTTGCAGGAAAAGAGAGAGCTGTTCCAATTGAGAAGGAAGGGATTAAAAAAAAATAAAAATCAAGAAAGATCTGTTTCTCAATAATTTGTAGATTTTGCTGGGGAATATGTACCTGAGGTATTCAGACTCCTTTTGAATAAATGTCATCTCGAATCTGCAATCCTGATAAAAAATAACATATCTATTAATATGTTGCAGAAAGAGTTTACTGAATTGTAGTTTCACATAATTGTAAATGAAACAGTACTTCTCCTTTAAGCCTTTCAGGCAAATCTATCTTTGTGAATGTTAATCACAGAATCACAGAATGTTAGGGATTGAAAGAGACCTCGAAAGATCATCTAGTCCAATCCCCCTGCTGGAGCAGGAACACCTAGATGAGGTTACACAGGAAGGGGTCCAGTTGCCTCAGTTGGTCTTATAGGTGTCCTACCAATATTTTTAAAGATAGACTAAACACCTGTATGAGATGCGTATCGGTTAATAGGTAATATGCGGAGTTCTGTTGAGTTAGGGAGCCACATAAAGTACAGGAGATGCCAGCAGTATCCATTGTGGACTGAATTCACTAATTGAGACAAATCTTTATTTGTATGAACAGGTTCTGATGATGCCCTGAGAACAGTGAACTGTTGGAAAAATATCAATGCTATGTCTGTGGTGGTGATTCTCTGAGACGAATAGCAGACTATGAGATAAGAAAAGTATTTTCACTCAATTTATGCTCAATTAAGTTGAAAGATATGTGAAGTACAAAATAATTTACTGTGTATTCTCCAGAGATCAATTAACTAGAACTCTTGAAAACTTTTATTAAAACAGGTTATAAAAAAGATGTTCTGCCATGCCACTATTCACTTTTCTTGTGAATCCTCTGTACCAATGATTTAATATGTATCTCCATAAAACCTATATGAATACAACAGTCTCTCCCATCACACAGAATGCCACTGCATCCTACTTTGTTGTAACTAAGGTTATTGGCAAGGACACTCAGAAATGCTTCCTGCCCCTTACTCTGTGTAGCTGTATCTATATAGCTATACATATATATTTATGTGTATTCACATTAATACATTTTTATATACACACATACACACAAATAACCTCTTTCCCTAGCTTATGTGTACCTCCCATTGCACACATTTCATAGATGGATTTCTGTGGAGGGAATAAGAATCAGTACTGATTTAAAATGCCTTTGTTTTGACCTATAAATCTTAGCTGGTCCTACAACGAGAGAAGTCTCCTGTTTACTGGAAATATTTTTCTTATTATAAGGAGAGTCCTTCTGTGTAAAATGAACTTGTGAGCCAGTTTTATACTTTTATACTTTTCCTACAATTCATCAATTCGTCCATGTTGGCAATAAATAATTCCTTCATTCCTGTTTTTTTGTTTTTTGTTTTTTTGGTTTTTTTGTTTGTTTGTTTGTTGTTTTTTTTTTTTTTTTTTCCAGGTAGTAAAAAATGGGGGGAAGCCTTTGTCCCACAGAAAAAGATAATCCAGAGTGCCAGAGTGCTACCACCTGAAGATATTGTTTTATTCTTATTGATTCTCAGACCTCAAATACAACATCAAAACATTCATATTTCACATTACAAGGGGGGAAAACCTTTTACCAATACTGTCATGAATATTTTGGCTATTATTCCATGATAAATTATGCCTAAAATATCAAGATGTCATAGATGAAACAGAACTATGTATTTAACCTTTTCAATATTGACATACAGCAGAGAAGTTAGTAGAAACCAATTGTTGGCGAAGGCAATGTCTAGGTAAATGGAATACAATGCTGCAATAATTTACCAAAGCCACTCTCTGTTTTGTTCTCAAGAAAGAAAAAAATTGCATCTAATGACAGTTGAGTAATAGACATTTGAAATTGCATGTTCTATTTTTTCTTTTATGATTATTTAAAAAAAATTATTTACCATTATCTAAGACACACAAACGTGATATCATAGGATAAGAGGACCTCAGGAAGTCCCTTGTCCAACCTTGTGCTCATGTTAGATCAGCTTTGAGGTCAGTTTAAGTTGCTCAGGGCTTGATCCAGTCAGATCTTGAAAACCTCCAGAGAATGTGCCTGCACAATGTCCCATGGCAATGTGCTCCAATGCTTTGTTGTCCTCATGGGGAAAAGAAGGGTTTTATATCCAGTTGGATATAAATATTTTAAAATGTTTTATACATTTTAGAGTTCCAGAACTCATTACTGTTTTTTGCCCATTGGTCACTTGCAAACTACCTATATACAAGAACACTTCTTTTGAGTAGATACACCTTTTGGGGGTTGCTTGTAATAGTACCTGTGTATCTAGAATTCTAGGCTCACATGTCTTCATTTTGGAGAAAAATACATTTAGAAATATCTACAAAAATACCTTTTTGCATTTTTCATTCAACAGCAATAGAAACTGAAGTACAGAATGAAGTAGATAACTTCTGAGGGCCCCTTTTCTTGGAATACAGCTTAAGACCACATAGTATCAGGAGTTTAAAGAGGCGGTTATTTTTTTTAAGTGTCCTGATGACTGGAGCAGTTAAAAGCTTCTCCAGTGTCAAAAGTCTAATCACAGAAGGCAACCTGGGCAAGTTCAAACAGTGTTTCTCTCAAAGCATTGGCTGTTAATAAGAAGAAAAAATTTCAGAGGCAAGCTTTATTTTTGACATGAAATGGTTTTGAGGGATTTGAATTTTTAATGAATTTTATTAATTTTTCAGAAAAGCCAGGCAGAGATAATTACTTATAAAATAGTAGCAAAGGAGTACCAGGAATGTTAAGAGTTGTACTAGACTCCACAGAAGGATGACACATATGAGAAATTTGACATTAATTGCAAACTTTACATGTAGAAACTGAAAGACTTTGAATCAGTCTTGGGAAGCAAAGCTTGGATTTAGCATTTGTTGTGGGGAGGGGGAGGCTAGCAGCAGCTTTTCTGGGTTGTTTCAGATGAACAGTGCATATGACTTTGTTCAAAACCAAATGCCTAGGGAGGACTGTGAGAGCAAGATACTACAGTACTAAACCTGAAAATTTTTTCTTAGCCTCCAAAAGTTGTTGACTCTGGGGCATTCTCAGCCAGAATTGTTTTAAGTACCCTGCTTGGACTTTTCTTTCTTTCATTCATTCCAACACCCTTTAAAGGCTTGTAAGCTCTCAGCATTCAAAACATACCATGTCAAGGGATATTATCTTCACATATCATGTGAAAACCTGCCACCTAGATTGACTTTTACTGGTCGATGCAAGGATATTCTGGTTGTTATAGAGTGATTCTTCAAAGATAGCCTTTTGAATCGGATCCTGGCCTCAAGAATATCTCCTTCCAAAAGCCAAATGAGATTGGTATGCTTGAAGCAGACAACACTGCATTTCTTTTTATTTACATTTTGATGGTGTTTTTTCAGTTTTGGTTGTACAATGTATATTTATCTTGCTCGAAAATGCCATATAACTGAGTACTACATTATCATGTTTTTGGCTTTAAAGACCATGTTGCACTACCACCATCTTAGAAATGGACCAAAAGACTTTCAATAGGGCTTGTATGTGATTTACTTCTATCTGTATCTGTTGTCAACAAATTGTAATCTTCTACTTGGAATATATTGTCATAAAGTGAAGATAGGATTATACTGACAATATATTTTCCATTCAAAAGTATAAATCAAATCAGCTATTCAGCACTAGAAATTTCAAGAATTGACACAATGTCATCTCCACGGAAATACATTTTATGGCAGTCTGTCTGACACATGTAAACGTTTTGGCTTAGTGCCCTTAACTAAATACAAGTTTCTCCTACTGTATTAAAATCCCCTATGATATGTGAGAAATGTGCAAGAAGTTGACAAATACCCACGCTCAACCTATTGGAAGCCTTCAGGAGAGGAAGCCTGAGGCTAGATGGTACACCATAAAACATCCCAGAGATGCTAAATTCCTATGTTTAGGCATGTAGGAATATTGAGAAGTCACCAGGACATGACACTAAAACTCATTTTTCAATAGCAGTCCTTTAAGCAATGACACTAGGCGATTCTGCTCTAGGAGGCTGTGAAGGTGGACAGTATCATCGAGTCCAAATAGTTATTAGAAAATTAAAGGATAATATGCCCATAATTGGATACTGTAGGAAATATGGAGTAATGTACCCTCTAACTTCCACAGAAATTGGTCAGGCTCCCTAACACTTCCTAACATTCATTCGCTTTCTTCTTTGTTAGGGAGTGAGTATTGGGTTAGGTGGACTGCTGGAATTTCTTATGTTCTTATACTCATAACCGAAACCTACTCTGTAGTGTAGGAGAGGAAGACACAACTCTTTGAGTAACCAGAGATTATTTTAACATTATTTTACCCTGGGTAACTTTGATTCACAACTTTATTAAGAACCTGATTTTTTTTTTTTTTTTTTTTTTTGGTATGTTGAAAGTCTTTTGTCTGTGGTCTCTCTGGGGTATTCCATACAATCCTTCTTTTTAAAACAGATTACCTTTCACCTAAAAGGATTCCCTTCTTTTAATAAAGCTTCTTCCTGTACAGTTAACTCACATATGATGTGGACAAATTATTGGCATTTAACTGAAAAATCCCTTTAATAAAACCATATTCATTCAGTGATGTTCAGTGATTAAGTTAACCAAATGCTTCCAATTAATTTTCCCCTTAATTTGCAATGAACTTCTATAAATAAAGAGCTATGCACTTAGAGGAAACTTCCCATTTTCACTCAGTATGAAGGAGAAAAGCGATAAAAATATATTATCAAATTGATGTTAACTTTAGCATAGTTATACAAGTTTGTGCTGGCAGAGCTATAGCTCTTAAAAAAATGAAAAAAAATAATTTCTGGGAATCACTAGTCAGTAGCATAATTGACTTTTGGTAGCTTCGAAAGGCCATGAAAACAGCTAATAGTTTTTGGCAGTTCCAAAGGCATTAATCATGATCAATGTGCAATATTAAATAAGGCTCTTTCAAAATGAATATAAATTAAGACTGTAATTCCATCTCAGCCTTCTGGTGACATGAGGAAACCACTCGAGTTTCACTCTCATGGTTTATGATGTCCCTGGAAGCCTTTGATGGAATTACAGCCTTATTAAGTACAGTTGGGGTACTTTATTCCTTAAATTACTGCAACTACAAGTCATTATTCCCTCTAGAAATTAGAACTTGCTGTACTTTCATCGACCATGTAATTTTGAAGTAAGTCGGGGGGAATATCACTGTGGGAGGGTATCTACTTTTTAATTTCTATTGTTACTACACATGCACTACTTGGTAGAGTTGTTAACATCTAATACTAAAAGCCCTCACACTTTTTTGTTTTAAGGCACACCATTCACAACAAAATAATTGAGTCATCACTGATGTTTATATGGCATTTTATAAGAGATTTCAAATCAATGATTTTAACCTTTTTATACAAGATCATTCAGACACCAATGAAATAAAATACAATTCATAAAGACAGATTAAGATGGGAGTTATACTGACAAGCTTTTAGGGAGGCTAGATTAAGTATTAATATTTCAGTAAAGATACATGCAATCATATCCCGAGTAAGAAAAGAGTGATATGTAATCTCTTATTCCTCAGAATAGTTCAAGCCTTCACCTAAAGTTCAGAAAAGCAAGATGAGGACATTTTGGATTCCAGTCTGTAGCATGGACAAGAGCAGTGATTCTGAGGAAGAGCAAAATACAGTCCATATCATGCAGGGTGACTATTTTGGAGTGCTCCTATGGCAGCTGGAAATGCTGGAGAGGCTCCAGCTGGTCTGGGACCTTTGCTGGCTCAGCATGACAGACTGATCGCTCAGCCAGTACTGTCCATACCAAATACTATTTAATTTATAATATCAAAATCAATTTTGATATTTTTATCAATGACAAGGGTAGTGTATGTAGTGCAAGTTAAATATGTCTGTTACAGGTAGATCCAATTTAGTATAAGGTGTGCGCAAGGTCTGTAGCATTTCTTAGATAAAAGGAATGAAGCTGCCTGGAAAGAATGTACAGTATTAATGAAGTATGCTTCTTAGGCTGAGAATTTTTCTTCTCTAATGGTAGTTTAAATCATCACAGCTTTACCAGTTCAGTTAGCCTTGTGTATTAGCTTTTTTCAACAGTTTTCACACTGCCTAGGCTTTTAAATAGTGGTAAGTATTATTCAATTATTATTCACATACTGAAAAGAAAACCTGTTAAAGAAAACCCCTCAGTGTAGCACATATATGATGGAGACTGAAGGAGACTGAAGGAGTTCAGGGATTTTATTATCTTCTTTTTTGTTGTTTTCTTTTTTTTCTTTTTTTTCTTTTATATGCTATTTGGAGGAATGTACCAGGTGAAAAGATTTCTGTATCCTGTTCTCCCACTTTTCATATAGGAAAAAAATATTTAGGTATAATTAAAAAAGAACAAAACTTTTCACCACATGGCACAATTCATATAAAATTTTGTGGCCACCTGGCCAAGATGGAGACTCCCTTTTCAGTGAGTTTCAGAGCAAGAAAAACCCTAGGTTGCTCAGACAAGTTATCTAAGGCATTTAATTACATCTCCAACAATGGCGTTAGAAAATGTGGCTTTGTACTAATAAAACACATAGAAAGACATTTAAATTTTAAGATGCTGTATTCAAGTGCTCACAAATGAGGCATCCCTTGTGTAAGTTTGGCTTCTTTGATTTTAATTTTTTAAATTGAAGCAAGGTTTACTTCTTGTAATCAGAGGAAAATTCTATCCTGAAATGACATAAAAAAGAAAATAAATATTTAAAGAGTCACAAAAGTCATTGACTCTTTGTGTACTGAAATATAGTTTTTTCTGAAAATATTTTAAAGAGTTGTCATTTGGGGTTGTGGATTTCTGAGGACCAATAATGTTTTTTATTCACATTGAGGAGCTTTTAAATAAATGGCAACATAAAATGTTATAAAGCAATACCTACAAATGGCCTGCTTTTTAAAGTGTGTGAATAGTTTGCAGATGTTTACTGACTACGGATGGTTGGCTCAATAAAAATGATGTGTCATGGCTAGTATTAGAATCCCACTGAAATACAGATGAGTACAACACAAAAATTAACACATTGCTATGGTGATGTAAGACTTTGTCCTCTTCTGTTAAGGTAAGAAAAACGTGATGAACAAAATTTTTGTAATATGTACAACTCAAAAATATTTTACATGTGAACAAGCAAGAAGTACTGGAGTAATGCCATAACTATAGCTAATGTGTAAAATCCTGAGAAAGTAATGATGCACATTACATTCCATGTGCTGATTGCAAATATCAGCAATGACAGAGAAAGTAGACAGATTTTATAAGTTGCCTTTTTTAAATCTAATTATAAACTGCTCAGTATTATGAATGCACATAAATTTGCCTTTCAAGACTTATACATTTTAGATTTAAAGCCCACCACAAGAACACACTGACACTCATAGGGAAAACTGATGGATAACAGGAAGTATTTAAAAGAAGCTTTTCCATTTACAGTAGTATTCTTTTAAAAACATATAAATATCATCAGATGTTCAAGATTAATCTTAAATAACGATACACAAGTCAACTGTAATTGGACAGGCAGAAAACACCCTGAGAGCAATACTCACATGAGTTAAATGTTGATAGCTGCCATGGATAACATTTTAAGGACGGATCATTAGGATTTTTCACAACTTCACTTGTCTGTTTAGTCTCCCTGTAATTTCATTAAACTAACAAAAATTTTTCAGTAGTGACTTCACTTCTCCAAGCTAAGGAAAATAAGTGAAGTTTCAAAACTCTTGTGGACGGCTAATGCCACCATGACATAATGACATGAATATTATAATACCACGAATGTCAAGGATTTAAGTCCAAGACCTTTTTTTCCGTGACTCAACACAAGAACTGGAACTGTTTTTTATTCTCAAAAGTGTGACCAAACTATGATGTTACTTACTTTTCATACTCCTTCTCTTACTCCTCCCTGGTACTTTAAGAACTTTTCATTAAAGAAATCTTCATTGAAGAAGACTTCAACATACACCTGACTCTGAGCATGGAAGTTTTTCATAAGTCTCAGAGAGGTATTTACATTGATTGCTGGGGAGCTGTAGTAAGACACCAATTTAATGTATTGTAGTATGACAGAATTTATGAGATTACTGGTAAGTAACCTTTTCAGGGTGGGGATTTAAAGGATGAATGGATGAGTTCCAGTAACAGCAATGCCACAGGGCTGCCTTGTCAGCTTTCCCCATTATCTAAATGTTCAGCTTTTACTAAAACCTGACTCACTTTTTAATTCCAAAAGGAAAACAACCGCTATCATACAGCAGTTTGCTTCTTCTAGGCACTGACCTTAAAGCAGGGCTGTTGATGTTCTTCCTGCCCATGTTCTTGCAGGCTATTTAGTTCCTTTTGTGCTATTAACAATAAAGAGATTTGTTAATTTCTAAGTACTGAGAATTGTATGTTTTGACAGTGCAGAGGAAAACATCACTGTTCCACATTCCTGGATTGTTATAAGGTTCCTAAAGAACTGTAGCTTTCCAGGTGTACTTAATTGTAGGATTCATTATTTTACAGGAAGAAATTATGGCCATTCAATTTCCAAGTACCGCTTTCATCTTTAAAGTTTCATCACAACACTGTATTCTTCAACCGTACTCATTTTATAAAGTAAACAAACAGAAAAAAAAAAAAAAATCTCTGATTCCACACTGTACTTTGCTTGTTTGTGTGGATAAAGCACTGCAAAATTTATCCCATTGCTTTGTGCTATGTATAAATATGAAAAGATGGCATTTAAAGATTGCAGTACTGACATGTAGGGTATGAGTTTAACATCTTGCATGTTACAAAAGTGAATTTTAAACAGTTGGTGAATTTCAGGCATAGTGATAGAATTACACATTTTATTTCTTTTCTAATTTAGCATATGGTCCCATTACAATCACTGTTGTAGTTTTCACTTTTTAAAACTAAATTTAAATAACCAAAAAAAATTAGGAACTGCAAACTTAAAGTTGAAATTGTTTCTTGACCAACAAAAAAAACATATTTCACACTAGTGTAATTTTAAAAGCTTCTCAGGTTTTCTCTTGTTTCTGCCCCTGGTTGTGCAGTGGGTCCCCAGCTGAAGAGGAGTTCTACAGAAACCTGCTCTATGTCCAGTGTGACCAGGAAAGTACACAGCTGGACATTAGTCATCCTGTACAAGTACTGAAAGAGGCTGATTTCTCTGAAAATTTGGTTCAAGTATTTTCAGTCTGAGTACCTATGGATATTCTTAAAGATATGTGCTAATGGACTAATATATCCTCAACATATATAGCTCCAGTGTATTATTTTATATATATAACATGCACTTATAAGCATATTTACAGATCACTTCACTAGTTAGAATTTTGTCTTCTGTTGCCAAAGGTGAGCCACATCTCTAGCCCAGGAGAGCATCCATTCAATAGGTTGTGACAATACTAAAGAAAATTGTAGTGTAGAAATAAAGACTATTTGAAGGGACTGGCAATTTTTTTACTTTTAAATATCCTTCAAGGTGATAAATTAGTGTGAATATTGATATGATATGACAATAAAATTTTCATCTCATTATTTAATATACTAAGTTCTTAGTTTTTTTCTTCATGAGAGATACCATTGAAATAAGGTGCCCCAAAAGACACCTCAACATTGGTGCATCACTATCTACTTGAAGGTATATGTACATTTAAGCAGCTCATAGAAACTTCTGGATATGTAAGCCAAAGTGTAATTATGAGCATATAAAACATGACGATTCTTTTTATATGGGCATTCTAGCTTGTGAATATACACCTCTTCGTCAGCTTCATAGTTACAGTGAAGATAAAAATCAGTCACAGAAGTTTAGCAGTTTGAAGGGAAGCTAGAAGAAATAATTAAATGGTGTCTATCTACAAAAGTCCTGACAATTTGTGCTTTTAAATTCCCTGCCTGATTTGTAAAAACCTGTGATTCTGAAAAGAAAGAATAAAAGTGATTAGTTCAAATTAGCGGGCAAACTGTAAGAGTCGTTATTGCTACCTTTTCTTAAGAACTAAAAAAAACCTGTGTAAAGAAAAGTGTCCATATTAATGAATTATTGTGAGGGACTAAACAGGAGAAATCTTAACATGGTTGTGGTTGGTCATCACAATAGATGTGATTCCTTCTAAATATATGGATCGTGGAGAATTTCCATGGAAGTGAAATTACTGTGGATAGTCTGGTCCCTCTGTTAATAATCCCACTACAGTGTCTTTTTGGCTTAAAAAAAATGTGGAAAAGGCGGTTCTACATATGGCATCAGTTTGACAGCTGAAATAATTAAATGAGGTTTGCAGAGTATTTATTTTGTTTTGTTTTGTTTTTGTTTGTTTGTTTTGTTCTTAATGTAAGTTCTTATACTGACCTAGTTCCATGTCTGGACACACAGGTGTTTAGAATTTGTCACCAAATTTTCTGCTGAGTTTGCTTTGTTAACTTTGGTGAAATAACTTTGGCAAAATAACTTTGGTGAAAATGTAGCCCCTAAAATATATAATCCAGAAAGTGCATCTCTGCAGTACTTTGGAAGGGCATTAAGGGCCTCCACGTGGATGAGCAATCCAAAGATTAGACTTGGAAGGATGATTGTTTTTCAAACACCATGATAATACATGCACTTCTTTATTTACTTATGTGTGATCATGGAGTAAAATAGTGGGGAATTAAAGAAGAAAATAGAATAAACAGTAGTGGGTTAGAAGACTCTGCTTTTCAGTGATCTGCTTATCCCCGTGTGTGCTAAATTAACACTGAGCTCTTTCTTCTCTTATTAAGCTGAAACTTCTGCATTAGGAAGGGGAAAAATCAGTCTAGGCATTCCACTCAGTATATTTTAGAAAAGGTTTGTAATATGATGTGATTTTATGAGATTAAAATATGGAAAAGAGTGAATTTTACCTAATGAGGATGATTATAATAGCTCCAAGAAAACACAGCTACTACATGATGTAACATCATGTTACGTATCTCATGTTTTGAACACTTAAAGTTCTATTTTATGGACTCTATCAGCAGGGGGTATAATGTTAAGCAATATGTTTTAATGGAGTTGTTGTACTGCTCTAATGAGGAGATTATAAAATTATAATTAGTGTAATCCTGCCTCTATTACATAAAATGACAAAACTGCCATTTACTTCAGTGGCAACAATATTAAGTATGCTATCATAATTAACCTCTCCATCCCTCTTTCAAACTTGCTAGTCTCAAATAACTACAGAGCACTTCTCAGTTGGTAGCAGATATTAGGAACAGATTAAACAAAAGAAGCAGACTTAGCTGATATCAGTTAAGAGAGTAACTCTAACATAGGATCCTCAGGAGGTTTGAAAATAGGCTAAGATGAACTGAACAAGAAGGGGGAATATTCCATTTTTCATAGGCTTTGCAGCGTCTCTTAGGAGTTGTACTGATAAACTGTGCAAAACAATTCTTTGTGAGTCTTGCTAGAGTCAGCAAACCATTTTTGTTGAAAATGCAATGGGTGGGGACTGACACTGCTGAATAAAAAAAAGAAAAAAAGAAGAATAAAAAGAAGTGAGACACCAGGACTGATCTTTACAACAATGTTATTGACCCTGTTGCTAAGCTTAACATGCTATTCAGAAATCTCTATTCCGAAAAGGGTAAAAGCAAAGTTGAAACTTGCTTTCTTTGTACATGTTTAGGGAAAAACACTTTGTAAAGAAAGAAGAAGTCAGGAATTTAACTTCAATTTTACATCCAGTTGTTAGTCCAGGAGATTAATTTTCTTAAAGTTTGCAAAATGAGCTGCCTCCAGTGGCAGATAAAGACAAGGTATATTTAGTGAATGTGAACAATCTGATTTGGTCTTCATCTCACTTATAGGAACACATTTTCTCTTATGTCCCTTCATTTTCTTTATTTAGATCTCTCTTACAGAATCATAGAATTGTTTTGATTGGGAGAGACTGTCTGGAAGTAAATCTATTTCTTTCAGACTCTCCCACGTTATTTCTGGTGGTTTGCTTTTCATAGAATCATAGAATCATTTCAGTTGGAAGAGACTCTCAGGATCATCGAATCCAAACATAACCTAACTCTAGCAATAAACCATGTCCCTAAGAACTTTGTCTAAACATCTTTTAATCATCTCAAAGGATGGTGACTTTACCACTTCCCTGGGCAGCCTGTTCCAATGCCTGACAACCCTTTCTGTAAAGAATGTTTTCCTAATATCCAATCTAAACCTCCCCTGGCACAACTTGAGACCATGATGATGATAGTTTGGTCCATACCGTTAACTACCCAAAGTACTGTAGGATCAACAGGATATTGATAGTACAATATCCTTCTGGGATGGAATAGCTGAAGAAGTATGCAGGAAAAGTGTATATGTAAATCTGTGGGCATATTCTCTTTTGACAAAGACCAATTTATATAAGTGGTAAACTAAGGAGTAGCCAAAGCAGCGACCTCTTAAACTTAGTCACTAGAGAAACCACGAGGTCAAATCACACACTGACAAGAAAACAATGCATGGTATTCACCTGAGAATGTGAATGTTCACCTATAAGGGGAGAGAGTCTCAATGCCAATGAATATTTATGTGTTTTGTACAATTATTATTGAATATAGAACATGAACATTCATTAGTGCTGGAGTTGGGACCCCACCTTCCCTCATCCTAGGTAAGTATTCAAATAAATAGATTCCAAGGTCATATGCAATCCTCTGTACAGGCAATGAATATTTCACTATACCATACAAAGTACAGCAACTTAAGCTGCATGGAAAAAAACAAAACAAAACGAAAACCTTCAAAATTAAAATCTGCTAAATTCACACTCTTTTTTTCCCCCAAACATTTGGCCTTATATTTCTATGGTCGTAATTTGAATGTTGTGAAATGTACACATTTAAATTACATGTAGCTTTTATATTTTGTTTAGTTAATCAGTATAATTATTACTTAAATATAAAAATAAATCAACCACATGTATTAACCATGTATATAGATATATCAGTTTTAACAGTTATATGTATATACAAACAGAATATAATATTTGCAACATGGCTACATTATGACTATGAATTAATTAAAAAATATATTAGTTCCTTCAACATTCTTTCTGAAAAAACAGTGCAGGTACAAATACACCTGATTATGGGGCCAATGTAGTTATGCTTTGATTGAATCAACATTCTTGTCTTTATACAGAATCTTATATTCACAAAAATTAGCTATGACTTTCTGCAGATCACCACTATTTTTCATCAACCGTAGCTGAGTTATTCCTCTGAAATACTTTACTTCTGTATTTTAAGATATGATCTTCAGGTTACTTCATGTACAATATTCCAGAATTTGAGGGATTTGCTGAGTATTTCAGTTTTAGTGTATTTACAAGAAACAATAATAATGCAATTTATTCTTTATATTTTAGTAACCATGGATTAAATTACAGAAATCTAGACAAAATTTCTCTTATAAATTTGTATCTCTCATTTACAAGCAGTTTAGGAATCCTCACTTGTTATTGCTTCTTTTGACAATCAAATGTCCAAATAGCTTTGAAAGATTTTAATCATACTTATGAAAAATTTACTACTGAAAGTACCTAGAGATTAATTTAAGGTAGAATGAAATTAGTGAATAGTGTTTTCAATTTCCCATCTGCACTCAGAAACTTCATATTAATGCTTCTTCTAGCTTGATAAAAGTTACATAGGGATGAAACATTTTGGACACAATAATTTAAGAAACTTCTAACCATGGTTCCATTTCTAGTTTGAAAACAGTCAAGATAACTTAAAATGCAAAACGTACATGTACCTCCTCTTTTACTTCTGAAATACAGTTCAAAGTTTTTATTTCATTATTTCCAGCCTAGCTAATACCACGGCTAGTGGAAATTTTGCAAGTATCTTTCATTAAATTAATCTCTTTTCTCTTTTATAACCCAAAGGTTTGCTTTTCAGATCTGGCACCTAATATCATTTATTCCAAAAGTGATGAGTGTTGTCCAATTACCTTTTCTTCCACTTGAATAGCAATTGAGTTCTGCTTAAGGACTTACGCATTGTTTGAATAAGCCTGATGGAGTTCTGCAACATTTCTCAAGGACAGTAACAAGGTACTGTGCTTGTGAGACTGCTCCACGGATACAAAGAGTATTATGAACCATGTTTCATCCAAGTGACATGAACAGCTGCAGGGTAGGGATCTGATTCTCCTTACACCTATTTTACACCAGTGGAGTTGCTGCTCATGTAGCTTATTGTATATCAAAACAGACCTTTGTGCTTGAGAGAGCAAACTCTTCTGAGATTTATGGGTGAAATAAAATCCCTCCACCCAAACCCCATAGAAAAGTGAGGTAAAAAATAACATGATATGGTTCTTCATGACACTACATGTTGTTCACCTGTATTGTTTTCTCTTCCAGTTGTCCTATGTAAACTACTCTAACAGCTCCAGATTTTTCTTGCCTGTCAATAGTTATATTGAAAGCTGTAGGATTAAACTGTGTACCAGAAACAAACCCTGTTCATTGTCCTGGAAAGGGTTATTAACACAGTTAATAGCAAGGGTTATTAAGAGTTGTTAATACATAATGAAAAGTTTCTGATGCCATTTCCTAGGAAAGTTGGCCATGACTTTGCTCTTGGCTCTAAAATCATAGTGCTAAAGCTGTTCAGTTTGCCACAGATCTTTTGACACTGGCCATGATGTCTGACAGCATATGTGCTGTCACTCAGTCTTATACAGAAATTGTCAGCTTTCTTCCACAGTGGGATCAGTGACCTTTCGCTGCATGAAGGGGTCTGACAGAACATACCTTCTATAATTTCTCACAATGTGTATTTTTTAGTTGTTACAGACATATTGACCTTCTAATCACCCAGATGTGAGACTGCTAGCAATGTAACCTGCTCAATTGTCATTGTCTTTTTTTCTAAAAAAAACAAAAAACAAAACAAAAAAAAAACTCTTTAAAAATTTCACATATATATGCATAATCACCCAATCATAGCTGGCTGTACATTTATTTCTTACAAAAAAAATGTATGATCAGGATGTGTATTAATATTAATAATAATATTTATTTAACTTGTTTGGAGCATAATCCTTACTTGTGTATTGCACAATTCTTACTTGCCCTAGTATACAACAGATTTGTTGGTGTTATGAATGGCTTTGGTTCAAATTCTCAAACACAGATACATAGCTCCTATCTAGATACATAAACCATCATAATTTGAAAAGAGCTGGATAGTTACATTGGATTTTTTTAATCTGCAAAACTTAGATGCCATCAATGTATGGATTTCAAGGTCTCCATGCAGGTGTTATTTTTTTTGTGAAGACTGTCTTCAAATTTGTCAGCAGATTAGTCTAAACTGGCTTTGTTGCCCCAATAATACAGATGAAATATTTGGAGAAGGGCAGAGAACTAATTTTGTTGTGTAGACAAAATAACTTCCCCACGCACTGTTTTTTAAGGTAGTGTCCTAAAATATCTGCCATGCACCCGATTCCATTGTCCTTGCCCCTGCTCTTTGCCAGAATGTCCTAGAATCAGGTGTTACCGAGCTCGAGGTTTTACTCTCTCTTGTCCCTAACCTGCTGGGAAAAAAAGAGTGCTGGGGATCCATCCTATGGCCACCACTGAGCTGGGCACTTGGCACTAGTCAACATCAGACTGAGAGCGTCTTAAAATTGTGATTTTTTGCCACCCTTCCTAGTCTGGGGATGCTCTCATCAGCTGCCCATGTGCCTTATGCTGAAAACCAGCGTTGGTGTTGATATGATCTGTTTACAGGAATGATTCTTCAGCCAAGCCAAAGGGCAACCTTAAAGGATAGGTGCAGGGAAGTAAGTAAGTGCAGTGCTCTTTGCACAGCTCTTTCTACTGCAGTTTTTTAATCTATCAGTGTCCCACAAAGTTTAACAGAAGAAAAGTGTGTCCTCTGTAACACATAATAGGATGATTAAAAAGGAAAAGTTCAGAAAGGCTCTCTTTCACTTTGAAATTGAACAATTTTTCAGAGTTTCTATTTTGCTCCATGATAAAATCCATAGACTGTTACCAGAAGAAGTCTTTCTGAGGAGGAGAATGAGAAAAGATCAAGCTTCTGGGAAGACCTATTTGTCAAAGACATATTACTATTTTATTCTGTTGTAGCAATTTGCATTATTTCTTCTCATATTTGTTGATTTCTTTTAACCACACACCCAAAATTGAACTAAGAATAACCTGCAAAATAAGAACTTGTTTTATCAATGTGATTTAAAAAAATGATTAGTCACCTTGTTCTGTTATATATTTCTATATTTTGTGCTATATGATTATTAACCACGATCCATATGTGTGGCTCTTTGCAGAGTTGTCATGTATTTATTACTTCTATTAGTGCACTTTGGAATGGTCACATCTCTAATTGAATATTCAGCCCACCCCCCAACTTAGTTATGCAGATTTGTGCTTCACTGGTTCTGATTCTTAGTTAGGAGAGTGTCTTTAACAGGAATGACCTGAATAAATTATTTTAAACAACATATTTCTGTAATTCTGGAAATAGCATTTAGATTCTCCTGACTGACCAGTGATTTGTCATATATACCCTGCCATTTATTAAATACCTCAGATTATTTTGTCAAGATGTTTTATGGCACAACAGAGAAGCTAAAGAAAATGAATTTGAAGTGACACTTGAATTTGAAATGTACAATTGTACTGATTTTTTTCTGGGACGGAGATAAGTTTCTTCATAGCAGCTGGTATGGTGCTATGTTCTATATTTGTGCTTAAAACAGTGTTGATAACACAGGGATGTTTCAGTTACTGCTAAGCAGTGCTCACACAGAGCCAAGGTCTTTTCTGCTCCTCACCCTGCCTCACCAGTAAGTGGGCTGGGGGTGCAGAAGAAATTGGGAGGGGACACAGCTGGGATAGCTCTCTCCAACTGAGTGAAGGGATGCCTCACACCATGTGACATCATGCTCAGCAATTACAGCTGGGGGAAGAAGAAAGGGGAACATTCAGAGTTATGGTGTTTGTCTTCCCAAGTAACCATTATGTGTGATAGAGCCCAGCTGTCCTGGGGATGGCTGAACACCTGCCTGCCCATGGGAAGCAGTGAATGAAGCAGCTTTTGCTTTACATATTAAACTCCACTCATGAGTCTTCTTGCTTTTACTCTTCTGATTCTCTCCTCCATCCCACCAGGAGTGAGTGAGATGCTGGGTGGTGCTGAGCTGCCTACTGGGGTTAAACCATAACAACTGTAAAGATGTTCCAAAACTTTAAGTGGATAATCCTAGTGCCTGTTTTGCTTGCTTGAGGAATTTATTTGTCATTTGTTGTGTTCAAAGCCACTTATATTTGTGACAAGTTTTATGAGAGCCAGCAAAGTTTCCTAATGCTGTTGTTTCCAACCCGGCTGCCACATTTAAGGGATGTACAGGAAATGCAGAAATATCTGCTGGAGAATCTGTCATATGTAAGATATGAGCTATGTTCTCTTTTCTGGTGTGTAAATATCCATTTTAAATATTACACTTCATCAGGATTTATTTTGTTTGCTCAGTTTTGGAGGGGTGGGGGGTAGAAGAGTGGAACAACTTTCCTACATTTTATCAGCCATCAGTTTTCTTAAAAAGCTTTATCCTTATTAAAACTAAAGCTTCTTTATTCCTCCAGAGCTCTGTAGAGGCTTCTTAACATAAGAGATAGGCCTATTTTCAATTTATTGTTCCTGTACTATTCAGTATTGATTTTTCTCTTATTTCAAACTTTTTTTTTGTTAAATGGAAAGTCATTTTTCAGCTACAGGGGAGCAATCCTGTCAAACATTTTATTGTTGGTTAATTCCAAACATAGCATAAAATTTTTTTTGCTGAATTTGTCCTTAGCATATTTTTAAAATTCTCCATCATTTCTTCTACAATTTTCTTACTGTGTTATTTCTGTACTTGTTTTCCTTCTTTTTAGGAACACCTATTTATCTAAAGGTGGTTTCTTTTTTATTCATATATATTATCCTTAAAGAGGCCCCAATTCAGGAGTTTTTGATAATTAGTACCAAACTTAAACAGCACTAAACTGCTAAAGTACATGGTTGCACAACCTAGATATTTAGGAATCAAGACTGCAATTTTATAATTTCTGGCTTAGAAGCAGTTTATATTCCCTTGTTCAAATGAAAAGTGTTTATAAAGGATTTGCTTAGATGCATTTAAAAATATTTTTAGTTTATTTTATTAACACAGTACCTAGCATTATGGTGATTCTGGGGTCCAAGAGGGAATAATGGTGAATACTTGTCTTTGTTCAACTACTTTCAGCTGTGAATATTTACACATTAAGATTATTTTGTACTTAACATATTCTGATCTTACTATATTCCTGAAATTTCCTTTCCCTCTTCCTTTTTTTTTTTTTTTATTTTTTTTAATTTTTTTTTCCTCTGTTTTAAAAGATGGAGACTTTGAGGCATGTATGATCTACCTATTTCTGGTTTTCTTCAATAGTGTAATTATAGACCTATGATTCATCTACTTCTGCCATGTTAATGGAGTCAACTATCACATTAAAAATAGTATTTTTGGGCTAAGCTCTGTTTGCTATAGGTAACCTCCTGCTAGAAATAATGTCTATGAGTTTTGATAGGTAATTATAAGATGGTTCATTTAATAAGAATTCAGGGGTTTTTTTGTAACTAGAAAAAAATTTTTGTATTGCTTCTGATAAATATACATAATATTCATAAACATACATAGTATCTCATATAATCTGTAATATATACTGGTGTACGTGCGTATGCAACACCTGAAATAAATCAAGTAACACTGATAGTAAGCTTTAAATTGCTTTGTTGTTTAGTTTCAAAATATTTCTTTGTAGATGTAATATAAAATTGCCTAAATTTAAAAGTCATCCTTAAAAACCTTCTTCTTCAGTCAAAAATACTCAACTATTTGTGGCAAGACTGGTAAAATACTTTTTGAAGTAGTGGAGTTTCAACACTATTTTCATTACAGACTTCAGAGAGGCAATCCTACATAATTGTCCAAGAACAGATTCAGTAGAAGCAATTAATCCACTAATAATGTCAGTAGTCAGGGTCTTTTAAAATGGATCCCAGATCTCCAGAGGAATAAATGTCAATATTTAATACCCTTTCATCCTACACTAATAAATTTCCTGTAACAAAAGGTAGAGGATGGTCAAATTAGACTGTGGGTAAAATCCAGACCAGCAAACTAATGCAAATGTCTCATTAAGCATATGCTTACCAGCTTTCAGCATTGGGACATTATAATAATTTCATTTTGGTAGGTAGGTAGGTTTGAATAACTTTGTACAGTTACAAGCTTTTTGCTCTTCAAGTCTCTGAATGATTTTCAAAAGTATTTATTTTCTGCAGTAATAAGTGTTTGGGCATTTTCTAGTTAGATGAGGGTAAAGATCTAAAAATAAAAAAAAAAATTGTTTTCTGGAAGTGAAATATCTACAAGTTTAAATTATTATCCAGTGCCATAAAGAGAGCTTTACTATGACATGCTCATAGCTTGGAAAGAATAAACCCTTTCAGATAGAGTTGTGCTTCATTGTACAAATACCCGTTACTACACAGGTTATACATCGTTTGCATGTAGATTTACCATAGAAATTAATTGCATAGATCAGAATGTTTTCTAAAAGAGAAAGGAACAAAGACATCTTTCTTTATATGTCTTGAATGCTAAATATATTATTTTATTAGTATTTTCAGAATCCTTCCATTTGGTTTAAGGTTCTGAAAATTTATGGGCCAATAGCCATTTCTAAATAACTGAGTTAAAAAAAAAAAAAAAAAAAATTATAAAGTGTAAAATGGCTTTGGGGCCACAAAACACTAATGACCTGGCAATTGAGATTCAAGGAGACAGTTTAAGTGCTAACATTTTATTTATCCATTTCTGGCAGATGCTTTAAAAGACCTCTCCATCCAGCATTGCTACTGCCACTTGCTAAATACCTCACAGCTATTTCAATTTTTAACATAAGAATTAATATTTTAAATTGTTTCAGTTCAATTTCCTGAATTAGAATAGGAAGACACCCACCACTAACAATATTGATCTCTCTTTCAACTTTTCTTTTTTATTGGGCAGGGAATGAAATCATGTCAGAAATATGACATAAGGCATTGAGATATGGGGCTAAAGAGTTAGAATGGGTGACCTCTTTCTACCCTTTGTCTAATTTAAGTAGAGATACCTGGCTTTTTTCTTTTGCAGTTCTTCTCCTGCAGGTCTGTTTTATGGTTGTTATGGGCTCTTTTTTATTATTTTTCTGCTGGTGTTTTGACTCTTATGCTCTGGCATCAGGAGGGATTTTTTTTTTTTTTTTTCAAGACTTGGAGAAGACCTTTCAGCATCATTAGGGAATTTGAGTTTGTTTCTAGGGTAGAGAACTGAGAAACACCTTGGAGAAATACTTGCTTTGTCACAAATTGTAGTTGATGTGCTGTGAGATTAAGACCAAAGAGATAAAGGAAACCATGGGGTTTTGCTGGTAAATGTTATTATCTGAATGAGAAAGGAAGAACCAATGATTCTGTAGGTAAAGAAGATTTCAAAATGAGTAAAATCTGATGGGTGGGATGATAAGGAATTATATGATAGATTATTTATTATCTGGGGAGAAAACTAACCACTATATCACCTATAAATGCATATATGAGGTTTTGAGACATAAAGGGTAGAAGGTCGTATTACTCTTCCTCACTCTTCAGCTGTCAGTATGGGCTGCCATTATATCTACGACTATGTCTCTTGCTACCTTTTTTCCCATTTATCTCTATGAAGAGCTACTAGCAGAGTATCTCTGTTCCACCAATGCAGACACTAAGTCATTTTCAGTTTTGTTTTCCAGCTGCCAGAGCTGCATGCAGGGCAACTGGGCAGCCAGGGAAAAGACGAAACATTTCTATCACCAGTAACTCCCACCTCAGCTGTCAGTTTACTTACAGAAGTATTTTGTGCATCTCTGGAGCCAGGCTATAAAAAGGTCAGTGAGCCATCTGGGGTCATGCGCTTTTGCAAAATATTGCTTATGAGCATTTATAAAGACCAAATTTTACATTCTATCTGAAATTATTAGAATTTTAGTGTGTCCTTTCATTGCTGCAGACCCAGAGTAAATTTATTATTAGAGGCTAAAAGAGCTTGCAAGCAGAAAGAATTTGCAATATGCCATTTGAACAGACGCCTCAGCCATTCAGTATCAAGAGGCTGAAGCACTGATGCTGATACTTGTTTTCTGAGCTATAACTTTTTCTTTCTACCCTATGTCTCTTCAAGCCTTTGTACCACCTCCTGCAGTATGTTTGAACACAATAGCTTCAGCTGAAACCAAATTACTATGAAAATTAAAAAGGAAGCACCAGAGTTGAAACAAAATGGGACAGAAAATTTTTATTCCACAATAGGTTATATGTATTTGAACTTGTGTAATGTACTTAAAAAGGGATTCATAGAAGCTCATTGCTTCCCTTGATACTGTAAAATATGCATCTTCGACTTAGAAATACTCAGATAATGAATAATAAGAACTACTAGCTACCTTGAATGGAATGCAAATAGCTATCTAAATGATTCTTCAAATCTAGCTGATGTAAAAATATTCTCATTTGTTATCAAAAGAAGATGGAGACACCTGCTTATATAACATCTACATGTGTTTGAGAATTTCATTTGTATTTCTTGGTCTTTCAGACTGCCAGTTAAGCAAAACCCAAACAGACAAGAACACAGCAAAATAGGAACATTCAGACTATGTGGTGTAGAATAATGAAAGCAATTTAGATACATCTGGGATAATGCCACATTAACTGCATTAGTGAAGCATTTTCTCCCATAGCATAAGCTGTCAATGGTCTTCTGTAACTGACAAAATAAAACGTCTTGTCAAATTTATTTTTGCATATCCATATTTTCTCTAACAATGGGTTTTCTTTTTTTTTTTCTTTTTCTTTTTGGTTTTTTTTTTTTTTTTTCCCAAATTGATGCTTTACATCACAACTGCACTCTTTTTGCTTCAGTATGAAAATTCAGACCATTCACATGCATTTCATCTGTGCTCTTTCACCATGCATATTCAGAGAGCTCTTCAATAAATGCCTCTACATCCTGCTTCTTCTGGTAGAAGAAAACATGGACTTTGCAGGTGTAAACATATAAAGATATCTGGCTATTAGAAGGAGGATAAACAGATACAAGATTATAGCTTTGCCTTCCTTGTTCAGACGTATGCTGGAAAGCCAGAGACAACATATGTTATGCCCCTTGTGTTGAACCTCCAGCTATTCTCTAAAGCAATGGCTGGAAACAGCTAACATAAATCTGCTCAAAAGCAAAGAGTCAAGATCTCTATGCAATCCAGATGTGAGGCAAAGAATGAATGTCTCTGGCACAAAGAGGAGCAAAGGAGGACTGAAAAAAGAGCTAAGCAGGGAACAGGCTGAGAAGTGCTACCTCTTCACAAGCACTGAAGATCTGCCCTTAAGGTCCTTAGATATTTTCAGTTCTTTGGCAGAAAGCAGTCAAGGCCAGCTCCTGACATTCCACCATACACTTCATCTAGTGGCTTTGGAGGATCCTTACAGATGACTGTTAAAATAGCAGGCTGGTAAATTTGAACAGTCGAGGCTCTTATGCCCCTTTCAATGATGCTTCATTACAAAGGCAATACTGGCAATTCCAGTTCATTGGACAGGTATTGCTTACAGATCATTCCTGTTTTTCTCTTAACTCTACTTGACCTTTAGGACATATGTTACTATTGCTATAAATAAAAAAAGACATGCAACTGGCAAGAATCTGCAGAAATATTAAACAAAATTGGGATGTCATGCCAGTTAGTTATTCCAATAACATGTTTGCAACATAACCAGTATGAGGCATGCTCTGAAAAAGAGCATAAGATGCTATGCATCAGGAAAATGCCATTGGGAAAGATCTGCAGCTGTGAGCAGTAATTGGTAAAGTGCTATCATCAAACCCCACATGGTCACATATGCAGAGGGAGACTCGTAGCACATCAAGTGTAAAATGGAAGCTGTGATACATTCAGACATGAAGCCAAAGGGATATTGGTCAATATGCTGAAACTGCTGGCCAAAGAAAGATGTGTTCAGCAGTCTCCAAAATGTTTGCAACTTTGAAAATAAATAGAGAAAACTGAAAAAAAAAAAAAAAAAAAAAGTTGTTCCAGTTAGTGGGAAAAGCTGATGTAGAGAAATATTCCATGATAGTGAGGTGCAGATGCTGGAAAGATAGATCATTATCAATGAGTAACACTGCAGTGTCAGTGCTCTCAGAAGCATGAAAATGATATACATCATCATTAATACCTAAGATTTTATTATGTCATGTGGTCAGTCTACATTCCTTCATCTATATCAGGGAAAGGCTGTTGACACTTTTTTTGTTGTTATTTTATTAAACCGAGGTCCTTCATTTATAGCGAATGGATGAATGACAAATACAACTAAGTAACATCACAGAATATAGTGGTGGATTAGTGGGCTAAGACACATGAGATATGTGCTGGTACAAAATATTAAACTAATTAAACTAATTATGAAGAGTGGTTCTGGATAGCCAACACCAGATGCTTTGATTCTGTTTGAAACACAAGACTACATCACATGTAAGTGTAATCCTGCATGTTGGCAAAATGCCCAGAAATAGTGAACCTGAGGTAGAAAGGTGAGAATGAGAATTTCTCACTCTTTTTTTTTCAACTTTAAATAGTATTTACAGATATCTCCCTCCCTCTTAATTCTTTCACCTATATGTTCAAGAAAACTAAGGCTGTATCACTAGAAGAAAAGAGTTACTCAGATTTGAGGAAGAAGAAAAAAGGTCAAAGATACCTACTGGTCCTTGGGCATTTCAGGATCATTCTGCCTCTCAGGAGAGAGAGGGACATAAGATTTGGAAGACAAATGGAGATCCCTAAGTGGCTACACATAAGGCCCATTTTTCCTTTGCTGAGCCAAGGAATGAAGATAAACCGAATGTCCTGAAAACCTCTGGTTCAGTGATACTGGGTATAGTTTTCGAATCTGCATATTCTTTCAGACAACTACTTGGGAATTTTTGTATTTAGGCATAAATGAGCATGATGTGACTTTTGGAAACACCCTTGTACACAGAAAAAAACAAGAGAATCTAGTTACTTGAAACTGCAAAAACCTCGTTTCATCACAACTGTTCCTTCAGGATGTATCACACTGTGTTTTCAAGGCTTCCTGAAGTCAAAACCAGTAAAATTTGTAAAGTAATGTAATCTAAATGAATTAGATGTTCAGTTGTAGTTATAAGTGGTGAAGACTCTTTAAGCAATTTCTTTTCACCTGTTATTCTGAGACTATGCTCTGGAGGAGATCCACCCCTGCTAATAAATAAAGAATCACAGAATGTTAGGGATTGGAAGGGACCTCAAAAAATCATCTAGTCCAATCCACTGTCGGAGCAGGAACACCTAGATGAGGCTATACAAGAATGTGTCCAGATGGGTTTTGAATGTCTCCAGAGAAGGAAACTCCACAAGCCCCCTGGGCAGCCTGTTCCAGTGTTCTGTTACACTTCTCGAATTTAAGTGCAACCTCTTGTGTTCCAGTTTAAACCCATTACCCCTTGTCCTACCACTGGTTGTCACTGAGAAGAGCCTGGCTCCATCCTCATGACATTCACCCTTTATATATTTATAAACATTAATAAGGTCACCCCTCAGCCTCCTCCTCTCCAAACTAAAGAGCCCCATCTCCCTCAGCCTTTCCTTATAAGGGAGATGCTCCTCTCCTTTAATCATCTTTGTTGCCCTGTGCTGGACCCTCTCCAGCAGTTCCCTGTCCTTCTTGAACTGAGGTGCCCAGAACTGGACACAATATTCCAGGTGTGGTCTCACCAGGGCAGAGGGGAAGGAGAACCTCTCTCGACCTACTAACCACCCCCCTTCTAATACACCCCAGGATGCCATTGGCCTTCCTGGCCACAAGGGCACAGTGCTGGCTCATAGTCATCCTGCTGTCTACCAGGATCCCCAGATCCCTTTCCCCTACACTGCTCTCTAATAGGTCATTCCCTAACCTATACTGGAACTTGGGGTTGTTTCTACCCAGATGCAAGACTCTACACTTGCCCTTGTTCTATTCTGTTAAATTTTTCCCCGCCCAACTCTCCAGCCTGTCCAGGTCTTACTGGATAGCAGCACAGCCTTCTGGCATATCAGCCACTCCTCTCAGCTTGGCATCATCAGCAAACTTGATTAAAGCAATACTGAGCTCAATACTGGGACATATTCCATGAAGACTCGTGCTTTGCACAGGTTTAGCTTCTAAGGCACTTAAAAAATACTGCACTGGTGTTTGAATACGTCATTCCTCTTCATCCCCATTTTCAAATCTTAGTTTTCCTGCCTCCTGCATTATAGAGAATTGATAGAAGTCTGCATTTTTGTCTATTAGATGAACTAGTGCATTGTACTGCATTTAGTGTTACAAAATGCCTTAGGTTCACCCTTTTGCAGGTGACCAGAACAGGGATTAGACATTCTGTTTTGATTATTTACTTGAAAGGCACCTAGGCTTTGTATTCAGGTGAACGGTAACCTTTCTGTCTTACCTTGATACTTTATGCTTGCATGGCAGACAAGCAAAGGAATAAAAAGTAATGGAGAGATTTGACCCATACTTCTGAAATGTAACTGAACTTAAAACCAAGAACCTTGAGATTCTCACCTAGAGAATTTTTTCCACTAGCTACCTGAAATCCAATTTAAAAAAAAAAAAAAAAAAAAAAAGAGGACTGTACAGTTTGTTCAAATTAAGCTCATTGTCTGATTAGAAGATCTAACTAAGCAGATTGTAGGAATACAGGGTGTATTTAAGTAAGAAAGATCTTTCTCCTGTTGATTAATCAAGGGAAAGTTTAATGGTTCAACTACTCTGCACTTGTTTTCCTATGAATTGCAAAAAGAGATCATAGAAGTTTTGTTTGGTTGGTTGGTTTGGTTTTTTGTTTGTTTGTTTTGTTTTGTTTGTTTTGTTTGTTATGTTTATTTGTTTTTTCTTTATTTTTTTCGTATAAAGTATATGCTTACTAGCTTACATTTGCAATTTCGTTTTGTTTTTATTTAACCACAATTCATCAACATTTGCTCTGCATCATGCACCATGTCAAGAGTTTTAATTCAGACCTCACATTTCTTGTGTATTTACTATGACATATTGATAATGTCTGTCTTAGTGACTTTTGGAGAAGTGCAACTGTGTGGTATCTTTTCTACTTAAGTTTTTGGCACTTTGGTTTGATTGAAACATGTACAATGTGCAATCTCTTTAAAACCACTTTATTTTACACAATTGGGTGATCTGAATTACTCAACACTTGCTAGTCTTTTCTGGTCTAGGTTGCATCTTCTACTGGTAACAGCGGATAAGTGGAAGAACTGCAGGGTTTATGAGAAGAGCTATACATTTGTGTATGTCTGAGGTAGCAAGGCTGCAAGCCAGCTAAGTTGTTTTGGTGGAACAGATTCTTGACTTATTTCTTGTTCCTAGATATGTTGATCCAGACAAAAGTCAGTGATCACATCCAGATTTTTTCTCAGGATCCCATCCCTGTCAATGCTGAGGGTGGGACTGGGTTAATCAGGGCAAGAAGGCCATTACTCATCCTGGGACTTATGATGCATCATTGCTAGGGAGTTTTGAATGAAGCAAGAGATTGCAGGAAAGTAAAGGAAGGTCTCACTATGAATGCAGATGGATCTTGCCTTGGGAAACCAGAGTTTATTCCTATCTATGACACGGAATGTTATTTCATGCTGTCAAATCACTTCAACCCAACTTTTCTTGCTTGTTTACAAGGTTTTTCATTTCTCTGGTGTCTTCTGTGCAGAACTGTTTACAAATCAGAGCTAAAATTGTACTCAATAAAGCTGTGCTTTAAACATGAAAAGTGCTATCTAATGCTAGGGATGATGAAAACTAAGATACCAGATACCTCTCAACCTTAACATGCAAAATCACTTGATATTTCTGACCCTAAATGCCCTGTGATCCAGCAACCCCTCCTTAAAAGGTATATAACAAATACATCCCAGTCATTTTAGAGAGGTGAAAGGTTGGGAAAATAAATAGGTATTTGGTAAGCCACCACATGGTAGAAATGTGTGAATTACATTTCTTTTTTTAGAACAGTGTTTGAAAAGCATACCACTAATAGTACCTGGAACTACACATAGAAAATAAAGAGAAATTAAAAAAAAAAATAAATTATATATTATTTCCATTCAAGCTGTGCATTGATTGAGAAAGTGAGGGACTTGTTAGCTTTTAATGTTTGTGATCATACAGTTAAAGAGAGAATCATAAGCATGATTCTAAGGTATTTGGGGAGGTTTTCTGTTAATTTCTGGCTTTAATCACATAGTTGAAAGTAGAGTTTCATCGGCCATTGACATATAATTTATATCAATTGTGTAAAATTGTTGTCAAATGACTTTGTTAATATGGCAAATCACAAAGAAAAGAAGGTATTAAATATGATCTAAATGTTTAAATAGCTTAAAATATTAGGATTAATAACATTCAAAATGTTGACTGTGCTACTTGAGTCTTATAACCTTTCTCAAATGGATCCTTAGTTAATTATCTTTAAACCCAGCCTTTTAAAATATTATGCTGTGTCTAGAGATTGATATTTAACTTTTTTCTATTAATCATGTTTAGTTTTAAGATTTGGAAAGGTAGTCCTCTAAGGTTCAGCTGATATTTAAACAATTATGTTGAGAGTTAGCACTGATATACTTTGGTTGCTTAACCCTTCTTGTCAGCAGTTTTGTATTTTATGCAGACCTTGCTGGTGTGACACTGGCATTTATAGTAGAGTACGTTTATTTTAAGAGAAAATTTCTTGTCCTTGTAGTTATAGCAGTTATGATTATCACCCTAAAACAGAGCAGTCTGAAGCTGTAATTGATCTATAGGACACAATTTTACATGCAGGCATACACATATCCCCTGTGAAAACTGATGCTGATGTGTATTAAACTGCAGACTCTTAAAATATTAGGAAGCAATTATATGATTCCAAATTAAAATAAGGAAATAGGAAAACAAAACAAAACAAAACAAAAAGAAACAAACAAACAAAAACGCCCACCAAAACAAAAACCCATACCAACAAAAAACCCCTAAGTGAAGAACTTATTTTTCATTGGATAAAGCCTGACAGCACAGGCTTAGTGCTGACTACAAAAGCAGGATAAATTACTCCATGATTCTGGCTGTTGAAGGCTACAGGAAGAAATCTTCATGATATGGATTAAGGAAGCTGGGCATATTTAAGCTCAAGCAATGCTTCTGTCATGCTGTTGCTTATTGATTCTTCCCATACTAGAAAGTTTATATTCTGGCTCTGTCCTTTCTCACTGGTTCTTAGAGCTTTTTTCTTTTTTTTTTTTTTGAGTGGGGAAGATATTGTCAATTAGCCTCACTGGAGATATGGCTCATGGATAATGGTCTCTTTAATCAAGTTAGTATTTGATTGTAATGCTTGAATACCATGTGGTGTCAATGCATCACTGACATTTAAAGAGCAATACGAATCACTTCTCCATTTGTGTGCCGGAGTACAGACATTTGACGGCTGTGTCATGCACTGGAACTAATCTAGCATAAAATAAAATAGAAAAGTAAAATGAAAGTTGTCAATAAATTAGCTATGGGCAGAGGTAGAAGGAACTGCTTGTTTGGTGGAAGTGCTGGTTTCAATTTGTCAACTTCTACTATATATATATTTTTTAAGATAACAGAATAAATGGACTGAACAATGCTCATTTACATTTAAAACCGTTCTAAGATTAATTAACAGTTTAATGCCGCTGAAGTTTGGAAAATAATAATCAGCAGATAATGTATAAAATACATTAATTATCTTTTTAAAAGTACTCACTTTTCCAGCCACTGTCCTATGAATTTTTTAATGACAGCATCTGAAGGTCATTTATGAACAATTCATGTGGCCATTCAAAGCTAATAAACAACTTCATGTCATATAGGTTACCACCTGCTCCTTTTTTGCAATAAAGTATCTTGTAATACCCATGTCACAATGCTGTTATCACATTTTAGTTCAATACCTACTTTATATAGGAGAATCTAAACAATGGGTTGTCCAGAATTACTATCTAGTTTGCTTTCTGCTCTCAGAACCATTTTCTTGAATGCTCCTCAGGTCTAAACCGTGTCTCGCATAAACATTTCTGGAGTTACCAGCTTCAGGTACTGTCCTTACCTCAGGAACAGGGCAGAGGAGCCTTCTCAGCAGGCCACATATATTTTTCAGGAGTGGAAAGGACCAAATGCAATAGTTTCCTCCTCCTAGAGGTCATGACTTCCTGTGAATGTATAGATTTGATGTGATGTTCAGTAGGCCCAGAGGGAGAACGTATGACATATTGAACAGGAGGCTTGATAAAGCTTTGCAGTCTTTACATTACAAATTCCCAGCTGCACAGGCACAAGTCATGCTTCTTGCTGCTGCTGCTG
Source organism: Nesoenas mayeri (assembly GCF_963082525.1). Lineage (NCBI taxonomy): Eukaryota > Metazoa > Chordata > Aves > Columbiformes > Columbidae > Nesoenas > Nesoenas mayeri. The sequence continues at coordinate 131,944,291 of NC_137541.1, forward strand.
CCACTTCTGGTGGGAGGGCTGGGCTGGGCTGACCAGTGAATGCAGTCTCTTACCTTCCTTCCCAAACTGAACATCATCCTTTATCCTGGCATTTCTTTTCCTTCCCTATGCCCAGATCAAACTATGCCTGTTCTCTTGCTGGGGTCTGGTGGGCTTGCCATTGCCAAGATGTCAGCTCTGGGGAGGAAAGATGAAGGGGCAGAGTCGGTTGTTTTATGAAGGGAGGCTGCTCCACGGCTGTGAGCGGCTGCCCACACAGAGGGTACATGAACGTTCATGTGTGCGCAGGCTGCAGCCTCTCCTAGGGACAGCAGGAGGGATCCTGAAATCTATATCCATTTCCAACAGGCATCACTCCCAGGCTGCACTTTTTGGAGGAAATACTTAGAATTAAAAAATAATCTTGTCCTAAATTAATGTAGTAAATGGCCAATGTTTCTGTGACTTGAAATCTGGTGGTGAATGGGATTCAGATTTCCAAGGGCATGACAGGATGCATTCAAGGGCATCAGTGAAGAACCTCACCTTTTGTTTATGTTGCACACACAATTCAATAGTTGGGATATACTGTGTTGTACATATACTGTTGGTGTATACCTGTGAAAACAGTAAATTACTAAATTTATGTGACAGCCAGGCAAACAAGAAGGGACATGGGGAGTTGAAATATAGAAGAGGAGCCAGGATTACTCATCCTCCTCCCACTCTCTGTTGGTTATACTTTCCTTTAATGGTAGAAGCCAACAATAAATTTTAATGACTTTTTTTTTCCTTCCAAGTTTCTATTTTTAGATTTATAGGTAGAAGACACTAGCAAATATTTTTAAGTTTTAGTCCTCACAGAGTTCCAAATCAACAGCCTTTGAGAATAAAATCTGTCGCTCAAACAGGACACAACAAAAGCAGGATCTGTATAAACCTGAGGCTTCTGTGATGTGCTTCTGATCTGCTACTATTCCCAGTGCATGAACTTTCTGTTGACACTACCAGAAACAGTATCAATTAATGCAAACAGTTTATGGCATGGGCTCTTGCATCCTGAGAGCTGTGCTAAGACCATTTATTCACCTTATCTATTCAGGATAGTCAAATTGACTGGTTTTGGTTGTTTTTCATGGGAACTGATCCCCTCAATCATTCAATCCTTCAGCATCCAAACTGACTGTTTTCCCAGGGATTGAGAACTAAATCTGGTGGCACATTAGTGGATTTATTATGCACAGTATTCAAGAAAAATGTACATTATTAATAGATGGTTACATTTGTGAGATTCTATATTTCCAAGTTACCAAACCACATTAAGTGTTTGATACTTCTTTTCTGTATCATTTTCAAGTGCATGAGGCATGTACTTTGTTCACACGTATTAAAAAGCAAGGAGGGCTGTCTGCAGCTACTCAAACAATTCCATTTGTGCTTGCTTTCACTCAGTGATTTTTATTTTAACGGGCGTTCTAGGAAAAAAACTAATCTGTTCTCATCTGAATTTCAGGAATATTTAGTGAGAAAAAAGTTCTATCAAAATGTGAATTTTTATAACAAAAATTTTATTTGAAAGTATTTTATGAGCTTTCAGATTACTTTTATTGATGACATTCGCTGCTTGTATTCTCATTTCCTACATCCTATTGTGCTATACAAACCAAATTTACATGTGGCGGCCCACCTGCACAGTCAGTATTAGAAATTTCTGGTGGGAGGTGCTGTACAATCACATGGGGAAAACCCATTACTGTTAGCAAGGACTTGTATTCAAAGACAAAACAAGCCTGCAAGTGTGACAAACTATATGAGGGAAAGCATGAATAGCCATAGTAGAAACATAGTGTTACAAGCCCAGTTTGATAGCTTTGAATCATTTAAATGTATAGGGTTTGCTTGTGTGTCTGTCCTTGTTGTGATTAATGCTCAGGTCTAGAACTACAAATAACATTCCCCTCTGCTCCACAGGAGGCTTCTTCAGCGTCAGGTTTGGAGGACATGTGCTAAGCAACGCATAATTTCTAAGCAGGTGTTGCTTGATCTAATGCCTTACACATACTTCTGCATAGAGGTCCATCTACTATTCAGAAAGCATAGGGAAAGAGGCAGGAAGCCAGATGTCATATATCAAAGACCTTGTCTCGCTTTGGATGACAACTCTGGAATGAAACATTTGGCACAGTTTCTTGCAACAGTAAAGAGATAACAGGAGTATGGTGTGGTCTGATAGCTCATATTGCATCCTGATTTTAGGGAGCATAAACAATTGCTGGGCAGGTCAAGGTGTTAACAACCCTGCAATTTTATTTTTTTTTTTGTTGGTTTGTCAGTCAAGTAGTTTATTTCAAAATGCTGAAGGAAACAGTGAAAGCTACCAATTATGCTTATTGTTTAACAAGTACCTGAATCAGTTTCTGAGGCCTTGGAGATGTATACTGTATAAGTGCATAATTTGAATACAGATTAAATTTTTCTAGAAGTAAAACTAATTTGTTCAAATGCATACTTTCCTCTATAATTTAGGTTCTGGATGTCATATAATTTGTAATAATGAGTCCTCATAACTATGATACATGGAGTAAGCAAATATATATTCATAAAATATGATACCAAATTTACCTTTCTTTACAGTACCCTAGTTCTTTGCACAATGTGCAATCTACGCTAAACATATGACATTCCCAGCTAAATGTATGACAAAAACCACAATCCACCCAAAAAAACCTTCATTACCCCAGACCAAAGGCCTATAATGATAGATGGCTCTCTAGTAAAATTTTACTTGCTGACTGTTTCACCATAGTGGCTCTACTTTGTTTAGAGGTGGGTTTCTCCTGAAGGCAAAGTTCATTACTTCATTAGAAAGCAGCAAATCTGTTTCCTATATCCTGTAAGTCCAAATAATTCAGTATGCCTTTTAGGCTTTATGTTCTATCCATTAGAATTTTCAAAAGGCAATTTGAATGGTGGGAAAAATTAGAAAAGAAAATGGACTGCAGTTTTCTTACCTAAGTTGCAGCCTATTGGGTATATTTCACAGCTAGAAGCTTTGCACTACTGAGATCTATTGCAAACAGATGGATGTGTTTGTTTTTTTTTTTTTTTTTTAAAACTACCTTAGTACTTCATTTTCATTCCTAAACACATTTTATTTAATCAATAAGGGGCAGGTTCATTATTCATTTATCCAGATTGCTACAGCAATAAGATGGGGCAACTATCCAAAGTTTTAGGTAGTAATATGGTATTTTTGAAATACTGTAAATCTAAGGAAATACTGTTTATTCATGGTAGACAAAACTGTTAAGATCTTAAAGATAACTGCTCCCCTTTTATCTCAAGTTACTCGTGCTATTGCAAATACTGTCCAAAAGATATTTTAAGCTACAATTTTTCTACAAATGATTGTATGTGTGTGTAAAAAAACCCCCACAATATAGATCTGTTTGGTGAGAAACAAAGGAAAAAAAAAAAAAAACAAACCTGTGATTTCTTTCCCTCCACACCTTTTTCCTAGGTTCAACTTCACTTCTGCCTTCCGAACCCCTCTACCAACTCCTCTGCAGTGGGTTGAATGGGGAACAGGGGCTGTGTTCAGTTCAGAAGAGCTCTTCTCTGCTGCTTCTTCCTGTCCACACTTTTCTTCTGCTCCAGCATGGGTCCTTCCTATTTCTTCTCCAGTGAGAGCTCTCCATAGGCCACAGTTCCTTCAGAGAACATCTTCTCGCTCCAGTGGGAGGACATCTGCTCCAACATCTGGACCATGTCCTTTCCCTCCTTCTCTCACTTCGCTGCTCAAAGGGTTGTTTCTTGCACTTTTCCTCACTCCTTACAGACTAGGCAGCATTTTTCCCTTTCTTAAGTATATTTTGTCAGACGTGTCACCAGCTTGGCAAATGTGGTCACCTGCCTCCCGTCTATTGTGGAATCGGCTGTGTTCAGCACAGGGCAGCCCCTGGCATCTTCTCACACAGGCCACCTCTGCAGCACTCCTGCCAACAAAACCTTGACACTGACACTCAATATACTTATACTTGATTAAAAGTAAAGCTCTTTACAGTGGTGGATTTACAACCATCAAATGAAATAGGATTGATCTTTTTCTTCTTTCCTGCCCATAGCTTCAAACTCTGAGAACTCTATGGTGAAGTCTAACTAACTATGCCCGTCCTTTGGTAACTGCCCATATACTATCTGTCCCATCACAGATATAAATGACTTCTCTTCTCTCTTCTATTAATAAGTTATGTCAAACAGTTATCCTCTTTGTTTTAGAAATGAGGGAAGGAGTAGGGAACAGTAAAGTTCAAGCAGCAGCTGCCAGCCCTGCAGCCACTTGCAGCCACTGATACCTTTCTCTGCCACTGGCAGTCCTCGTCTGAGCAGGACTTAGGCAAAGTTGTAGTTACACTAATTTGGCAGCTAATTTTGCACAAATGCAGAGGGAGTGTGAGATTTACATGGGCAGCACTTGGTGGAAGGAAGATGTGAAAAGACCTGCTCATCCTGAATGACGTGAGTAAAAAGTGAAAGGCTGACCTTCTGCATGCCTAAGGGACTCTAAATCTGGGGCCAGTTTCTGTTACTCCAGAGGTTGGAACACCCTGGAAACAGCCCATAACTAAAATCTTTGCTTCTCATCTCTCAAAATAGCAACAGTTCCGAGATATCATGTGAGATCCATTCTTAACTTATCTTTAGATATTTTTTCTTATTTATTTTTATTAATATATACTGCTGAGATTTACTCAGCTTCTCACTGTTTTGTGTCAGTATAGATTTCCATGATCCATGCTCACTTTCTTAAACTGATAGAAGGTTGATAATAGACTGACCATTTTTACCTATTTATAAATAGCTTTTTGCACCCTTTCCCCTTCTTTTAGAATTGCAAAGATTTTATTTGGGTTTCATGCTTTTGGGAAAGTATCAAATTAGAAATAAATTGCAAATAATTTCTCTGTATAATTGCTCAACCTTATTATAATTGCAAAATACAAAATAATTGCAAGTTATTTAAAACCCTTACTAGCTAGGAGAATATAAAATGTGAAGTTGGAATCTGAAATTAAATTGAAAAATATGTAAGATCTAGTAAAATGTTATTCTGTGTATTTTATGTGAAATAGATTTCTATCAGGAAAACCAGAATGCCCTTTACGTCTTCAATGTTTATAGCACATGCTTCTACACTATGGTTGTGTTATCTCTCAGTCTGCTTTGCTTGGTACTTTCCACAGTAATAATATTATAGAGCATTGACATTAAAATAAAATTATTGAAAAAATGCTGAAGTTCATAATGTCTGAACTGTGTTGAAATCAGTGGAAATACCAAGTGACAAATTTAGCTTGGGTGATATGTAGAAGAAACATTAATTATCAGGAAACCAAGAGAAAATATGTCTTTAGCACAGATTTTTTTTTTTTTTTTTTTCCCTAAGTGTTTTACAAATGAACACAGAGTCTCTTTTGAAATCAGTATTCCAAAATACCAGATTTATATCTATTATGGATGAGTCAATCATGTAAATGAATTGGTAATGAATTATGCTTCAATGCTGTTTGGCTGTAGACCTTTAACATAATTCAAAAATACTTGGACTCAGAATGGCTGTTCTTTTTAATGTGATTTAATCAAAAAAGTAAATTGTGGTGAAATGGTTAAAGTGAGAAACTCATACTCGTGTGATCACGTGTAACTCATTTGCACTCTGTAGTGACACGGTTATGCTACTTCAGTGCTAATCTTAGGTATTATTTTGTGTGTGATTATGGAAAAAAAAACCAACAAAACACTGCCATTCATTCTTTGAACATTTACATTACTATTAACAGTAATTAATTATTTAATCTCTTTAGTTGTCACTAAGACTCTGTATTTGACAAACCTTTTGTTTAACCACAGTGCCACACTATAAACCCCACAATCCATCTACTACTTCAACTGCTGTTGATTTTCTAGTTAAACTACTCAGCATAGTTACTTTAATGTTTCTCTTTCTCTAAAATTCTGATGGTCAACTTTTTGGTCATCACACAAGTTTAGTCTTCAAAAAAAAGGTCTACAGTTTTTTAAACTGTAATATAACATTTCTTGAATCCATCCTCTAACAGGGAATACCTTTTCACCTTCAAATATAGCTAGGATATCTTCTTAGTATCACACTAGATGTGGTTTAAAATCTGAAATATTCTCAAAAGATTTTTTTTATACAAAATGATGATTTCTTGAAAAGAAACATTTCTAAAAATGCTATGAATTTTGGCAGATTTTGTTTTTAGATTATTTAAAAAAAAAATCATTATGCCAAAACATTTAATTTAATCTTTTCCAGAATGGAACATATTAAGTTATATTTTTGTCAACAAGAACAACTTGTTAATTATTTTAATTCTACAGTAATTTTAAATACTCTAGTAAACTTCGAGGAGTCTGAATCACAATGAAAATTTACTGTTTCTTTGTTTTCTGAAAAGTATAATATTAGAATTAAGCATTGTATTAATCTCATTCTTGTTTTTTTAATATCTTTTTTTGTTTGTTTGTTTGTTCTGAGCAGGGAGTAAACATCCTGAAGCCCAACATTTGTCAAACAGATAATTGGTTTCCTAGGCAGTGTCTCTTCGTAAAATTCACTTTTATGAAGATAACTGTTTAACAAGAACTTTTAATTTGAAAATTCCACCTGCAAGGGTATAGATGTTAGTTATGAAGGGTAAGAATTGTAATGTTTGTGGAAAGCACTTTGTGGATGTCACTGCATGGTTTAACAGGACAATGTGAAAGTGTGAGCTGGTGGAGTAAGCAGATATTGAAGATCAAGAAAAATATTGTCCCCAGCATTTTGAGTAACAGTATTCCTATAAGTCCAACAGTCAGAAAGATTTCAGTGAGGGACATGCCTTGTCCTTCTATGTTTTACGTGAAACTGAGCACTCACTGATGTGGACAAATTAGTAGCATGCTTGAGAAATGAAAATAATTAAGATGCCCATTCCTGCCATCACGGAGGTCTTAAAGTGAGACATCCAAGTCATTATAATCATACCACACATTTTCTCCATACTCCTCGTATTCATTGTCATCTTTTATTCTAGAGTGCTACACAAGCACCTACACTTTCATTTAATTCTTTTGAAGGGTCCAGGTTATTCTTTTTCATCTCTAATTTCAACATAAGTTAAAAGGACCTAGCATCTGGCAGGATTAAGACATGCTAAACGTACAGCTTTTTATGCAGATGGCAAACACTGATATGTGGTGGGGTGAATCTGTGTGGTACTTTCACTGGATGCTGGGATCGAGCCCCAAGGGATTTGCTTAATTCTGAGGTGAAATACTGAATAAGAGAGATTAAATCTTCTGGAAGATTTTGGCTGCTAAGTTATTTGAAGCATAAAAGTTCATTTTCCTTTTTCAGTAGGAAAAGTGCGTAATAGCTAATTAGGCCCTTAGGGATCAATTTTCAAAACAGTGTTCAGGAAGTGTGAGCACAAACCTTATTTGTTAATGGTTTTTGTGAACATATCTCCCATGATTTTTCAAAATTTAGAACAACAAACCAACAATCTTATTGAAGAAGCACATTTAAATATATAGAATATGGCACCATTTTCTTCAGGGTATTAGATAGATGTCATACATTAAAATCACAGTGTGTTTTCTGTGGTCATTATGTTTTACCTCTTCAAACTTGTAAATATAATTAAAATAAATATTCTATGCTTCGCTGTAGAATAAATCATTCCTGCAGTCCTTACTCACCTTCTCGTTTCTTAAAGGAAGTAAGGCAACAAAAGACTGATCCCTAATTTTGGTCATGAAAAGAATATTAAAAATTAAAATGAATTTTATTAAACGTTTCATGGTAAATACATTTAGAATGAAATAACAGTGAATATATAAAAAAATACACAGTAATATTTGATCTAATTCTCAATTTAAACTGTTGCTAAAAGGTTCCTTATCATTGCACAGGAAAATGCAATAAATGGATGTTATTTTTTAATAATGTTAAATAAAAAATGTGATCCCTAAAGTCTGGGTATATTGAAGTATGCGAACAGAAGTGATTATTATAATTTACAGTACGGCTGAAGCTCATGACTACAATAATGGATTTAGAGGTAGGCAGATGCAACTGGAGGAAGGGCAAAGCTGAATCAGGAAACATAGAGCTGTAAATGAAATGCACAGTATATTTGTCTGTGTGCACTGCAGCCCTATTTAGCACTCTGTTCTGAGCAGTGAAGGCGCCTCATTTCTGGCCAGGTCAGAATGTAGGCAAATGAGTTCAGGCTTGTTTGCACCTGCATATTTCAGTATGCCTTGAGAGTTGAAGGGAGGGTCTGGATACATGTGAGCAGATACTCTTAATACATAGGAACATCTGGGAATATATACATCAAATCCTGTGTGTGGAAAATGAATGTTGTATATGCTGTATATACCTGTATAGTCAGATCTATAGTCTTCATCTTTGTTCTGAAAAATGTACAAATCAAAGAGCTTAAAAAAAAGTAAAAAATTATATTTAAAATACTTAAGTATGTATTATATCCAAAAGACAGTCCATGCACTGAAGTTCTTACAAATTAATTAGAAAAGAAAAAGCATATGAGATTCTGTTTCTATTTTACTGACAAAAAGCAAATGACAAATGTAAATTGAATTTGGAATTCAGTAGGTGAATGAAGGTTTGCTATTGATTTCAGTGGAATTGGGATTTTGCCCTAAATGACTTTCCCATGGATGCAGAAGAAAATTGTAACTGAGGGAATAAATGTAGGTCTGCTGAATGCCAAGCTGGTGTCTTACCAGTATAATTTTTTTATCAGTTTTAGAGACCTAAAGACTATATAAAGACTAAGATTATAAGACAATCCAAACAAATCAGCTGCTTCTATATTTTTCAAACTCCACACGCATCATTGTCAAGTTCACAAATAATGAACAATCACACAATTCCAACCCACTCTTATTAATAAAGGCTTTTGATTTCAAATGCTTACAGCTTCTGTAAATGACAACAATTTCTGTCCTGAGTAGAAAAAGATTTGTTGTCTTAAATATTTCATTGCTCAAATGGTGTCTATTATCTAGAAAGCATGAGATTTCCCAGAGAATAGAAAATATATCTAAAATATGTGAGCACAGACAATCACTATAAATTGGTGATTTTATCTCTTATTGATACTGGACAGTAGCTTAAAGTTTCATTACACTAGAATATGGATTTGACCAAAGTCCTTCAGTGCCCATTTAAAGGAGTAGTACAATAATCTCGGAATATTTATATAGTGGTACATGATCAGAAAGTTGAGAATGCATATTTGTTGCAGCTATATTGTTTCATTACTGGATATTGAAATTCTGTCTTTCAGAATGCCAATTTTAAATAGTTTCTTATATATATTTACATTTGGTACAACAGATTAAGGAAGTGTTAACAGAAAGGATCATTAACACTAACTAAGAATTATTTGATTAAGCACTTCATTTAAAATCTTCTGCTTTCAAATACAAATTTATATCTCACAAATCCCCTACATTTCCAACAAAGACTATTTAGAGTGTCAGTTATGATGTTAACACCATAAAATGATGAAGTAGGGCTGCACTCCAGTTTAAAGGAGATTCTATTACAAAGAATGATTACTTGAGGTCTAAAATTGCTTGATATAATACAATAAATACATTTATTTGTAGCTATATGTTTTAGACTTTGGTAACCTCCACATACAATATTATAATAAATATTTTGTTCTATTCTGCTTTAATTCCTTGACTGCAAACACTGGAAGACTGTTCCCTCTCTTAGTTACAACATGCATAGATTGCAATTATTGAACTACTTAGGATTACGGAATCAGTTGATATGGAATAGCTATTCGATATCTTCCATGCAGACATTCCTATTTCAAGGTAGGAGTGAAATTTTTCCTGTTATAATGGAAGTAAATTTTTTCCTACCGTAACTACCAATGTTGTAACTGTATTAAGTGTAGCTACTAGCAGCTACTTGCCTTCAAAAATAAGTGTTCTTGCAGGGTCATTGTTGCAGAAAAGGTCTTGCAATTTAATTTTTTTCTGTATCTTTGGAAGAGTTGCACCACAATGACAAGCACTGAAAGAAAGATAGCCCTTAGGTCCCTATCTGTGCTTCTGTTAGACAAGGTTGCACATCAAAGTTTCTACTCTTTTCATACAGTTCAACAGAGCTTACTAATGCATACTGGAATTTAATAGAAACAAAAATGATTTCAATGTTTGATGCAATTTACCAATAGATGGCTGATAGGGGTTTAGTTTCCCTATCTACAAAATTGAGATGATTATTGCTCCTGTCACCCATTCTCTACGCAGATTATATGTTCTCTCAGGGCAGAAACTATCTTTTGCCATTTACAGTGCCCAAGAGCATGACTCCCAGCCCTTCATGTTCCTGATTACTAACAATAATCCTATTAAATCGATTATTGATTTTTTCATTTAGTTTAGACAAAACTTAAATGAAAAAAGTCTCAACTTTTGCATGCCTCGTTCCTTTTTGACTTCTTTGTAAGCCATTTTCAGCATCTTTTGGTCTTACTCTGGATGTAACATGTGAGACAATCTCTGTGTCTTCCTGTCCATGTCTGACCACTCCACAGAAAATCTTTCCAGGATCTTTATTATTTTTCTTCCTATTATAACCATCATTGTTCCCCTTCTCCCTCGAGTCATTATCACTTTACCTTTAACCTTCCAAAAATCAGCTGCCAAATAAGCTGCCTTACTAACTCATTGAGTTCCTTCACCATAACACTTTTTTTCCCTTATGTCCATACTAATTCCCTAACACTCATCTCTGATAATTTTGTTTGCTTTCTTTCACACCTAAGGTGCCCACATCACCTCTTCTCTCGTTTCCACATTTTTTTCATTTTTTTCTGCCTGACCCTGTATGTCAAAAGGGCCCCTCAGTAAAACTCATAATTTCCTACCACCTTTGCACCTGCTGGAGTTCAGCTGGGTTTTAGCTATGGTTGTTAAGAATTAATTGATTAGAATCATGTAGTATAACCAGGCTTTTAAAGACTTTTGTTAGCTCAAAGAATTTCTCACGTGAACTGTATATTCTAAAGGGTTCATAATTTCCTAAAGTGACAATCAAGCTTCCTGTACTGTTTGAAGCACTCTTTACAATGATTCTTGAAGTTCCTACTTTGTCTTACAAATATAAGTGCATTAGGAAATGTTGATAAGTGCACTCAGATACTTGCCTAAAGGTACCAATGTGTAAATGCTGTGACTGTTTACGACAAGAGCAGCTGCAGTGACAGGCTCACTGGGCTGTTGTTTTTACTGAAATCTCAGTACCTTTCAAAGGATTAAGTATAACAAAAAGAGCATTAGTACATAACAAATACTAGTTGGGATCATGAATTTTGACAGGCTGAACAGCTGAAAGTCAGGTTCAAATTTATCCTCCTAAATCAGGTTTGCTTATTATAGGGACACTGTAAGCTTGGCTTAATGTTTATCTATTACTAATGTTTGGAACAAATGAGACCCAGAAGCATTAATTTGTGATGTACTGTAGTGACTATAGCACCTAGGTGCTGAAGTGTATTGATTATTTTGCCTTTCTAGGAAGATATCTTTGATCAATAAATCACATAACTAGATATTATTCCAGAAATTACAATCACATTTGAATGAAATCCAGCAATTATCATAGACAAAAACTGGTTTTTGGTCTAGTGACCTCTGGTATCCAATTCATAGAAACAGTACTAATGCATTTTGTCAATTATAGAGTTCTATGGCACATGCAAGCTGCAATAAAGTCAAGAAAATATTAATAAAAATAAGTGAAAATGTGATTAAAATTTTTCTTATGTCATCTCCTCAGATTTACTGGATGACTGATTGTGAATCCTGAATCTCTGTCTTCAATCTCCAACTAGACATACCAGTAACAAAATCATTATCTAGTAGAGAAAATGGAGAGTGTGTTTGGAAATAAAACTTGATGTTTTATGTTCTTTAAAGTAGAGATAATTTGGGGCTTTGAATGCAAAAATAGATGGATCCTTCAGAATTGTTTTAATTGTCCTTATGCATCTAGTATTTTTAATTGGTTTTGTTGTTTGTTTGTTTGTTTTTTCTTCTCATTATGTCTCTTATAGAATGTACTTTTCAAAGGTATAGATAAGCTAATTATCCAATGAATTATGGTGAAAATTGTTATGTTTGACACCGAAATATTGTGTGGATCTGGAAGTATATTTCACTATAAAAGAATGATATATACAAAGAAAAGGAAGAATGGAGGACTGATGAAGGAAATTACTATGTCCGTTGTTTTGTTTTTTTTTTTTTTTTTTTTTTAAAGCAGCCACAAAGCAGAAAATACACCTGTTACATTTGTCACATTGCAAGGTGTCTAAAGGTATAGTTTGAGAGAAGCTATGTAAAATATGAGGTGGATCGTCTTAAACATTCCCTTTAGAAAGTTTGCACTCTGTCTCTTAAGAAATCATAAAGATGTTCTAAATTACAAAAGGTGATGCCTGCACAACTTTGTTAACATTGCTTTTTTCTAAAAGAAGATGTCTGTGTAAAATAATGTGTAAATGTCATTGTGTGCATAGTAAGTTAGATTGTACTTGATATTTTTAACACAGTGGTTAAAAACTTACAATCATGAAGAACTTTTTATGAATAAGTAATGAATGTAAGCTGAAATTTGGGCCATTAGATTTTATTTTAGTATTCCATTCTTACATCTGTCAGCTTCTGTCAGCATATCCCAAGGCAGAAAGCTCTAGTAGAACCAACATCAGAGGAAAACACTTGAAGAAAGTTGTCTTCACAATAGATGCCCTCTCATTCTCCAGTTGTTTGATTTAGAATTGGATAGTCTACTCCTCAGATTATTTTTGCCTTCTGGAGGCAGCCTCAAGGGAAATACAGCTAAAGCACAAAGCCACTTTTCAGAGAATGAAGTTCTCTCTTCAGAAGAGTAGTCTTTAAGTAAAGGTGAGAGGGATGTGGCATTGCATTACTTGGGCCAGGTGTGCATGAATCAACACTTAGGTCTTTCTTGTTCATGCTTAAAACAAGTTTTGGTGTATAAGAATTGATTCCTTTTCCCAAAATTAATCTCCAAGAAGGCAAATTGCCCTTGATCTAGTAAAGCAGCTGCCATATTGGTTGCAGATGAATGGAAAGTTTAACAAACATTTTAAATTTCAGATTACTCTGGCTCCAGTAGAAGTTTGAGCTGTGAAATTGTGAAATGACAAAAATTGCATGAAGTCCTGATGTCTTCACCTGGAAGGATGCAGATAATTGAGTTGGACTGATTTGCTGGAAGCTTATCATCTCAGTTCATTTTGCAGCAAAATTAATATGCGGCCAGAAATCTATGCATACTGATAAAACCATGCACTTTCATAATATGATGAATCTAAGCATTTCCAAGGAAGATTTCAAGCATGATATAACTTGTATGTAAGAGAGGTGTTCTAAGGGCTAGCACATAGTATAACATTTTACAAGCACACATTTAGGTATGCATATATGTACATGTATTCAAATATAAAAAATGTGCAACTTATATTAAGTTGTAAGCTAGTGAAAAGGATTTTAGGAAGTCTGTGTCTGAATTTAAGGTCTTGGGATAGGAGCAAGAGTATGCAATGTGTGCCTTAGGCTGTTCTCCCCCCTTGGGCAGATCCCTAGGAACCACAGCAGTAGGGGTGCTGGGTGGTTACTTCATGATGAGGTTCACAACTGGCCACTAATCCCAAGTAAGGGAGGGAGAAAACAGAAAGTTACGGAGTTTTAATCTTATGTAACCCAATATGATTTTTATTTACAGTAATTATTTTATAACAAAACAAAAAGAAGCAAATTAGCTAGTCTTTGATTTAATTTTGGAAAAGTCATTTAAAACAAACATTCAGACTACCACGGGATAAAATGAGCATGAGATCAGGCTCAGATCTTAAAAGTACCTGTCTTCATAGAATTACTCCTTGGATTAGTATGAGTAGCTGCAAATTTATTTCCTTTGTTGTAGAGAAAAAAATAAAGTATAATTATTAGAATAACGTAGTTGCTACTTTACTGGGGTGATTGATCTGTAGCTAAAGACTTGGAGAATACAGTTAGATAAGTCTCTCTTTTCTCATATTTGAATTAGGAAGGCATTGTTAAACGCCTTCAGACTGCGTAGGGGATAAAAGGCAATGATGGTTTGAAGCTATGTCATGCTAAGTAAACACCCACATGACAGTATGTATGAGAAATATCCTACACAGATTTCTGGAAATCTTGAGAAGATTTAAGCAGCTCCTGCCATTTCATATATGACAAGATCAAAATCAGGAAACCTGTCACGGATTGTGCCTACACCGCAGTGACTGCAATACAAAGAAGAGCTACCTGTGCTACTTTTACACTGTGTATAGTGGGTAGAAGTAACAGTTTAGACCAGAGCAGTGTGAAGTTTAACGTGAAGTACTTTACCATGAATTTTAAGGCAGAGGCACGTATTGCTACTCAATGATCAGCAGCAGTATTTCAAATAATTTTATCAAAGCTAGTTCAGATGTCTCTTATTACAACAGATATAATCAAGTTATTTGTTAAAATCAAAATGAAATCCAGGGAACTACAGGTCTATCAGTCTAACCCTGGTGTCAGGGAAGGTCATGGAGCAGATCACCCTGAATGACCTCACACAGCACATCCAAGAAAACCAAGTGATCAGGGCCAGTCAACATCAGTTTATGAAAACCAGGTCCTGTTTGACCAACCTGATCTTCTTCTATGACAAGGTGACCCATCTAGTAGATGAGGGAAAAGTTGTGGATGTTGTGTACTTAGACTTCTGTAAAGCCTTTGACACCGTATCCCACAGCATTCTACTGGAGAAGCTGGCAGCTCAGGGCCTGGATGGGTGTACTCTGCGATGGATAAAGAACTGGCTGGAGTGCCAGGCCCAAAACGTTGGAGTGAATGGAGTCCAGTCCAGTTGGTGGCCAGTCACAAGTGGTGTTCCCCAGGGCTCAGTATTGGGGTCAGTTCTGTATAATTTCTTTATCAGTGATGTGGATGGAGGGATTGAGTGCACCCTTAGGAAGTCTGCAGATGACACCAAGTTGAGTGAGAGTGTTGATCTGCTGGAGAGTAGAAAGGTCATACAAAGGCATCTGAACTGGCTGGATCATTTAGCTCAGCCCAATTGTATGAGATTTAACAAGGCCAAGTGCCAGGTCCTGCACTTGGGTCATAACAACCCCAGGCAAGGCTACAAGGGAAGAGTGGCTGGAAAACTGCCTGGCAGAAAGGGATCTGGGGGTATTGATTGACAGCTGGCTGAATGTGAGCCAGCAGTGGCCAAAAAGACCAATAGCATCCTGGCTTGTATCAGGAATAGTGTGGCCAGCAGGACTAGAAAAGTGATTGTGCCACTGGATTCAGCACTGGTGAGGCCCCACCTTGAATCCTGTGTTCAGTTTTGGGCCCCTCATCATAAGAAGGACATTGAGGTACTAGGGAGAGTGCAGAGGAGGCAATGAAGCTGATGAGGGGTCTGGAGCACTAGTCTGATGAGGAGCAGCTGAGGGACCTGGGGCTGTTTAACCTGGAGAAAAGGAGGCTGAGAGGAGGTTGTCTACAACTACCTGAGAGGAGGTTGTAGCATGGAGATTGTTGGTCTCTTCTCTCAAGTATCAAGTGATAGGATGAGAGGAAATGGCCTCAAGTTGTGCCAGGGAAGTTTAGATTGTATATTAGGAAAAAAATCTTCACAGAAAGGGTTGTCGGGCATTGGAACAGGCTGCCCAGGGAAGTGGTGGAGTCAGTATCCCTGGAGGTGTTTAAAAGGCATTTAGACAAAGTTCTTAGGGACATGGTTTAGTGATAGAATTAGGTCAGGGTTGGACTTGATGATCCTGAGGGTCTCTTCCAACCAAAATGAATCTATGATTCTATGAAAAGCAAACCACTAGAAATAAGGTGGGAGGGTCTGAAAGAAACAGATTGACTTCCAGACACATGTTGAAAAATTCCATTGATTTCAATGGGGTTCCTCTAGAAACCTCTAGCTTAAATCAGATCAGAATCCAGCACCGCCCCCCCCCCGCCTTTTTTTTTTTTTTTCAGATGTACATTCAACAGAAAAAGAGACCCCCAAAAAAGCACACCAGTGATTGAGAGTGGAATGTTTGTTACTGATGAAAAAACATACCTGGGAAAGCTACAAAACAATAAACTGTTTTTATAATGCCTATGCTTGAAAAATCATTCCTAAATACTTAATGTCTTGCAATATTTTTACTAGGGTTCACTATTTAGGAAAAATCTTCTATAAAGAAATTCCATATGACTTTGCAATCCACATCACCACATCACTTCCTTTACAATCTGTTCAGTGATGCATTCATCAAGGATTTAGGTGTTGAGATCTTTGTGCAACCTACATAACTATGTGAAAAACTTTTTTCAGATACACACAGCATAATGCATGTGGAGTAAAAGGTATGGGAAAAAGTATGAGCCACGAGGTTTCAGCAACAAAACAGTTTTGCTTAAGTAGTTATGAAAATTGTATGGTTTGAAAAAATATAGTTAAAAAACCCCAATATAACATACTGGCTTTGTATTTGATATGCAACCTGCAATGCCAGATCATCCTTTTGTTTTCCCATAAAAGAAAAATGTAGACATGGCTAAGTATATCCATGGTATCAGCATTAGTATAAATGTAAGTTAAGTGATTCTGGATCAGGAAATGAGATTATAATGAACTCAATGTGATTTCATTGAGGTTAAAGAAATTTAAACTTGATAACTATTCATAAGAAGAATAGGTACTATGTTAGCATTCTGTTTCCCTGGAGGTGAAAGACCCTTGACAGGGCTGTTTCTCTCATTAAAAAGCTGACATGACTTTGTCCTACAGGATTTGCTGGCTTCGCTAGAAAATTTGCAGTCATCTGACACACATGTTCTTCTGTTCCTAATGGATGAACAAGTCTAATTCAGTATATACATATAATTAAATCTCTCCATGGCTCTGTTGGAGTGGAAGTTTGCTAAACTGTTTTTAAAACAGATTTAAATCAGAACTGTTGGGCACAGGACCTTTTAATTCTAGTTACCTGTTACTAAAGGGAAATGTCAAGATACTCCATCAGTTTGGAAAAGGGAGCAGCTACAGGATAATCACACACATTGAGCCAGATCTGAATACACTATAATTGCCCAAGTCCATTTATTATTGAGCAGGTTCTAAATTATTTGATGAAGTTGTTGCAAACTAGATTCTATCTAGACTTGACAGTTAGAACTATTTCTAATTATTTAATTCAATTTTATTCCTCTTTCCAATGAAATATGACCTATATTTACCTTAAAAACCGAGGTATTAAAATATTGAGTGGATTTGCACATAGACCTGTGGACAGATATTACTGTATCTAGAATTACTTAATTTAGAGTGATGATTAGTAAGATGTATGTTACAGTTTAAAAATAATTATCAGAACATTTGATTTTAATTTACATCTATGCATAAAATTCTTTCAACCTTAAAATATGTATTAAAAGTCAATATTAGTGTAAATAAAAAAATCCAGTAATTTTCTCACCTATTTATATTTCTGTGATCCTACAGATGACCTTTCCAGGGCTCAAAGCAATTTTTTGGGAGGATGCTCAATAGGAAAAATGTTTTCTAGACGATCCTCTACCCCAAACAGAAGAAGGTATAAACAAGGAAAAAAATGCCAAGCATTTTGACAGAAAATTTGAGAAACTTTGAAGACAAGATATAATTAGAAAGGTCTGACCTTCCACAGACTGTGAATACTTTTCAAGTGTGCAACTTTTATGAAGTCTTATAGAGTCAGCTTTATGTAGGATTTTTTCCAGTGTTATTAATCATCTATCAAAACCCCAAGGGTGTAATAGAACAGGTAGTTTTTGCAGGTGAGTTGTGGGCTTGCAGGCTTTCCCAGTGACTGTTCTTTGCATCATTTCCTCTGTGTCCCCAGACTGCCCTCCCTTGCTGTCCCAGTATGGAATTCCCAAGGAAATGCACAAAGCTGTCAGTAGGGGAAACGGATACAGGCATTTGTGAGATACTGTCAAATCTGACTCGGTTTCCACCATCTGTCTTCAAATATAGATGCAGCACAGGGTGAATTTTCTCTCCAGAGCTTTGGACTGAAAGTCTGAACTGAACATAGGCTGAAATTTTAATTCCACAAATACACAGTACAAGGAACATTGCATAGGAATGCTGCATATTTGCAATTCATATAATTATATAACCAAGCCTTTGAGAGAGAGCTATAATCTTCCTAAACATTAATGCTTATAGCTGAAGTTTAAGGTACTATAGAATTTCAAGGTGGCAAACAATTCCAGAAGCTGTAGGGAGGCTAAACACATATTTTATTAAAGTTGTTAAAGGGTTGTTATTTCATTTTTTGATTTTTCCTCTCCATTTACCAGCCTCTTTCCTTCTGTGTTAACATTATCTAGCAATTCTATGGAAAACTGACTTCCAAGCACTAGCTCCTGACCTTTTCACCTTATCTTCTTCCTCATCTTTTTTCCATTTTCATTGTTTTTCTCCATTTCTGCTTTAATTATGAAGAGATTTTACTAGCTGGTTCTACTTGTACTAGTCAGGCTTATGACAATGTGCTCTTTTAAGCATCATGCAGGAATAGCACAAGTGCTTTTCTCTAGTGAACAGCTAAAGGTTCAATCCTGTTCTTGTAAATAATTGGTCATTTTTCTCATTGGTATCAGAGTTTACTGGGTAAGGCTTGAGTATAGTTAAGTCACTAAACTTCCAGCAGACATCAAAATGATGTAGTAAGTTTCAGGTATGAAAGGACAGGGGAAGGAAATGTTTTTTCTTCTTTACATTTCTACATTCCTTTCACTTCTCTAAATGCAGCAGAAAGCTGACTCAGATCTTGTGTTCCCTTGAAGTGATTAAAACACAAGATCACAAAGCCTTTTATAATATGAAATTTCCCCTATTAGGAGAGATGTGCCCCATCTTTTAGGGAAGATAGAGGATAAATGTATTATCCAGAAATGTTTGTTTGTTTGTTTTTTCAATCCAAGAGGTCCTGGTATATGAATTCCCTAATGTGTTTTATTAGTAAATTTCCAAGTCATTAATTAATCAACACCTAGATACCATGTGAACATCCTTTTAAACATATCTTAGTCATAAAGCATACTCTATTGCAGCATACCTGGTTAAGATTAAATATTTTCAGAAATATTTTTCTTTCCAGAATGTTTTTGTTTCAGTGGTATAGTTTTATTTTTCCAGAGTCTATATTTTCTCACTTTATTCTAGTGTGAAGGCAACAATTTTAAACTAGATGTTGCGATGTTCCTTTGTCAGCATAGATGTTCATAATCATAAGTAATCTAATTTTAAATCATAACAACTCCATCCTAGTAGAACTAATCAAATCTCTATTCCATGAGAAACTCCAACATATTAAAAATGTTTGTTCTGGTCCATCATAAAACCAGATAATCCATGATATCTCTGTCAGATAGAATATTCTGAAGAGCTGGAAAAAAAAAAATCTGTCTTCCTGTCTTATGTACTGACATGAAATAGGATATCCAAGTTCTCCAGATCACTCTCGGACACAAAGGGTGCATTTCAAAACCAGAAGAGTCCCCCATTACTGATGAGGGAAAGTAGAAATTTGGAAGCTTAAGGTTCCAGAAATTATCTGTACACAGCTGTTTCACCATTTTGGATGTGTTCCAAACTGTGTTGCCAAAAATGAACAAAAAATTCTAACAAAAGATAGATTAAGTTTGTAATTACTACTGAGTATAATATTTACAAGTCCACTGTACTTTGAAAGTTAATTTGTAACTCTTTGATATTGTTAAGCATGTTGTCTCCTAGGGGCAGCAAGAAAGCCAACTATGTAGAACACATTTATCCAGGCAAATCTTTCTTCTCAAGAGAAACATTAGTCTATTAATATATACACTCATGCATTTCAGATTATAATTTGAAAATTGTTCATTAATTAATGCAATATGTTCATGGTACCAACTAGTTTTGGTTTGTTTTTTTTTTAATTTATTACCAGAATTCTGGGCCTAATATATGTATTTCAAGAAAAGTGAAGATTTTGTGCAGCAGCACACAGTCCAAACTGGTACTTAAATCCATGGTTGTTTCCACTGAGGCTCTGATGTCACACTTCAAACAAGTCTAAATAAGAGAATCAATTAAAACAAATTAGAACACAATAATTTCAAAGCTAATCTCACAGTTTTTTTATTTTTTCAAAGAAAACTTACCCCTCTGATGTCTTTCCAAACTAGACTTCGGAGGCCTCTAATAGAAGAATCATCTTGTTCTCATTAACATTCATTAAGTATTGGTTATTTAAAAACCTAGCTTGCCAATGATACCTGGCAATTGACTGTACTGATATAAACTCTTGCACTTATGAAGTTTCAGTGTAGCAGACTCAGATTCCATGATCAGTGTATTCCCTCAGTATCCTTAGAGAGATTTCCAGAGGGATAATATCAATTATTTTCTTACGATAGCCTTATATCTCATTTTCTTTAATAAGAAATGACAGAGCTAGATCCTGAAATGTGCTTAGGTATCTACTGGTTTCATTAGATACTGAAAGAGCACCACTGCTTGCAAGATGGAGTATATGTATCCCATCTTCCAACTATGGGTTTCACATCTTCCAGTATTCTGAATGTAAACCATAAAGTGAAAAACTACTGAGTCATAAAGTGAATTTAGAGGAGATTCCTAGGCATTGACAAGGAACTGAATGAACTATCAGGGAGTTTCTACTAGATATGTGATCTTGTCAGTGGTGAAGAAGGACAAATAACATAATGGAGAATATCTTCTTACCCCAATTAAGGCTGTTATGATGTTACCCTACCATATTGGCAAAGCACAAGGGCTACAGAATTTCTATTTTTGTTTTTGTCATAGCATAGCTGTCAGATAGAGAGCCTTATGCTGCTGCATCTTTTGTGTGCCTGTTCTGACCTCCAAGCTTTTGCTTCGCAATGTTTAATGGTAGTCCTGAGCCCTTGCATAAGGAAAGAGATTTTATAGAGAACTGCCCATCTTTAAAGCTGCCTCTCTATATAAAACTGCTCAGCCCATGTCTTTATAGCCTGAAGGGCACTGTAGACCTGATTCAGCTCCCAAAGTCAGCAAAGTCCTTCTTGTGACTCTAGTATGAGTTGAGAAGCGTAGCTACAGATGATGATATATGTATTGTATAATAACAGTGTCAGCTAGTGTACGTTGTCTTCCTTTGTGTATAAACTGGGTGCATGCAGGCTGTGTCCTTTGCAGCAGTGAAATGGGTATTGTGATGCACCCAGGAACTTGGCTTTGGGAGGGTAGCAAAAAAGGCTTCAGGAACAATTTGTTAAAGCACTTGCCATTAATAGGGTTATTTGACTGTGAAGTGGCAATTTCAATAATTTTGAAATTTGCGCATAAATACGCTTGTCTCTTAGTTGTAACATATGAAATGTGGAAAAGACGTATTATTTCTAAAAATGCAGAAATGTGGGGGAAAAAAAAAAAAAAAAAGAGAACTATTTCAAGAAATGTTTTCAGCATAATGAGTCTATTGGAATCTTTCAACCATAGCATGTTATCCATTTAATAATCATACCTGCTTATACCAACTTCTTGTATAACAGTGACTATGATTTTTTGAACTATTAAAATGATGCATTTTATAGGTTTTTAGCTGACTGATTTTAAATGAAGTATATTCAGGATAAGAAGTTTTTAAATATCTGTCCCTGTGAAAGTCGTCAAAATGGATTGTCAGGTAAATGAAAGCAGTAGTAAAGCATCTCACCAAGGAGATATTTCTCAGCAAGTGGCCACTTCAGAAGTATGTTGAGAAAGGACTAGTTCTGAGAGTGACTTTTCTTATATGTTGTTTAAGTTTTATTTGGAGTCAACTGTCCAAGTGTTCTGGTAATGCAGAGATGATGACCATGTACAAAAACTTTTAGGCAGCCTGTGACTGAAGTATATATGCTACTTCATCTCATTCTCTTTGTTCCGTGAATGAAAAATCATGCATATCTACATATCTGTTTGCACGTATACATGTTCTCACATACAATTTTACACAGGAGGTATACATGCTTGTAATAAATATACAGATATGTGCATGTATAGAACAAGGCGTGGGCAGTGGTGTGGGTGGGTGCATACAGAGAGAGATCCTATATGTGTACATATGCTTTCTATACATTTTACGTACTATTTCTTTAAAAGGAAACCTACCAGATTATGTGTGTATAGTTAAATATGTATAACAAGTCTGAACATAATAAACTCCCTTCCTATATTGTTCACAAATTTTAATATGAAAAAATACTATATTTTGATATAACACAGAGACAAACATTTTTTACATTGAAAACTAGAAACTGAAATAAAAATAATTTTAAGTTTAAATTCTGTATACGTGTATGAATTTTTTAGGTGATGAGGGAACATGGTATACAGAAATATTGTTTGTGGAACTCAGGAATGTTTTTTCTAAAGAATGAAAATACTTTAAATTGTAAACAGGCTTTCAGTAATGGTGAGTTGTTTGATTGTTACACTGTGCCTCTTAGTGTAGAACTTTTTCTGCAGTAAAAGGTTAATTAGTTGGGAAACGAAATACAGAAAACTACCATGAATGAGATGGTATTAAGTCTTCCTTTTTCTGCCTGTCTCCCTGTCTTTTTCTAGAATATAGACTCAAAAAGGGCAAAGGTGCCTGTGTAATTGGACATTTCTTAGCAAACTGCATTGTCTTGATTCATACACACAGTAGGGAAGTAAATGGATTTCATTTCCCTATAGAATATTATAAGCTTCAAGGGGTCTTTCATTTTTTTATTTTTTTTAATGAGAACGGTGCAACTGCTTTCTAGTTAAACTTTTCTAAAGTTGTTTGGTAGGAGTGTGTCAGTGTAAATCATAGACTTTTCTGGCTGCTGCTCCATAGGCTTTACCAGGAGGGTACTTTCTCACTCCACAAACTCCATCACAGCAACTAATCAGAGGGAAGCAGGTAATCTGTGTTACCACATCGAGCTTGACACTGCATCAATGCCACTGCAGTGCTAGAAAATGTAGTATCTAGACCTTTTCCTTCTGTGTTCTGTACAAAGTTTCACCACCTCAGCCCATTGCCATATGTCACAAACCTGGGAGAAATCTCTGAAATGTAAAGGAAATGATGAAAAAAATTGTAGCCAGAAAGCACTTACATAACAATACATAAATAATAAATAGATAAATAAATAAATAAATAAATAGTCAACACCTGGTCAAATTTATGTAAACAACTATGCCTTTCTTTGTGTATATCTACCGAAACACTAATACATAAAAAAGACAAACTTGCACATACACATGAAACATGTATTTAGTTTTCAGTCTTAAAATCTCTTGCCTTCACTTTAATTTCTCATCCAACTCTTTTTTCCAAATTTCTTCAGGTTTTGCCCTCTGTCATCAGTATTCACTGGCTGTAACAGGGTGTCAAACAAAGAGAAACTGTGAATTTTATGTAAAAATTAGGCAACTTGAGAATTTTTACCTGTCACGCATGTGTGTTCTTAATACTCTGAAATCCTTAATTCCAAGTGTTATTTTCATCCGTCAGAGGATCAGAAATAGAACTATATTTAATCACAATTCAGCTTGAATTTTGAATATTGTATGTTCATAATTAAAGCTTCTAAACAATTTACAGAACTAGTAATAATTACAGGAATTAATTTGTGAATTTCTTTAATTAAAATAATTCTGGCAAATTATAACTTGATCCTGAAAAGTTTAAGAATAGAATTTGAAATGAGGTTTTATACAGCTTATTTCAATGCCTTACACCCTTCGATTTCTTCAGAGTGTATATGGCAGCTAAATTTTGATTATAGCAAGTTAATTTTTAGTTCAACACATTTATATTCTGTACTTACACATTCAAAGTTAGGGGAGATGGGCAGAAGTACTAAGACAAGTCTTATAATCATCTCTTCCTGACGTATTTGGAGCAAAGCAAAATTTCAGTCTAATAGCGGCCTTGGAAAAGGGGCTTTTACTTTGCATACTTGCTTTTCATACGTGCGAGCAGAAATGTACACTGAAATGAAAGGTTCAAGTCAGCGACATGCATTTCGTGAGGTACATCTTGGACTAGGTAACGCACATGACATTCTGGGTACTTAGGATGCATCTTTAAGAAACACTAATGAGTAATTCTAAAAATGCCATGTTAAAAAAAAAAACAAACCACATGATGAAGGAAATATAACCCCTAATTTCACATTATTTCCTTTTATTTTTCAAGAAAAAAACCTTTCAATCTGGGATATAATGAACTTGCAAAATTAAACCAAACTCATTCAAACTCTCTACTGTGTAATTTTGATGTGTATGTGTACAGGAAAGAAGGAAACATTCTTGAGCTTGTTATCAAGTGAGACAAGGTTAATTAGTGACTAGAATAGCTGCAGCATTTATTTCAGTCTATTATATTTTACCACCTTTTTTTACTTGTAATATATGATTTCCCAGTTTTAAGATAAGAAAGGAGAAGCTATTTCTTTTCCATTTTAACTCACTAATGATTGTATATTTAACATATAGAGTGGGCAGTTTTTTGAGACTTATTGTCTATCATGACCTTTATTTCCAGAATTGCACAATGATTGATTTTTCAAAGGTTCAGCACCCAAAATTACAAATGGATTTTTCAAGAGCTCTGTGCTAAGCAGCCTTCGGTATAGCAAGGATTTTCAAAGGTCTCAAGACGTAGTGTCTCAGTACTTTGAAAATAAAACCATTTATTTGATATTTAAATGAGAAGTATATAGTACTGGGTGTTCATTTATTCGAAGATGGAGTGTATGGAAATTCTGTTTTCCATGCAAAGGAAAAAACAGAATTGTTAATTAAGATCCAGCTGAGAGTTAAATTTTGAACATATTTAAAGTCTTCAAGTCAATATAAGATCAAGTTTCATGCTTTTCATATTGCTTTATAGTTTAGAATAATGTAGGGTTATTTTTATTTTTATTTTTTTTATTTTAACTGTCTGTGGTTGTAGGGAACTTGCCACTTGCCACAAAGACTCCCACACAAATTCAAATCCTGTCTGTGGGAACAGCAGGACATGTGGTTCCAGCCACTTGGATGATAAAGGAAGATCAATACTAACATGACCATCTGGACAGTCAAAGAAGAAATAATACTAACATGAATAAATCATAGCAATTAGTCAAAACATAAAGGGCCTTGGATGGTTTGTACAGAAGTATGTTTTTCATGAGTGTAAGGATTGATAGCCCAGGCCAGTGAGAATGATATCTTGACTTAGAACACTGCCCCAGTATGTATGATGTCTGAATGTTGGGCTTGGACCTGTGTGTTTGGAATAACATTTTTTGAAAAAAACCCATCCTGTTTAACCTCTTGGTCCAGGCCTTTATCTGTAAAGCCATAAATTGAGAAAGGCTAATTAAAGAAGGCTCAGCTCGGCTCAGCTCTGCCTGCCTCTGGTCTCACTGCTAACAATAATTCTGTGACTGTGCATCTATGTCTGCATCTCCGTATGTGTTGTTCTCAATTCCCGCACCTGTCTTTGTCTTTTGTTGATATTGTGTATTCAGGAAATACTCTATTTATAGATTGTAAGGACTATTTATCATCCAGTCTTAAGAACCAAACTATAGTACAAATCCAAACCAAATTCCAGATTTTGTTTAAAAGGAGGGATGCAAAAAGCTAAGAAAGTGAGTCAATATTTCAGTATTCTTTTATATGTTTTGTACTTGGTATTTACCTGGAATACTGTTTTACTTAATGTTCTTAAAAAATATAAGTGAACAATATTTAAAAAAACACAGTACATCTCAAATTCCTTGATGATAAACATTTGAAAACATTAGAATAAATAGACTCAAACCAAGATGCTGCCTTACCACAAAAAAATCTTATCACATAATGGAGTCATAGAATGTCCTGAGTTGGAAGAACCCCACATCAAGCTTGTGAAGAATAGTGTGTGTGTATGTATTTCCTTTTTGCTCTCTTTTTCCTTTGTGTCTGTTCTGAAAGAGCAGGAATTTTGTATTACATTTGGAAGTAAGTTGCTTCCTTTTGGTGCAGACCCTAAACCCCACGGATAGGTCTATAATGTTAAATCCGAGTCTGTGTTTGACAGCAGACTCTCCTCCCATCCAAACTGAGCAGAATCCTGACAGAGAGGGTAGGTGAGCTCAGCAGCATTGCAAGTGAGAAATTTGGTAGAAAAGCATGGATTCTACCTTAAACATGTCTATGCAATCCAGCTGCTGTGGCGGAGCTGCAACAGCAAAGCCAAGCAAAGGGTCACCTGCAAAATTGTGGCCCAGTTCTGAAGTTACATACACCATGCTCCTAGAGGTATGTGCACAGAGCCGTAATACAGTTTTCTGTTATGTAGTACAGTAGTACTCCGGGGAGTGATAGGTTCCCAGTAACTTCTGAGACATGCCCCAAAACAACCAAGTTCAAGTCAACTGCAAAAGAACCTTTAGCCCTTACTGGCTTTTGGTCTGCTGGGCATGGCAAATGCAGGTGACTAGAAAAAAGAAACAGTAGTCAGGCAGTGTTTGGGGTCCAGCAGGGATGGTGAGTGCTGCAGGTGCCCACAGTTGCATGTGGCCTCTGATACTCTCTGATGGCCCAGTACACAGTAATGGTTGTACTTGCAATTATTATATTGATATATAGAAACAACCGTTGCTGTCTAGTGAACTGTATTATATCTTTATTCAAGTTTTCTTTTATAAAGGAAGATCTGCTAGTCCAAACTTCCACAGTCACCTGCTGTTAATTAATAAAACCCAACACTTAAGGAATGTTTCCAGTATTTTATATTTTTTGGAACTCATGGCATTGGAAAAACACTGACATCCCTCCTACTGGAGTGGGGCCAGCAGGGCTGTTACATATACACTTTACTCATCCAAGGCACTTGGCTAATGAACACATTTAGACAAAGGAGCACTATAGTTTGATTGTTCGATTATGTGACCTGTAACAATTACAAGGTAGTTCCCTACCGTCTCCTTTACTGTGGTCTTAAAAATCGATGAGATTTTGAGACTTCCATTCCCATTCTACTTTGCTTTGGTTTAAAGGAAGAAATAAGGCCCTGAATCTCATGTGAGGAACATATGGGCTAAGTAAATGTAAACACCATCACTGTTGCTTTGAAGATCTTTTCCACAGTGGTGTAATTCAACCTTACAGAGCTTTTGGTGTTTACTTTCATACAGGAAAAGAAAATGAAACCCTATACATATAATTATTTGAGTACATCCTGTTTTCTACATATGCAAATATGGGCTCCTAAAGGTAGAATTTATTTTAAAATAAAAATCAACCTCTGTTTTAATTTGAATCATGAGTATTTCAAAATGTAAAGCAAGTAACTCTACAATATTCAGTGCCTATATCCATGAGTACACTTGCCTAGTCTAGCTAGTGACAAATGCTGCCTTATGATTTTTTATAGAATCATACAATAATTTAGGCTAGAAGAGATCTCAAGGTCATGTAGTCCAACCTCCTGCATTACAGAAGTCCAGTCTCCAATTTTTTTCTCAGAAGAACTCTCAGATTAAGGCTTGAGTTAATTGTTGTTAGTTGGAGCAATTCAACAGTTGTCTTCCATCCATGGTGGAACAGAGTCTCTATTCAAAATCAAAAAAAGGAGTGCTTTATCTCTATCTGAAACTATTTGAAACTATTCTACAATCTGTTGAAGAAAAAAATCTAAACCAAGATGTATATGTGGAAGCCTCATTTAGATATTTTCAAATAAAAAGGATTTACTCAAGACTGCTGAGGTGGTTAATGTACTTACATTGGATTTTGCAGCTAAGCTTTTCTGTTCTTACAGTCTGATTTCCTTTTTTTCTGGTGCAGTCTTAATAAATATTACATGCACTATTCAAGAATTCAGATAAGTGGCTTTCCTTGTAAAGAAAATAAATAAATAAATAGAAATTAAACTGCAGTATTCAGTCTTTCATAGGATGTCCTTTGCAAGCTGGGAGCAACAATGGTTCTTTCTATACTTCCCTCAAAGCCTGATCCACTAAGGACTATTATGAGAACAGATCCCAAATTTTAATCCAAAGATAGAAAAG
This sequence comes from Nesoenas mayeri, assembly GCF_963082525.1. Taxonomy (NCBI): domain Eukaryota; kingdom Metazoa; phylum Chordata; class Aves; order Columbiformes; family Columbidae; genus Nesoenas; species Nesoenas mayeri. The sequence continues at coordinate 131,972,548 of NC_137541.1, forward strand.
CACACTCAAACACCATTATAAAATTTTCCATATGCTAAATTACTACAGAAACTCATAGTATGAAACAGTTATCTCCATGTTTTCCTTTCTGTAGAGAATCATGATGTTTAACCAGTACAGAGATACCTACCTGAAATTGCAAAATTGAGGCAGTAGATACTAAGGCAGCGTTAATGCATTGTTCGGTGATCATTATGCATGACATTTAAGCAGTGCTGTTACCCCTCATCAATGAAAGGAGAGATCAGTTGCAGCCCTGGCACTGTCAGCTCATCTTGTTGCTATGGATGACAACCGCAAATTACTAATACTTTTTTTTTCCATTTTATCTCCTACACAGTTCTGCCTTCCAACCAGTCTCTTCTTCTTCAATCAAACAAAAGATAAATCCAAAGATCACTTTTCAGCTCACCATCTCATATGAGGAGAAAAAATGCTCCAAGAACATTCACATTTGTGTTTCAGATGCTGCAGTGTATGTGACAATAAGTAGCAGCCCTCTGAAGCAATTCATACACTCAAAGCTTCATGTAATAACACCAGCTATTCCAGTAGTTGTTTCAAACAACCAGCCCAGGCTTGAGTACCTACCAGGAAAATATATGAAAATTGGTGAAGTAGTCATTGAGTTAAAAAGCACTGTCAAAGAGAGGAAAATGTTCAAAAGAATGTTAGTTAAGGTTTGATAAATTTACCTCGTACCAAAAGATTTCAGTAGGTCTTGCTTAGTGCAGAGAAGGTTAAGGGAGGAGTTGATCATGGATTATAAACATCCATCATGAAATAAGATATTCATCTCTGGAGGTTATATAAATTGACAGAGTGAAAAACCAAGAGCCACAGCTGAAAACTGAAGTTTGAAAACAATTATATTGGTAATAATTTTCAGGTTTACAAAATGAAGGTTATATTCCAGAGAAGAAGATTACCAAAGGAGTAATTAATCTGTTGTTTTACAATTAAGATTGTGTATGTATTGAAAATATATACCCTAGTTCACTTGCAAGTTATCGAATTTTGTTAACTCCCGGTTATATATAGAGAAGAACAAATATTTCTCTGCAGAAACTGTTGAAAAAATACTGTGGCTTGCTTTATACAGAATATATAGCTGTATGAAGAGGGGATAAAGTCACTTGGTTTGCTCAGCTTGGAGAAGAGGAGACTAAGAGGAGACCTCATCACAGTCTACAGCTTCCTCACAAGGGGAGAAGGAGGGGCAGGCACCAAACTCTTCTCCTTAGTGGCCAATGATAGAAACCAAGGGAATGGCAGGAAGATGTTCCAGGGGAGGTTTAGGTTGGACATTAGGAAAAGATTCTTCCCCCAGAGAGGGCTGGAGCACTGGAACAGGGTCCCCAGGGAGGTGTCACAGCCCCAAGCCTGACAGTGTTCAAGAAGAGACTGGACAAGGCCCTCAGACACATGGTGTGAACTGTGGGGTTGTCATATGCAGGGACAGAAGCTGGACTCAATGATCCTTGTGGGTCCCTTCCAGCTCAGGACATTCTATGATTTTTAACAAATGCCTTATTCATTGCAAGACTGAATTACGGATTACTCCCGATTTTAAAATCTTTGTGGTGCCAAACACCTAAAAGTAACCGAATAAATATCAGAAGATTTTAGAAAATGCATAGATCACATCCATTTTGCCTAGACAACTCTTATTTGTCATATGGCAGTGTCAGAATAGTGTCTGTTCAAAAGGGTTATAACCCACAGGCTTAGAATGAGAGAACAGAAGAACAACACCATGAGAATAAAATGTATCCATCAGCTCAGTACATCTTTGTTATTAAGTAATTTCTTTATGTATGACATTATTTAGTTTGTTTTCCTAAACAAATGTGTATCTAGTATAATGAAATATTTGAATGCTACCCACAACTTTTAGATGAAGTTCCAATTCTTACATTTTGTATTTACATTTAAATTTTGAATTATCTTCATTCTGCAATGAAATCCATTAATTTTTTAAAATTAGCATGAGTATAAACAAAAAAGGAAAGAAACAAAATACATCATCCCACTCAAACTTGATTGTTTTTTTGATAGTTTTACTTACAAAATTAGTGAATGAAGGATATGCAGTAGACACATTTACATTTTAGTCAAGTATGATCATGCTTTTGAAAAACTTACAAAAAGGAACCACATTCAGTTGAATATGATTGTTATTACCTGAAGGAAAAACCAGATGAAAGACAATTAATAAAGTGAACTTTAATGTGGGGTGAAGTGTAGATGGATATTCAAAACGTATGCATTAAAATTCATTTTATTCAATGCATTCTGCCTTGATCTGGAAGACAGACCAAATAGTGCAGATGAATTTGCAAATCATAGGCAGCTGGAAAGTAAATTTTAATCAGGATGGGCTGAATCAACAAGAAAGTCTGCCTTTTGATCCAGTTTTATGAATGGACCACCATGTTACTGAGACACCCAAACCAGAATCCAATAAATGTACCATGACTGAACTGTAGTCTCCAAAGGAAGAAGAGGAGGGAGGGAGGGAGGGAGGGAGGGAGGGAAGGAAGGAAGGAAGGAAGGAAGGAAGGAAGGGAAAGAGAGAGAAAGAGAGAAAAGAGAGAGAAAGAGAGAGAGAGAAAGCAAGTGGGAGGGAAAGCGAGAGAGAAAGCGAGAAAGAGAGAAAGCAAGAAAGAATGTGAGAAAGAAAGTGACAAAGCAAGCAAGCAAGCAACTCATTTTTCTTTCTTCATCTCTTTCCTCTCCTTAACATCAGACAAATCTGGAAAATGGCATTGATGCCCTGCTGCGAAGCACAGATGAGGACGTGCTCTGGCCTAATAGGGCAACCCCAAGGACAACTTAATCCACATGAGGAGTAATGGGAAAAGCTGTGGGAGATCTTGGACTATAAAGCATCTTCTTTTCTCCAACATCTGCTATAGATGGCACTTACGTTAAACTATCTTTTGTTTTATATTAATTCAGTCTTCTTCAGAATATCATAACTACAGTGCTTGTATAGCCCAATAGATACATTTTTGCTGTTAGTAGTAAAAGGCTGTAGGCTTTGTACTGAAGCACTCAGAAAACACTTTAAAACAAGTCCAAGTAGATGAAAGATTGAAGAAACCGCTGCTATGGAGATTGCATTCCTTCCAGTAAGGACCTCAGGATGCTGATGACAAACTGCTTTAAATCCCTCCCTTTCCCAGCCTCATTGAGGAAGACTGAAACTTAGGACCCTGAGGCATATGGGAAAGGTAAATCTAGCACCAGAAGAAAGGGGTAAATGAGAAAGGTTTACATGATAATTTTACTAGACTTACCAATGAGGCTTTTTCTGTATTAGTTAATTATTTTGACAATTAAATTGTTAAAATATTGTTTGAAATAACTGTAAATTGTCATTTTCTTGTATATAATGTCTTCCTTTTTACCCAGAAAAAGATTTTGAGCGGAACTCTTGTTGCTGTATATGGAAGTTATGAAAGGGAGTTCATCCACACATAAAAAACAAAACAAAAACAACAACAACAAACCCCACAAACAAAACAAAACCAAAAAACCCCCCAAAAAACAACGATAAAAAAACCCTACCAACAAACCATATAATATATTTTATTTAACAACAAACATGTATGATATCATTAATGAAAGAATCCTTAAAGCATTTTATAATTTAATTTTAGTTAGGTAAATTTATATATCGATAAACTCCAAACCTTTATATAGAGAGAGCAATTTTTTTTCTATTTCTAAGCCATTTCAGAAAGATTTTTCTTTGTCAGCTTTAGCCTGGGTGCTACCATCATTTTGAAAGCATTGCCTCTGCTCCTTGGAAAGCTCTCATCATGAAAACAAAACAAAACAAAACAAAACAAAACACACAAAACACACAAAAAACCCCAAACAAAACAAAAAAAACAACACCACCACAAACAAACAAACAAACAAACCCAAACAATCTAACAATAAGAATTAGTATTTTTTTTTTTTTTTTGCAATTTGCAGGGGATTTATGTTTTGAATCCTTGGAACTGTGAGTTATTACATGTGATAATATCTTAAGAAATACAAATATATTGAAAATAAATAATAGAGATATGTATGTACATTTTGATAGAGGGATCTTATACCATCCCTTTAATTTATCAGTAAAAAATAATTCATATAAACCTTATTCTGTTATCTTACTCATAAAGAATTACTCATTGAAGACTATAGTGCTTCTCACAAAGTAAGATACTTCTCTCTCTCATTAAAAATAATTGAGAAACATACATGATACTTTGACTTTCCTTCTGATAGAGTTAAGAGATGTTTTCAGTTTCAATGTTGCCTTTAGGTCGGATTTACTGTTCTGATTCCCACTGAGTGTCTTATTCCACGAGTTATTCCCTGAGTACAGTGTTTCTCAGTATGATTACAGGATACAGGATCTAGCCTTCTTTACTCTTTTTTCAGAATTTCTTGAGGAAAGACTGTGATGGCATTTCTATAAGGCTGAAGCATGTAGAGAAATGAATCACCCAGTCTAAATCATTAGGTTTGAAATGTTATCTATTTCCCAAACTGTAGTTTTGACTCTTACTTGCTATTGCCTATATGTTCTAAATGCTTCAAGGCATTCAGTTTTGCTTCAATGGTGCTTACTAGATGGTTTTCTCAAACTAGTAATTGTCAGCCTAGACTCGTTGATGGCTATCAGGCAGCAGGCTCACTCAGCTATCTCAACTTAAACTGAACCCATTAGTTTTACCATCTTGTAGTGACTCGTGTTTTTCATCCAAAGATATTTAAAAATTTACTTCCCACTTTTTTCTTTTTTTTTTTTTTCTTTCCTCTGCTACACCCTAATACTTATTATTGTTTATACTGAAACATGCAGCTAGTAACATACACAAGGATTTTCCTAGCAATTCAGATTGTCACATGAAAGGTCACAAGGTACTGAACTTCATAGAAAAAGAAAGAAGATCACCTATCAAAGTGCATTCCTCACATTTCCATCTTATCTTTTAAATTTAAGGTTAATGAAATAATAAGGTTAATCATATTTTTTCTGCCTGAAAGTTTTGTCTAAATAGAAAAAGAGAAATACATGTGATCTTCCTGTGCTCCAGCATGCCTTTATGTGAGCTATAGGATCAATCTGACTGCAGTGTCCAGGTGGGGCAGCATATACTATTAATCTACTAATGAGACCTACAGATTCTGGACAGCTCAGAGTCACCACACACGTAATGCACAGTGAATGTAAGTGTATTTCTGTCTGCAAAATATAAGATAGAAGTGTACTAGCCCAATTAGGTCTACCCTTGACAGAGCTTTCACTCAGTTAATACTATGGCAAAATTGAAAAGAGGGGGGTGGGGGCAAGACCTGCCATAAAGAGAGAGAAAATAATTGCAGCACTGTTCACTAAGGAATAATAGATCATCTTTTCACGCTACTAATTTGCCTTGCTGCCTCTACTAACAGCCTCTGAATCCTAACTAATTGTACCCCTTTGTTCCTTTGCCAGAGCACATTGTCATGTCTGCTTCTGTCTTGTCTTTTGCACTCTTCTTAGTGCATTCACTGACAAATGATAAGATGCTGAAGTATGAAGAAATGCAAGCTGCATTATATGAAGTCTTCAGATCACTCAAATTAGCCAGTTGGCTGTGGAAACCTTTCCTTCTACATGTTGTTCCATTACTAGTGAACAAAAGGGTTTGTATAGATCTGGTCAAATATAGTATTTATACACCATGGCTAAGATTTTGTCTCTAATACCTTTTTTCAAAAGGAAATATTGACCTTTCCTTCTTTCTAAACCTCTTTCTAAAACAAGAAAAAAGAATTATAAACAATCACAATTTAATTTTTTTTTTTTTTTCTCTTCCCCTTTCCCTACGTACTTCTCATTTTAGATTTAAATTTACCAAACACTCAACTCCAGCTATGGTTCTGAATTTACATAAAGCTCTCACTTCTCAAGGTCCAAACTTCCATATTCTTGTGTAGATTAACTTCTGATTTGCAGCTTGGATATCTGGGAATGAGCAAAACCTGGGGGTAGCATTTACTTTCGTATTTTCAGCAGATCAATGGTGTAAATATTTCCCATCATCTTTCTGATTCTATGAAAATAGGAATGGGATGGAATGGAATAGAAAGTGATTAGGTGAACAAAACATGAAAACTATTTTCCTTCCACCTCTGCCTTTTAGGAACTATGTGCATATCCTATGTACAATGCTTTTTAGTATTAACATCTGATCGGGTTGTCATACTATCAGAGTGTTCAATGACCATCTCTTTTGTTTACTTATTGTCTTCTAACACAGTCTATATGGTTGTCTATCAGCATATCATCATATGCAAATTATAAAAGATAACAAATATTTACAAATTATTTTCTCAGGTCTATGTTTCCTGATATTTTTTTTTTTATTACAGAAAAGAGCTAGGTATCTGATTCAAGGTTATCACACATATTTATACAATTTGATCCACATATTAGGAATACCATAAATATTCTCTGCACAAATTATTCTGGTCTCTGGAACAAGAATTTCCATATGATTCAGGAAGCCTAGAATATAGCTGACTTTCCATTGGTATGTACATGAACACTTCCATGGATTTTCTGTCCAAAAGTGTTTCAGGTAGTTCTGTTATGACTTGCCTATCATTTATTTGTCATCAATATAAGGTTTTAGGAATTGGTTTCCAATTTCTTAGCTAAAGCTGCATTGCAGTTTGGAGTTAGACTGTAGCAAAGAGGAAGTACTTGTAATCCCAGACACAGCTGGTTCCAGCTGGCTCCAATGGAGCCACCACAGGGCACAGCTGAGCCCCTCAGCTATGATGGCCGTGCCCCGGGGAAAGCCTGGGTAAGAAAGGGCAAAGCACTGTCCATCACTGAGAAGCAAGGGGAAAACTGTGACAAACAGCCCTTCAAACCCTGAGGTGAAAGGAGGAGGGAGAGGAGGTGTTGGAAGCATCTGAGTAGGGTTTCCCCTGCAGCCCTGGAGGACCCCATGCCAGAGCAGTTATTTTCTGCAGCCGCTGAAGAGGACCACTGTAGAGCAGATATCCAGCCCTGGAAGAAACTGCAGCCCATGCAGGCTCCTAGCAGGAAAGGGGCCCACACAGAAGCAGGTTTTCTGGCAGGAACTGCAGCTCATGGAGGAACCACGTTAGAGCAGTCTGTTCCTGAAGGACTGTACACTTTGGAGGGGAACCACATCAGAATAGTCCTTGAAGAACTGTGGCCCATGGAAAGGACTCGTGGAGAAGTTCATGAAGGAATGGATCCTGTGGGAGGGACCTCATACTGTAGAATGGCAGCAGTATGAAGAGGAAAGTGCAGCAGTACTGAAGCAGTATGAGCTGACAACAGTTGACAAGAATGGCAATACTATTTAAGATGGATGAAAGACGTTTCTATGCACATTCCAGCTAAATGCCTGCATACGTGAGAGCCCAGAATTTCCATCCAATTTAAGAAGCATTCACAATATTTGGGTTTTGGTAAATTTTTCAAGCGTAGGATCATGAATTAAAGAAAAATATATGAACTATTTCTAACAACACAGCCAGAAGAGTAACTGAAATGACATTGGTAATAAAGTGATTTTTAATGCTTTTTTTTTTTCCTTTACCCTAGTAAATGGAACTGTTCAAGAACTAGCTTCCACATTTCAATTTGGAGGTCTTTAAGTATATTTGTGTGGTTACAAGAACAAACTTTCTAGTGCACTGCTTCTTAAGTTTGCAAACGTATTATTAAGTTGGGGAGGCAGAAATTATAGATTTTTTGAAATACACTAGTTAATAAATTTTAAAAATAACTGTAGGTTATGCTTAAAGTAATAGCTCTATAAACTTCAAAGTTTTTCACATTATTCTTGAAAGAACAGTCAACAATGACTCAGTATCTTTGTATTTAATTTATTATAAACTACAACACTGTGTGATTAAATGTAAAATGAAGAAAATGTTTTTTGATTGATTTACAGTAAATTTAATCTTTGATTAACATTCCAGAAGGAGGAAAAACAAATGAACATGCTATAAAACATGCTAATGATGATCATAATGATAATTGAGAAGGTTCTTAGAATAGATAATATCATAATGAAGGCATCATGACTTTATGTAGATTTTGCCCCCTGTAGGTTTTATAAAAAGCAGAAGAATCTTTACTTATTTTTTTAAACTTGTGTTGGATTTTGAAAATTTTCTGACAAACAAAGGAAACAAGGTAAGGAACAAAGAAAAAAAGGTAAATATTCCCTTGCAAATTTTCAATTTACAGCAAGTATGATAGTATGACGCTGCTTTGTTTCTTGCCTCTTTCTGTATATGTTTTTTCATTTTCTTGGCTTTGCATTTACTAATAATAAATCCCTCCATTGGCTGGAAATCTCACAGTTCAAACCTCTCTTTTTCATTTGACTTTAGTCTCTGCTATTTTATTTGCTACTGTCTGTAAATTGCAGTCACAGCTGAATAATCACTCTAAAGTTACCAGCAACAGATGTGGAGCTCATATTCCAAGCACAGGAAAAAAGAAACTGTATGGGGATTTCAGTTTAATTGGTCATGAAATCACCTAAAAACTTCTAAAAGTCATTACTGAGTCATGACTCCTAAAAAAAAAAAACAAAAAAAAAACCCTTCACTATATACAGACCAATGATTTCCTTAAAAAAACAAAGAAATTCTCTCTGTGCCTCCAGTGATTTGCAGATTAAAGCTTGAGAGCTACATCCTAAATGAAATGGACATGATGTAGATAAACCTTTCTTTTCTAGATCATTGATAGGAATATGAGAATATAAAATGGTGAGTAATGGTTCATTATGAGATGAATATTGTGCATAATAAAGTAATTCCAATTCCAATTGCGCATCTGGGCCCAATCACAGTTTGGTCAGAAGATCTGCTCTGAAGTGGGAAAGGAAAAAAGGACATAAGAGTTAGGCACTTAGCAGCAGAATTTTAAGAGTATTTAGCTTCTGTCTGTCATGACAATTAGTGAGAGTGAGCTATCTAATAGCTCGTGAAAAAAACTCAGCTCCTCAACTTCCACCAAATTTAACAGAGCCACCACTCCTGTCTCTATAAACTGAAGCTTAGTCTCACCTTTTCTTTTGATCTGTCTTCTGCTTACCAAAGCCTCTGAGTTATCAGCTGTCTTTTACCAGCACCCACCCTTCCTGCTCTGAAAGTTCAAATGTAATAAAAACCCCAACACCATTCTTGGGCACCTACTATTAACTTTTCACATGCAAAGACTTTTTTTTTTTTTTTAAGTTAGTCCACCCTCTATTCTCATAACATCCATGCATAAGCCTTCCTGCCTGCAGCTGTAGTTTCTTCTGCTCATTTAACTGAATGCTTCTCAACTGCTTAAAGGGCAGATGCTCCCCACTAGGCCATGCAGTTTTAATGGAGAAGCACCTCATCAATTTCTGGTCCAGCTGTATTAATCAGGCAGGGTGCATATTATATTTCAGGGGAAGGGTGAAGCACTTTCATAGACAGCTTTCCCCCAGAAAAGTTTCTCATTCCAGCTATCTGAAATTAGTTAATGCGGAATTGCTACAAAGCAAAGGCTAGAGATGGGGTTTAGTTTCTCCTTTTGCTTAGTGTTCTTGCTGGGGTCAAAGCAAATTGATTTCTGCTACTAGAGGCCTGCAGCATTGATTACTCTTGATATAAGTATTTATAAAATCCCTAAGAGAATACGATGCAAAGGTGATGCTGTTGTTGCTTTCGAAAGACAGTTTTGAAAAGATTGTTGTTTTGCGTTCTTTTCACCTATAGGCTTCTTATTTTAAACACTTCGTCCAGGAGATTGGAGAGTGGGTCTAAAGTCTGTAGTGTGACTTCAGGCCTATGACTTCCATCATGTAGATGCCTATATTAAGCCTGAGTCCAGGGAAAAGATGGCAGTTACTCCTTTTATGTGTCTTCTCTCTCTCTCTTATCATATTCCAGTGTCTTAAGATCTATAAGGTTTGGATATGCAGGCAAATGAGTGTGAGAGGCATGTCCTTTGAAAAGAGAATAATGAGTTATAACTTCTCATTTTGGAAGTACTTGTGCTTTTGGCAGCCATCTGAGAAAAGGCTTTTAGGAGTGATTTGGGTGTTCACAACTGTTTCTAAGGTGAGGTGGCGACTTACCAGTTCCCTCTCTTAGTTGAACAGCACCCTCTGTCCTTGTATTTTGTGTTCCTCTCCATGTGCACCTGTACCATTTAGACATGATATAAAGTGACAACTGATACCAAATGATATTGATAGGACTTTATTGAATTTAATTACTCTGCAGAGACTGGCATGAATCAATCCTCATAAAATTCATCTGTCACTTTGTGATATGCTAGCTTTAGGATGGGGAGATGGAGGGAAACTTTTCTGGAGAAGAAGGAATTCCTTCATTTTACAAGTAACCCTTTTTTCTTCTTAAATTATTGATGGACTTTGTTCCAGTGAAAATTGTCATAAACATTTACTAGTTAATGTAGTGAAAATAAAGATGGGAAAACTCAGTAGTCACATTTAGTTTGGTTCTATTCTGCAGTTTAATAAGTATCCTAAACTCCCATTAAAATTGCTGAATTCCCTGAAAATGCACTTGCTGTCATGGCAGATTAAGTTCTTTACAAGTATAAAGTTCAATATGTATTAATGTGTGATGTATTAAATTGTTTATACTGTTTTGTGTGTGTTTTGTCAGTTTGTTTGGGGCTGTTTTGTCTTGGTTACAAAAAACTATGAAATCATTCTGTGTTTATGGTAATTGTAAGTACTATATGAATCTGGAAAAAGGTAAGCCTTAAAAAAAAAATAGGTTAACATATGCTATGCTATTGACAAAATAAGCATTTTTCAGAGGTGTTCCTCATGAACTCAACCAATAATCTTCCAGTTGGTTAGGGACAATAGTATAGATATTAGCCATTGGTAACATTATGCTTTTTAGTTAGAATCCTTTCACATTCCTTGCTCTAAACCAGCATTTCTGAAGCTGAGCATGTTTATTGAAGACATATTCTTATTATTCTTCTTGGTTTAATGTGGTATGTGTTTTCTCAATCTGGAATAGTGGCATTTGTCAGAGCCTTCTTACCTTTATCACCTGAGTTCCTTTCTGTGATTGAAAAGTTACACCACTGGTTCTCAAAAGTGATGGGAGGCAGAAGCAAGAATAAAATGAAAAAGAAATTTGCTTAAGTTAATCTGATTTCTATTTCTTATGCTTGAATAGTGGAAAAAATATACAGTCACATCATTTATAGAGTGGTCAATTCCTATAACTTCTGAAACTTCAGTGGCCTTGAAGGACTTAGAATCTGTATTGCATATGAAGTGGGTGGAGGTGACTCAAAACGGCTTCTAATACTTCAAAGAGTTGTCAGGGAATATAAGCAATCTAAATGGTCTGTGAGTCAGGGCTTAAGTTCAGCTGTGAGTAGAGGCCTAACAATTTCCTTCTCATCAACTAAATAAATAAACAGCCAGTAGTAGTGTATCTGTCTGTCCCATGCCAGTGCATAGTCATTTTTACAATAAAAGTGTTTCCTGATGTTCAGACAGCATTTCCTGTATTTTAGTTTGTGCACATCGCCTCTTGCCCTGTCACTAGGCACCACTGGCAAGAGCCTGGCTCCATCTTCTCTATATCTTTCCTTCATGTATTTATATACACTGATAAGAATTTCGTGCCTGAGGCTTCTCTCTCTACTATGTTCATATCTCTCTTGTACTGAAGAGGTCAGAACTGTACCCAGCACTCCAGCTGTGGTCTTGCCAATGCTGAGCAGATAAGAAGGATCACCACCCTTGACTTGCTGGCAGCATTCCTCCTAAAGTAGCCCAGGATACCACTGGCTGCCTTTGGGGCAGTGATGAGTTGTTGGCTTGTGTTCAACTCATCCATCAGGACCCCCAGATCCTTTTGTGCCAGGCTGCTTTCCAGTGGGGCAGCCCGCAGCATATACTGGTGCAGGGGGTTGTTCCTCCCCACGTGCAAGGCATGATACTTTCTGAGTTTCATGAGCTTTCCATCAGTCCACTTCTGCAGCTTGTCAAGGTCCCTTTGAATGGCAGCACAACCCTCTAGTGTATCAGGCACTGCTCTTAGTTTTGTGTCATCAGCAAACTTGCTGAAGGTGTACACTCTGTACCATCATTCAGATCATTAACAAGGATGTTGAGCAGGGTTGCTTCCAATATTGACACTGAAATACAATTTATTGGCCTCAAAGTAGATGTTTTTTCCACTGATCATCACAGTCTGGGCACGGTTGTTCAGCCAGTTTTCAGATCCTTCAAAAGCTTACAAGAGCCTTGTCATTGATGTCAATACAAGAAAAACAATGTTCCAAATTTGTGATATAGTCTTTAAGGAAAGGTAATGACATCAGGAAATGACAGAGAGCTGGAAGAGACAGTGAGCTAGACAAAAGGCTGAGAAAGGAAAATGTGTAGTGAGCAACAGAATTTAACTTAGTACTGGGTGTTTTTAAGCTCTGATTGCCATTTATAACACCCTGACTTTGCTGTTGACATACCTCCTAGTTATTTTAACAAAATGCTTAGCAAAAGATTTTAATTTGTCCAATGCCATGGGTAATAAAATCAGAATGTTTAGCTCTTCTGAAGACTGAATATTAAAAAAAAGTTATATCAATGGAAAGTGTGTTTTATGAGGGCTCTCTTTGCTGTTTTTGTTTTTTTTTTTTCTTGAAGAAAAATCAGCTTACTTTGATGACTCAGTTCAGCAAAGATACCATGATGTAACCTAAAATAAGATATATTAATGTGGTGACTTTTATGAATATGGTAAATATTGATCTAATCCTGAACATCCAGAACCACTAGTACTAGTATGACATAATAAATGTCCAGTTTCAATGCATTTTAAGTTTTCTATTTATCCCTAACATTACCTATCTCAGCAATTTTTTAAAAACAAACCAAACTCTTTTTTGGATTTACCGTATTATGCCCAAAAGTTGAGTATATGGGGGCAAGGAGATGGTATTGTGTGCCAGGAAAAAAAGATATTTGGAAAGACACCATTTCTCCATTTCTCCAAAAGGTATATACCTCCTCTCACACGAGTTGCTAAATTTATTCAGTGAAGTGTGATTTTTGGTTCACTTTTCAAGCAATTTGTGGGTAATGTGTTTCTGTTCCTTCCTCTCTTCATATTTTATCTCCTTCAATAGGAACTGTTTTTGCATTTATACTTTATCCATTCTTATCTCATGGCTAGCCCATCACTGCTTGGCCTCTATAAGTAAGGCTTCAGCTGATGTGCAGTCAGTGTGCTAAAACTTCCATTTCTATTCAAGCTGTTAGACCAATTCACTTGGAGTAGTCTTCTAAAATTACTAACATTTTTTTTCTGATCCCCTTCATTCTTACTGAAAGGCTTTTCCACTTCTGATGGTTAAGACCTATCTTCTAAACAGCAGTTAAACTTGTGGGGCTTTTTCACAAGCAGTGTGCTCTCAGTTTTTTTCTTCCTGTCCTTTCATCTTCTGTGAGTTGGTCCTGTTGGGTCTTGATTTTTTTTTTTTTTTTCTTTTATTACTACTCCTACAACTTCTGCTCTAAAGAGCAATATCTTCTCTTGTGTTTCCTGTTGCTAGGCTACATGAATCTTGCTCATATAAGATACATTTATACAGCACAAAATAGTACCATGTAGAAATGCCCAAACTAGATTGCTGGGAGGTGGTTTGGGGTGCTGGAAGCACAGTGCACAACAGTGCGATGTTCTATCTAAACGAAATTACCCACAGAGAAGTGATTTCTTTTAGGTAATTAACTACCTTTGTAAGTTGTCACAGTTCATATACGATCTTCAGATATCCTTGGTGGTCTGTCTATAGATATTCTGCATGTCTTTTGAGTAGACCTCCTTTAAACTTGTTCCAGTTTGATAACTTTGGTCTTGGCTTCTAATTAACAGCACCCAATTAAATTGGAAGATGCTTCTTATCCAATCTCCCTGCTAGCACTTTAAGTTTCAGACAGACGTTCTTTCAAACATGAAATTTGCACTTGAAGGACAGTGGGATTTGTTATGTTCTGGTTTCTTCAGGAAGGTTTATCTTGCTTTTTCATATTTGTTCCAGAGAAAATTTTCTCGTAGTCCAGGTATCTTGCTTCCAAGCAACGAAAAGCTGTGAAGGTAAAGACAGATTTTGAAATAATTATAGCTATTATGTGTAGAACGCCTGTGAGAATATAATACAAGGAGTAAATATCTCTCTAAAGAGTCATTATGTGAGTCTTGGGTGCATTATATTTGTGATCCAATGTGGCACAATGCTATCTTTTTTGTGTGTGTGACAAAATTACTTGAATCCATATGACTATAAAAAACTCAACAATACTAACACAATCTTATCCAGTTGAGCATGTGGCACATACGTTACTAATATAAAAATGATTTATAAATGAGGATTAGTGGTCTGAAATGGGCCTCAAGTGATTTGAGGAAAAACACTTAATGATAACCACACAGCAACTCCACATTCACAATTGGACAATTCTGTCCATAAATTCAAGTTTTTAAATCTTGCCCTACTGCAGAACTCTCCAAGGACTTTCCACTAATAAGGCTGACTTGCCAGCAAACTGCTTGCATCTCAGCACAGCATGGCCTGAGTCAATTTTTAGTTTCTCATCTGGGTAAGAGTGGAAACCTGTCGTGCATCCAGGAAAGGAGCTTTCTGGGGTCTGAGAAGACTGGCTAGCAAAGAATCCTTACAGAAATCCTGTAAAACAAACTTGAAAGAAATCTTAAAGAAGTCACATTTCACTTTCAGCCCCAAGGCAGAATCAGTTCTTCCTGTGTTATTCCTGATGCATATTTATCTAGCTTGTTCTAAATATAATAAAGGAAATTCTGCTGCCTCCATAGGCAATCTCTTCCAGTACTTAGCCATCTGTAGTGCTATATGCTTCACCTGAAAGTCCCTTGTTGCTATTAAACCCTCTACTGCTTCCCTTATCTTCACTGGGTATGAAGCAGCATTTATTCTCTACTACTTAATACTTTAATGCATAGAAGATAGAAAAGCTGTTATCACATCTTCCTTCAGTCTTTGTTAGACCAAAAAATATAATTTCCTTTCAACCTTGATCATGCTTGTTACTCTTCTTAAAATTTCCTTCACACACAATCCTGACTGCTCCATACTTCTCTTGAATTGCATTGCCCAAAAAATTGCACAGTGCTTGCTTTGAAGCTTTAGCAGTACCTAATGCCACTGAGGAATTTCTTCATGCATTTTGCAGCCTACTACTGCACTTTATATTTTCTAGCACAGCGATGGAAAAAGGAGACTTGATCACCTTGAATTTACAAGTAGTAAACTTTCTAATTTATTTTCTGGAACATCATTCAGACAACATAACAGGGAAGATTGTATTTCTGATTAATTTGTCAGAGCACTTTCTGAAACATAAACTCTTTCAGATTGTTTTTAATTTTGTACATAGACTAAATTGTGTTTGGAAAACTGTGATCAACAGAAAGTACTTTTTTCATTTATGATGCTTCCAATATGTTGTTAGATCCATCTTGAGCAAAAAACCATACATTTTAATAGATGCCACATAACAGTCCTAGAAATGTCTTTATTCAAGGGGTTTGCAGGTTAGGCTGAACTATCATATATTTGAAAGACATGGATGGGTACTTCACAAATTGACATCTTGACTGTGCCCCTCCTATGTCCTCTTCTTGCGTGTTGTATTGGTCTCTTGAGTTGGTCATTCAAAAGATGAAAGGAGGAAAAAAGAAATCGGGCAAGGGCAGTAAAAGCTCTCCACAATAATTCAGTTGCATAAGATACACACCGCTTTGTATTAGAAACAGATATTTTGCTTTTATGGGCAGCATCTCAAAGTAAAAAGCTTACATTTTTCTCTCCTTCCCTTTTACCTTTCTTTCTCCTCCTCGCCCCTTCTAATGGGATGACAGAAATAATGACTTGATGTTTGGCTTATGTGAGTCATGGCCTTAGTAGCAGAAGCGCCATAATTATCTCATTTATACTATCACAGCATTGTAAATATTAAATGCAAAAAACAATGTTTCAAGATCTTTGAGGTTTTGACACTTACTAAGAAAATCCAAGGGAGTTCATAGTTAATGTTTTCTCTCTTGAAGTTAATTTCCTTGGTATTTTTAGTACACTTTTGCCTTATAAACCACAGTTTCTTATCATTAGTAGAATAAGCCTCTGGAAGTCCATCTCTGTACTGCTGATTTCAGTCTATTGTCAAGCATAACACAGGTTACACCTAGTGGAAAGGATTTGATTAACTTTCACTGTGTGCCACGTATGTAATCAGACTTCTAAGAACTAGAATAAGCTTTCACATCTGCTTGTGTAATAAGGTGAGGTGCATACGTACCCTAGCTTCAGCAGCAATGGAAGGAAATATGAGATTATTGTTAAGCTCCTATAGTTCATTTATTGGAAAGGTGCATGTCCATAGCTGTATTAATATAAGTGTACTAGAAAATAAAGTGAGGAGAAGTGGAAAAAGGAGAACTTTGCAGGTTTGTCTGAATTTATTCTATTGACATTTTGAAAAAAAAGTGATATTTGTAATCATCTTAGAATAACTTGGCTCTACTGCTATTTGGGGATTTACTACTGTTCTGCACTTAGTTAAAGGGCTTTGTTTCTGGCCTGGTTTGAAAAAAAGCACCTAATCTATGCCATTTTTTTTGCCTAATTTCATTGGCCTCTGTGTGACTGTTCTAGTGTAGATGTTTATTTTTAAATGTGATGAAATCCATTCAGAAATATTCACTGTGATGCCTATAGAGACATCTGTGGTAGCCCAAGAGGGGAGTATATTAGGAATCACTTTTGAAACTTTAGGCTTTCAGGGTATAATTCTCTGCTTGCTGTACTGTTTTTATACTGAAGCATGGGGGCTACTCCTTGGCACGCTTTTATACAGAAAAGCTTGAAATTGGAGGCATCTTGGAGTCTAAACAACTAAATTAAATGAATTAAATGAAAAACTACAAAGAAATATCCTTAGGCAAGGAAAATGAGCTGAGGAAAAACTAGTCCTTTTCTGCTGTAAGTACTTGTATTTAATCAAAGGTTAATTCTGAAGGATTATGTCGTCTTTGTGTGTTTATTTAGAATAAGAGTAAGACAAATGTTTAGTTTATTATTAAAATGTTCTACACAGAATTTTCCAAAGTATGCTGCATACTTGACCTACTAAATTTTTGTAAACAAAGTGGTGCTTCTGACTGAGGCAGAATTGCTAAAATTAACTACAATATAAGTTTCCAAAATATGTTTATTGGTCTACCAAAATGTTTTCATCTGTGGTATTTTGATATTTGCAGTTAGTCTTAGTCATAAACTACATTTTCTATTCCAAAATAACCAAATGATGATTTGTATTTTTGCAATTCAGCATAGTAGAAATAACTTTTTAAATGGATGTTCCATCTTCCTTTTGTATTGCACGCATTTATTAACTTTTTGCTGTTCCTTCTGGTCTCTGAAATGTAGCGCACACCTACCCAGACATGTCCTGTGGTACCAGTCTTTATAGCATACAATAGAAAAAGAATTTCATTGAAGAATCTAGATGACAGCAACAAACCCTCATGTAACCTATTTTTGCAGGACATCTTTCAAAAAATTGGATCCATTAAAAAGGAGATGTATAATTGTCAATGATTTTTACAGACAAAACCCCCAAAATATGTGCTCATGATTTTATATAATCTAAAGCATTCACAGTTTCTGGAAGAAGAACATTTTTACTCCTTTCTTGGGGGTGGTTCTGTTTTCCGTACCAGAGATTCTATTTTTTGTTCTTTCACTGTGTTTTCTTGGCTGTAGCTTATTAAAATTGCTTTCACTATGTGGCCTTAGTTGCCTAAGAAAATGACAAATGTCATCAGTATGTGGGCAGGGGTAGTGGAGGGAAACACCAGACCAAATACATTAAACACTTCTTTAGCATTTAATGACAGAATTGAGGTTTAGAAAAACAAACAAACAAACAAACAAACAAACGTGACTCAGGCTTATTAACTTGTTTGAAGCAGAGGGTAAGAAAGAACAGCAAAGGAAGCTATAATTACTTATCTATTTGAAATATATGAAACTTCTGTTTAGAGCTAAACTAAGGTGGTGGTTTGAGAATAAACCTGTTAAGCTTGTTGTAGAATCATGAGGTGGTACATTTTGAAGATTAATTTTCAAAAATTTAGTCTCATTAAAGAATCTTTTTTTAGTTCTTTCAGGATAACTCTGCAGAATAACAGACGAGTAAACAATTAAATATAAAAAAGAGGACTAGTGTGTAAGCCATTTCAGATTATGGAGTTTGGGAATGCTTCATTTGAAGTGGGTTATCCATATATCTTCAAACATAGAAGTAAAATACTATTTCTGTTTAATTTGAATTTGCATGGCTGTACTATTTCTTGAAAAGAAATTGAAGTGCCATTTAGAAATACTGCCTGATATTTATAATTGAAAAAAAAAATCTAACCAACTCTGCTAAAGCATATCAGAACTGCCTATGTGACTGTGAGAGGTAATGAATTCCACATTTTCCTTCCATTGTGTTCAGTGTGGCAGCAGCAGCTAGTGTAGAGTAACTCTTTGTGGGTCTGAGATGATAACCCCATGGATGAGGCTGAAGCGTGGGAGTCTAACAGCCACCAGGGCTGTATGCCCTTACTGGTGGTTGCATAAGAACTTCCTGAATTGAACATGTAAATGTGGATGTGTTACTTCTCTCATTGAATAGGTAATAAAAATTGGAGCTGTCAGTGTGATGCGGTTTTTGAGAGCAGGCATGTAAGAATCTGCCAGTAAAACCTCAATGGCCAACAGGCTCTGGCTAAATTTCCTGTCCTCACTGTTCCCTCCTCACCCCTTCACTACTAGATGCTTCTTCAAATTAATTGGCTATAATTGCTATTGTAGGAACTTCAGTTTTGTTGGCATTGAATATAAGTGGTTTTGGTAACAGCTGAGAGTTTGCCCCAAGTTT
This sequence comes from Nesoenas mayeri, assembly GCF_963082525.1. Lineage (NCBI taxonomy): Eukaryota > Metazoa > Chordata > Aves > Columbiformes > Columbidae > Nesoenas > Nesoenas mayeri. The sequence goes on from NC_137541.1 coordinate 131,991,600, forward strand.
GTGAGTTATGTCATGAAGTTTGGAGGGGAATCTGCAGAAGAATCATGGGAAGTGCCACAAGAGGAAGGGGGTCTTGCTCCTCTTTACTCTCCACAGGCTATTAGTGCAAGAGAAGTTTTTGTCTAACCTGCATTTTCCATTTAGCTGCTCTTAAAATGGAATCTTGTTTCTGTTTTTACTATATTTAGTTTGATTATTTTTTTCTTTGAGAAACCAATATGTATAAGTCCATTTTCAGCTTACTCCCACTTTCTTCCCTTGCATACAAACCACAAATAGAGTATCACAGAATCACAGAATGTTAGGGATTGGAAGGGACCTCAAAAGATCATTTAGTCCAATCCCACTGCCGGAGCAAGAACACCTAGATGAGGCTACACAGGAATGTGTCCAGGTGGGTTTTGAATGTCTCCAGAGAAGAAGACTCCACAACCTCCCCGGGCAGCCTGTTCCAGTGTTCTGTTACCCTCAGTGAGAAGAAGTTTCTTCTCAAATTTAAGTGGAACTCCCTATGTTCCAGTTTGCACCCATTACCACTTGTCTTATCATTGTTTGTCAGCAAGAAGAGCCTGTCTCCATCCTCGTGACACTCACCCTTTACATATTTTTAAACATTAATGAGGTCATTGATGAGTGTGTGGAAATCATCCTTCCTGAAGGTTTCTGTTGCTTTATTATCCCATGAAGATTATAATGCTTCTACTTCAAAAGGCCCTCCGTTGCCAGAACTGCTATACTACTGACTTATAAAGTCTCATAAGAGCTGCTCCTATACTTGCATTTTATAAAACTCAGATCTAGTTTGATATTCACTTTCTACTAACACTAGATATGACACTACGAAGTTCCACGATGGATGTAATAGGATTTTGCAAGGAAGCAAGATCATTTGGATAAAGCACCCTTAGTTCTTCTTAGGCTCACACATTTGTAATTCCTAGTTGACTGTATTTAAGCTTAAAAAAAAAAATATTCTTTGCTTTGTGGTATAAAATGCTCTGCTGTCTAAGAATTTTAGTGGAATAAAGATTCTACTTCTAAAACTTAATCCTATAGAATTTTATTTATGGGAGTGTTTAGTCAGTGGAAAGAATCCTGGAAGAGATCGTATTAAAATTTTATTAACCTAAAGTTCTCTGAAACTGAATGACACGATAATTTCTTGCAATATCCTAACAGTTACTTTACAGAGTTCCTAGCTTAATTTTGTTATTTTAGAATAAGTATTAACCACCCACCTGATTAAAATAATTTGTATTTATTTTTCCCTATTTTTATCTGCTCTGATGAATCTTGGTTCTTTACCCTCTTTCCAAGAGGAAAAAAATGAAGTATCTTAGGGCTGGGATTTTTTTTAGCTCTGTTGCCATAAAGAAGACACTCTTCTACAAGATGGTCACATTGTGTCCTGCATTCTCTTACATCTCATTCAACTTGCTGCAGGTAGTAAGAGGGAAATTAAGATATATTTAAGTCATTCACCAAGAGCCTAGACAGGCATGAACTCAATAACACATACTTAGAAAAATCAGAATTTTAGTATGTTTGAGGCTGAAAACAGCTTCCAAAATTAGGATAAATACGTATGACTAATGTCACAGTACATTGCTAGTTCTCACAATGATATCCTTTGAATAGCTCTACAAGTAAATTTGCTGTTTGGAACCAGTTTTATTTTTCCATTTGCAAGTTGGATTTTTTTTTTTTTTTAATTAGAGTTTCTTTAAATAGTGAATCCGTGTAACTGACTGTAAAACCATGAGACACTTGACTGAGAATCTGTGGAGCCTTGTGTGCTACCCAGAAGAAATGCCAAATCTGTGTCCAGCTTTGGCAACCTGTTCACCTCAGGTCACTAGATGCTGCTTCTTCCTCTCCCTCTCTGTTGATGCCACCTTTCCATCTAGCCTGTTTAACCCAAATGGGACACCCCTGATGTCCTCCTACAGTATTTTCCCTGTGACATGCTCTGTCTATTAGAGAGCCACCCAGTTTGGTGGACCTTTTATAATCAGTTGCATGTAGATTAAGTCTATCTGGCCGGTGGAGGAAAAATTTCTCTCTAAAACTCATTCTTCCTCTTCCTCCTTACCCCTGGGCTGACTCAGTCATGCTTAATTTTTTTAACATGCATGAATCCACTTCTTGCAAGATACAACTGTCATCTTTGTAGATCTAATGATGCCTCTTGCACATAAATATTATTTATACTGCTTGCCTCATGTAAAGAGAGAGGCTTTTTTCCTTATCTTTGGACAAATCAGTGTCGTGTTTCAGTGTGAAATATCTCACACTGGGTTTAGAGGTATTGGTTTGCAGTGAGCAGCCTCCATTTTGTGAACATTTTGTGACTCTAGAGGAAAAGCAAGATTTCTGTATCACAGATGCCTCTTCTTTCTTCTCCCTTATTAGTAGTTATATAAAAATGTCTGTTTTCTTTAATGGAAAAAAAAAAGCTCTGTAATTCATACTGGGAGTAGAGGTGTTTCATTAAGGGCAACCTATCTTTTTGTATTTATAAAATTGGGGTAGTCAGAGAAGCACGCATGACAGTACTATTGACAATTGTCCTCTGATGGGAACAATAAGTGTTTTCATATAATAGAATCATAGAATAATTTCAGTTGGAAGAGACCCTCAGGATCATCAAGTCCAACCATAACATAAGTCTAGCACTAAACCACATCCCTAGGAACATAATTTAAACGCCTCTCAAACCTCTCTAAGGATGGTGACTCCACCACTTCCCTGGACAGCCCGTTCCAATTCCTGACAACCCTTTCTGTGAAGAATTTTTTCCTAATATTCAATTTTTTTTCCTAATATCCATCCTAAACCTCCCTCTGGTACAACTTAAGGCCATCTTCTCTTGTCCTATCACTTGTTACTTGGGAGAAGAGAGTGACTTATTTTGTTGGCATCAGGACCCCAAGCATGTTGCCTTCTTCTGGGGGGACCCCAAGGTCAACTCCTTCCCTTATGAGCACTCTGATGAGGAGCTCAGGCAGCTGAGACCTCTCTTCCTGCCTGGGGCTGCCATTCAGCCCCTGACTGGCCCTGGGTTCTACTCAGCTGGACCTGACCCCATCCCAGACCGAGGGCTGCCTTCTGGGCTGGACTGGGGCCTGTAGTAGCACTCGAGGGTGGTTAGGCTGTGGCTGAGCCCAGTCACTGTCCCCAGTCTCACTGGGGCAGCAGGATGTGGCTGTTTGGGAAAGGAGGGTGCTGGGCCTGTGCCTCTCTGGAGCGGACCAGCCCATGCCCTGTCCTGGGAGGTGGCTTTCTGATCCCTATTTGAAAAGAAGCTGAATAGCCAGACTCAAAAAGACAAGAGCATACATTTGTACATGCTATTTTTCATTAAATCACTGCAACAGAATGGGAAATTACAGCCCCAAATAGGAGTCTGGAAATATTAGGAATAGGCCTGGTACTGAGCTCTCGATGGCTGTTTTGCAAGAGGAAGAAAGTGACCTGCGTCCTGCCTGTCTGTATTCCCAGTGATAATGGTTCTCCCTTGATGTGTGATAACCACTGAAGTGCAGGCTTCATGTACCTGCCCTGAATCGGACATACCATGGGCTTCCTGGCAGCACTGGATAAGGGGTGTATTTCTTCCTCTTTTCCCAGTGGATGTATTTTCTGTCTCAAAGATGGTGGCATGCTTCTGTCATGCAGCAGGTAGAGCACTCAAGTGAGGAGCTGGCATGCTCAGGCTCATGTCTCTTCAAGCTCACTTTCACAAAAGGGAGCTACTGAAAGCAGAGAGAATGAGCCAGGACATACAATGGGCCGTAGGCCAGTAAGTGAGGCACTTACCCACTCAGCCAGAGTTAATCAAACTGTCATTTTCTGCAGTAAAAGGACAATTTTAGGTGAATTGGATGCCTCTGTGTGTGCTTGCAGGAAAATGTGGGATGTCTGCAGTAAATTGCAGCTTGTGGTTAAATGCGCATAACTTTCGGTCCTGGTGTTTGACTCCATAGCTACTTTTTTGCTGCGTTTATTGGTTTGGGGAAACTTGTCACTGAGTCATATTTTCTACATTTTACTCAACACTGGCTTATTTATGTCCCTTAATCTCTTTGTTGCAGAAGACTTCTTGCAAGTGATAAACAAGTAGGGCAGGGGGAAAAAAAAAAGGCCTCTGCAGAGACAGAACACATTTGTGTCTGTTCTCTCTGCAGTTACTTTGTGGTGATGTACAATAAGCTCATAACTGAAGTGTGTTTTTGTAAGCTGAAGGTGATTAGCCTTCATATTTAATAAAAAAAACCCCACCAAAACTCCTAGGTAGGAGATCAAGAAAATGAGCAGAGAAGCAAGAATTATCTGATCAAAGAACATGGAACGACTCTTTATTCCTTTCAAGCAAAGGGAGATGACAAAGACGTAGGCAGAACCTACAGAACTAAAATAGGGATCTGATCACTCATCCTTTTAATATTAAAAAGTGTTAGGTACTCATCTGAAGAGTTTAGATTGGACCTAAAACACTGAAAATTCTCTACTCATTGACTAACAAGCAGAGAGTCTTGACATTTAAATTAATTTAAAAATTACAGCTCAGGATTTACTTTGCGTATGCTTAAAACATTAGCAACCCAAATTTATCCAGAGCTGTTAAAGAAAATGGGAAACCGGGGGAAAGCATTTTTGTATTTTATTAACTGTACATCTGACTGTAAAGCAAAGCCAACATTTATGAACAAAATGAAATATAAACTAGCAGTCACTTTCTGACACTTAGAAAATCAGATTTAGTGTCATCACTGCTAATAACAAAATGTCCTTTAAGATCTTAGTATGCAGTTTCAGTTTTTACATTAGATACAGTATAAAATCATTCCCCTGTCCATTCTCCCTTTTAATCTTTTTTTTTTCTCCATCTTACCTACAGAAGCATTTGTATTAATAGTGCTATAGAAGTTTGGTGAGCAGGCTTTCTTAGATCATTAATAACCCTCTGAATGTAAGCTTTCCTACTTTCTTTTTATGATCTACCAAGTCTAAAAACTTTAAGGTTGGTCTAACTTAACAAGAAGCCTTTCTTTTTTTGCTTTGACCACCATTTAAGAATGAATATTTCATAAGGGAAAATAGTGGTTTTTTCCTACCTGATTAAGCCATACTCGAAATCTATATTTCTTGCTAGCAATAGTATCAAAGGGAGATCATGTTGCTGACTAGTGGGCTTGTTCCTCTCCTGTTCTCAGAAGTTTGCTGGAACACAAAATGTAAGTCCTTCTTTTACTTATCAAAATCTAACACTTGCTCCAACACGATATTTCTCTACAAGTAGACCTGTAAGTAAACAAAAAAAAAAAAAACTAACAAACAAACAAACAAACAAAAAAAACAACAAAAACTAAACCTAAAACAACAAAAAAAACCCCACACAAACATCAGAAGGTAATAAATATATTTTTCAATAAGTATGTTTAAATTCCAGAAACTGTAAATAAACATGATATTCAAATATCCAAGTCATCTTGAATTTGATTTAAGAATTGGAAACAAACTGTACACCTTAGATCTTAATGATTCCCTTTTAATGACTCTTCTAATCATATGGATACATGGGCAAGAATCACCTTGGAGGAGAAAAATAAGCTTTGAATAGGACTTGTTATTTTGTTAATAGATAAAGATATTGATGTACTCCACTACAGTTTATCTGCCTCACTCCTGTCTCCAGACAATAACCCATGCTGTCTTGCCCCTGGCATCAGTGTCTCTGAGACATTTTGAGCTGGTTTGTTCTGACCTTGTGCTTTTCAGACAGCAAGAATCTGGCAGGTCTGAAAGAAAAGCCTCAGTGCTGATCTCATTACCAATCTTTCCTCCCATGTAAGCAGGCAAAGGACTCAAATCCTTTTGTTTCTGGTGATGGCAGCATCTGCAGTAGTACTCCTGTTACTTTTACACTGTAAAGTCAGAATTTGGGTCCTAGGGTTGGTTATGTCTGACCTTTTCCTTGTTCCAAAGGTAGCATGTTTTCATATAGAGCTGTGATTGCCCTTACTGGTCTTTTTGTTGTTATTCATAGCCTTTTGCACACAGTAAGGGACGACTGTGGGAAGCATGGGTTTAGGGTACCAGTACTATAACACAATGAGGTCAAAATTATTTCTCTACAGTCACATTAAAAAAGCTGGAGATGTAAGAGAGGGACTGCAGCTGAACTGAACATACTATTTATCAAGTTGTTCTCTTATCTTGACTGAATTTGGGAGTCTGGAAAGAAATGACCATTAAAAATCTATGACAGAAACAGTGGGATAATAATCCTCTTTACAGATTGTCTTTTAATTTAAATCATGGTGTGCTCAATAATACTGTAGGTCTTAATAAAAGTAGATCAGAAACCTTGTTTTTCAGACACCATGCTGAGTATATTATTCTGTTCATTCTTTATTTGTTATTGAGAAACAGGATTTGGGCTCCTCTTTGAGCAGCTTGGAGTTACCCAAACAGACAAACTGGTTTATTGAAATAGGTTTAAAACCTTGAGTATTTCTGATAATACCAGTTCATTTCTCATATGTTATTGCTCTTAAGTATGTGCAACACTGATTTTTATTTTTAACTTTTTTTATTTAATCTACCTGCATAGCTAAAATTTCACCAAACTGCCATAAATCCCTAGGAATACATGCATATTTCTATATATTCTATTAACTCACTAAAAATATAGCTTTCCTTTGAGTACTGGAACCACAAGAACTGTTTCAACTATGCCAGAAAAAAAAGTTATTTTACTAGTAAGTCTGTGGTAAAGTAGATATAGATAATGGCTTCTAAAGATTGTCACAATATGTGCGGTGTATCATAAACACTGTTTTTGCTGTATATGACATAACAATAAGTTAGATTTGGGTCCAAACTAGCAGGACTTGCAGTATTGCAACTGTTAGCAGCTACAGGATAAACTAGCAAAGTACCAAGCTGTTTCTTTTTTTCTGTTGTAAAACTTTTATATTGTGATTACACTTAAAAAAGTTTCTGTGTACACGTTCCTTCCCCCAACCCTTCATTCGGCTCACTTTATTAGCACAAGAAAATGATAAATATAGATGTAATTGCGGCTGAAAGAAGAGAGATTCTGTTGTTATATTTGAAAGACAACAGTTAAAACTACTTTTCTTTGATAGACAACAAAAAGGGAAGGAAATGACCCAATTTACTTACTGTGGTTGTGATGCCACTCTTGCTGGGGGTGGCTGGAGGGGCTGCAGAGGAGATGAGGTGAGCAGAGGGGTTTTGTGGTAGAAGTTGATCCTGTGCAAGAGGAGAAAAGGTATCTGCTTCAGTGTTTGATTGCAGATAATGTCTTATTCCATCAATATCAGGGTTTGTGATTAGAAGCATGTATGTATTGGAAGCAAATTAAATAATATTAAAATTCACCAAGTTGATACAGTTTTGCTTGTAATACATCTTAGTGGTCAAGCCTTTTGATTTTTTTGTGCTTTCTCTTTGATTCCTTAATGTATGTACTTAGCAGAATTAGAAAATTGATCAGCGACTGAAACTTTTTGTTTTGCAATTTAATACTTCCTCAACTCTTATAACTTCAGAAACAAAAATGCTATATTTACAGCAGATGGTGGAAGCGTAAATGTTAAATTGATCTACTGCAATTGATAGATTTTTATTTTATTTTGAAAATCAATGGGCTACTTTTATATTGTATTTATTGTAACTGAAAACTTATGTGAGTACTGATGGAGGAACTTCATTTTCCATGAGCAGATAAAATATTCTCCTTCAAGAGATATGCTATTCTATCAGATTTTTCTCTGCTTTTATGATTTTTATGTTAATTTACAGAAAAAATAAAGTGCAGTTTAATGATTTTTTTTTTTTTTTTCCCCAAAGTGCATAGACCAGGCCTGCTTATTCCCAAACATTGCTATAAAATTCTTTGTGGACATCTCCAAACTATCAGAACTAATTTTTCAAAATATTTTAATAAAGGAAAAAAAATAGGGGGGAGGGGGAATCATGGTACTTTAAATCATGATCTTTTAGGTTAGCTCTTGCAGCTTAAAAATAGACTTCTTGTAGTTTTAAGTTTATGACCTGAGCCTGACCTTGCCCAGCAGATGATTAAGCATAGTTCAGTGTAATGCCACCATTAGTTTTTTGATTTCTTACCTCTCTTTGGATGTGCTCAAGTCTCTCCTGCTTTCTCCCCCAATATCCAACAAGTATTCTTTAAACTTGGTAATAAAGGGTAAGAGGAGTATGCAATAGGTTGTCATTGGGTAATGCTGAGCTGCTTTCAGTTTGTGCTTTAGTGATGCGAGGTGAACCTTACCTGTGATGGACTAGAGAATCCAGGCTCAAGTCCTAGAATGTGGCCTCAAAAGCGACTTTAAGAATGATATTTGGAGGAATGAAAGTCCTAAATATTTGTGATGTACCAATGCTATTTTTTCTGAAAAGTCATTTTTTCCTGAAGTAATATTTATTACTTAGAGGTCATGGCCCAGTTATTAGACTCTATACAACAAAATCCTCCAAACAAACAAAAACTCTTCTCAAGTTTATCAGTCTTTCCCTGTTTTATTATAGCTGTATTGTACTTCACTACCATAATAAATAGTAATAGACTACAGAAATAATTTTTCCTCATATATATTTCTAAGAAAAAGTAGAGCAAATGAGATGGTAATCTTGGGTTGTATTACCTAAGAGGTTATTCTCATAAAATTTCTATCTCAATTAATTTGACATGGACCTAGTTTACCTGCATATATGAATTTATTGTAGCTGCACAAAGTCCTCTTACCTAAAACTAAGTTTTTATCAGGAAGAGGGGGTCTCAGAAAACTTAGTCTTACTACCTGAGTGAATTGTATTTTAAACATGAAAAAAAATCCAAAATGACTTTTTTGTCTCTTGTCTGCCTGCCTGCCTGGTTTTGTATTTTAAAGTGAGTGAAAGGGGACTATACTACAAGTGAGAAATATTTGTGTGATGCATTTACAGTTAAATGTAAACAACTTCTCATTCTGAAATACCGAGGTCAAGTGAGATACATTTTAGTTTCTCATCTTTCTCCTGCCCTTACATGAGTAGACTTTTTTTCTTAATGGTACAAATCTGAAAAAACACCTGTTTTTCTTTTGCAAACTTATGGCTATTTTGGGTTAACTTTCTAGATCTTTAGTTTGTTTTGAAACTTAAGGCAAAGTAAGTTCAACTACATGCTGGGATAATTGGGGATGTCTTTTGCTACATGGCAGTAGTGACTAGAGCATTCTGCATTTTTTGACTTATGGAATACTTATAGACATAATTCAAAACAACAAATAAGTAGACCTAAGAAGCTATTATGATTAGATATAAAGCTCTCTGCTGACAATTTTTGATTGAAAAATGGCTTTTTGATGTAGTCTTTGAAGCTCTTAAGACAGCACAAATCTTTTGCTAGAAAGTTACTCACAGGGAAAAAAAAAAGTCACTTTTAAAATAGGTCTTAGAAACTAAGGTATCTGGCTTTAGAAAGGCAAGACAACAATTTAAAATGCTTTACCTGGTGGTAGAAAGCTCAAAGACTATCGTAACATTAAAACAGTAGTGCTGATTTCTGAGAAGTAATTCCTTAATATGGTGAGTGATCCTAAAGATTTACAGGGAAAAACAGCAGCAGTATGTCCTCTAGAAATTCTTTACTTGTTTCTGAGCAGAACTGTAAAACATTAGAGATTACTGAAAGGATTTTTTCTTCCCTTCCTTATCTAACAGTGCTCCTATAATTAGTATATTTTAAAGAGTTTTGCCAAAATGCATTTCATATACTATATTGTAATGAATTATTTCTATGAGCTCTGGAGCCAAGTAAACCATTAGAGAGAACTTAAATGTTTGCTTGGGTGAGAAAGACGTAAGACAATCTTTATCATAGCCTGAGTACAACCCACAACACCAACAAAGTAAATATGCATAATATAGTCATCATGATGTGCTGTCATCAATTATCTGCATATATTTTATTTTTTTGATAGTAGGTATTTTATAGATAACTTAGATATTGCAGATAAGTTAAGTATGGAAGACTAGTCTTGACATGAATTCACTCTGCAAGATCACAAAATCTTATGGAAAAGCTCTTTAGACTTTCTTGTCATCTACACTATCAGGAAAAAATTGCCAGCAAATACAGCTCCCTAAGAGTAAAATGACATAATTACACTCAGACAGAAGCTGTGGTCTCAAATACTACTACCCCATTTATTTTTCTTTTTCATAGTAAGGTATCAACAAGAACTTTAAAAGAAGGTGAGATGATATTTTTGGGAAGCATGATGGTGTGTGGGGTTTTTTTTGAGTATGTGGGCTAGACTATCTGTATTTTTCTTTCTCAGACCACAGTTGAAGCTCTAACCCTAGACACTAAAGAGTCTCCAATATGTAATGCTTTGTCTTTTTACAACAAGATGAACACTGCTGCTTTAAGCACATCTTTAGGATCAGTGAGGTCCTGGATTCATTTGTTTTCTGAGAAATAAGGATGCTCCACATCATTTAGCAGTTGAATAAAATGATTCTCTCAGGAAAGGAACTCCTGAAAATATAAGCATCGTTCATACTACTAATACTAGCTAAGGGAATTAGTAAGACTTAATGGAGCAACAGCAGAAGGAATGTTTTTGCCTCTACTTTCTATGAATTGGGAGATGTTTTTGAAGTGGGAGAAGTTTTATGTAAGAGTTAGCTTTAATATCTGTGTTTAAGGCCTGTGACAGTACAGGGGGTACTAGGGAATAAGGAAAGAATAACTAGAGAAACGAAAGTAAAAGTAGAAGGTAGTATTTTGTGTCTTTCTTAGTTATAAGGCCAAACCAACTAAGATGTGGTAGCAATGTGAGGGAATTGGTGTGATAGCTGGTGACAATTCCTGTATTCCTAATTTAATATTCCTATTTAGGATAAAGCTTATTATGCTGAATTGTGGCTTGATTTTTTTTGCTCTCATGTTGAGAGTTTGATTCCAAACCAGATTGTCTGTTTGTTGTTTTTTTTTTTTTCATTTTCCTTTGAATTTGTAGCACTTTAGAAGCATAAGCTGCTCACAGACTGTCCCCACAATACCTGCCTGTTTCGTTACCTCCATTTAAGAATTTAGATACAACTCTTTCAGCTCCAAGAGAAGGCCTCTGTCAAAACAGATACTTATTTAACAGAACTTCTAAAAGATTTGGGCAAGCAGTGCCACAATTAACACATTCAACAATTTTCCTCTGGACCCTGTGCCAGTGGAAACTGTGGATCATATGGGCTTCTTCTGACTGATGTTAAAAGAACCCAAAGATCTTAGTTTGCCTTTGCTCGTGAATGTTATCACACAACTAGAGAGATGTGATAATCTTCTTTATCTAATTGCTGATATTTTTTTTTTATTTTGTTAAGTACAGTATTAAGCACAAGCTGTAGAAACCTAACCTCTGAACTCAGCAATACAGACACATACCACTGAATATTCTACTGTTTATTTCATATAGCAATAGAGAAAAACAGCCTTTATACAGCTTTCCTGCTTTATAAATATTGTAATTTTTCTGAAAAGTATTTCAGTGTTAGTTTTAACTGCCCAAAAGAATGATCATGACTTTATGATACATGTCTGAGCAACACTAAGAATGGTGGTATACTGACAAAAAAGTCAATTGCAGGTGTCACAACTTTTGATGTAATTGCTCCCAGTGTCCTATCCCTACAAGATACGAAAACAGAAGAATGCCATTGCTGCTCTGACTTCATCCAGCAGCTCAGTGGTGTTACTGAGGCTACTCACTGGGCATTCCAAACAAGTTAATTGTCTAAAACATTTTGTATTCATAATAATGAAACAAGAAAATTTAATTTTTCTTAAGATTAAGTATAGGAGAGAACCACTTTAGTCTGGTATATAACTGTAATGCTTTTTTTGTTATTATCTATGGGACTGAGGGCTCCTGGTAATATAACTGACATGATCTAAGATGAAGTGCATGTTTCTTTGCTGAAATTTCGAGAAAGTTATAGTGCACATATACCACTATCTGCACACAATATGAAAATGCTTTGCCAGCTATTTCAGCATAGTTTTGAATTTCAGGAGGTACTTGTGCAAGGTAGATTTGAGACCTGTCGTCTTGCTGACGAAAGTGCAAGTCTTCCACAGCTCTTTGGGTCAAAAGAATCTTTTATACTTGAAGTAGAAAGGAAATAATTTGCCCCAAAACCACTGGATTAACTGCTTCTTACCCCTCCCCGCTAACATGTATTGATTTGTTGCTATTTGGTTACTTTTCCAATTCTGATTAGGTAGACCTATTACCTCCCTCTCCATGAGATTTTCATGCTGAATTGTTCCTTTGTTCTGATTAAAAACCATCCATGGTACAATTTCTGCATTTTTCACTTTTTTGAACTCTAGCAGACGAGGTAGAACTTTGTTTACTTCCAAGAGAGTGTGTAGAGGTGAAGTGTGTGTGGTGGTTTTTTTATTTGGTTGTTTTTATTGTTGGTGGTTGTTGGGAAGGTGGAGTTGGCAGAGCAGACAAAGGATTTTGTGATTTGAGGAGGATAATCTGATTAGCTTTTATGAATAATTGTTATACCTTACAGGACAAAAGAAAGGTCCATATTTTAGTGCTTACCTTTGCATCTGTTATATAAAGATGTAAAGCACTTTGTAACAGGAACTTAATCATTGTGTGTTGTCCAGTGCATTGCATAGCAATGTCTTGGTCTGTAGATAAAGCTTTCATTGGTTACCGCATTATAAATAATATGGGTGATGTTAAAAGAACCTTTTATTGGACAAGACTGGCTTGTGAGGTAGGATGGGTTCTGTATGCCATTTCAGCTTTTTCCCTGCTTCCCGTTAACTAGGCTGTCCTCATTTACTTTAATAACTCTGAGATAGTAAGAAACAAAAAGGAAATTGCTCAAAATTCAAAATGTGTTTGCATTAAATCAAGTCCCTGTGATAGGCAGGGTTAGCCTCTGACTAAAATATTTCTTTATGCATTAGGCAAGAAGTCTTTTGAGAGTTCTGTGTTCTGGTCTGATGAAATGAACTGGTCTATGTGTCTTCCCTCCTACTCCTTTTTCTTTAAACAACAAATCCTTTTTTACCCGAAGTACAATTAGATGCTCAAATAAACCCTTAAACCATGAAAGAAGGACTTGTATGTGTCCCTGTATTCTGTTTAGACTTCAGTAATCTGCTATTTAGCATCCTAGAGCACTTCTGATGCTAGTGGAAACTCCTATTTTTTCCACTCCAGTTAGCTGAATATTCTTATTTATCTAGTGTTCATCTTTGGGTTACAGCATTCTTATTATCTTGTGACTCATCCTTCTCACTCCCTCTTCCCTATTCAGGATAGTAGCTAATGTTCATTAATCAGAAAAAAAAAAGCCTTCAATATAATATTCAGTTCTCTGAAGTAAGACCAAAGAACAGAAATAAGGCCATTTGCTACAGTCAAAAATAAAAAGGGGAGCAACAAAGGACAGCCTGTGTTATCATATCCATACAAAACCTCTCTGCAATGTAGCAGTATAGAATCTGGATTTAACAGTATTTGAATTTTTGCCAATAAGCAATAAAGAAAAAAAATCTGTCTTATCTAGTAAATTTTAGTCCATGTTATCCTATTGTTATTTACTGGGTGCCCTTGCAGTTTTGAAGTCTTTTTAGTTGGGAAATATACTTGGTTTTAAACTCAAAAAAGCTGCTGGACAGAAAGACTGGAAAGAATATTACTTTATATACTTGTTTGCCTACACAATCAGTAAGACATCTGTAGAGTATTTTAGATGTATTGAAATCACTGTGACATTTGAGCTTCGCAGAAAGATGTCTGTACAAAGTCCTTATTAGTCACTTTCAGGCAATTTTTTTGCCATTTTATTAAGTGGTTAATGAACTTTTTGATATTTTTGACGATGAAGACATGAGGAAGAGGAGGGGTGGTTTTCTTCTATGTATATTAATATTGGATCAGTCAATGAATGCAGTTCAATGAAAGAGAAAAATGATGCATTTTGACTATGATGACTGATAAAGTAACAAGTGGGGGATGGAGAGGCTACATTTATTTGGTTCTGCAAGCCTTCCCATCAGAAATGTATTCCAATGTGAATGTAATTGAATTTTACATTCCCTTAAGACCTATATTATCCTATTCAAGTGAGAAATGTTATCAAAATTTTCAGACCTTTATGCTAGTACATAACCTTCAGCAAAATCTTTTTCATGTCTACTGTGGCTCAACTAAATGTGATGGGATTTTATTATGCAGACCACTGTCTAGTTGGTGTAGTACTTGCTCCCATGAAAGTACAGTATGAATGCCAGTACTTAACTGTATTTGCAAGGGTACGTTTCTAGGTTGTGTGAATTTGCACAGTTAGGTTATAAAATGTACATTAAAAAAAACCAAACAGCATTGCTGTTTGGATCAGATGCAAGAAATAGTTATGCACTGGTTTTTAGGTACATATTGAAATTCTTGTGATGAGAACAGTGGGATGCCCAAGTGGTGCCATTTTAGAATCAGCTGGATTTAGAAGGTTTAGCATTTGTGCTGAGATCCAGTTGTGCTGTTGTCTGCTTTCACATGAGCACACACACTCAGATGAACTCTTCAATATGAGTTCTTACCTATAGCAGTGTGACTAAGCCTTAGGAAAAAAATGTAACAAGGGAGGAGAAAAAAAAATTCCTCAAGTGTTTGATCCTGGATTCAGTTTGGCTAGAAATATATAGGAACCACATCTATGCACATAAAACTGACTCTGGGCAGAAGAACATCATCCAGGTGTCTTCAATGGGGGATGTTCATATGGAAATATTATTGTTGACTTTAAGAACAACCCACTTTGGAGATAAATTCATGATATGGTACAGCTGTACTTAGCTGAAAGTTGTTTTTTTTTTTTTTTAATCCATCTTTGTAGTGCCATTTTTGGTGGGTCTCTGGCTTAAAAATATATGCTTGTAGCGTAATTTATAAGTTGAAATGGGAGGGGAAAAAAAAAAGAAAGCAAAACAGATGGATGATGGAAGCTGGAAAGGCCTGACTATAACCTTTTTGTCACCCTCTCTAGCAGAGAAATTAAAGGGATTAAAGCAATGAACTTGTCATTTTCATATCTGATCTTTCACTACTAGGACTTTAAGCTCTTAGCTGCTTTGTTTTGCACTGAAGAATGGCTAATCATCCATGAACATTTTTTCTTCAATTCAATCAACAGACAACTGAAAAAACAAACTATGTTAGATGAAAATAACTTGGTACATCGGGTGAGCATCCTTAAAACATTTTAGAGATTCTTTCTTCTTGGGCCTGTTCTTAGGAAGTCTCATTTAGCTAAACTCCAGAGCATTTGACAAATGCTACACATGCTCATCACACACACATTCTGTGAAGGTTGACTACTATCATGGGCATATACGTGGGAGTAGAAATGCAAAGACATATGCATCATATTTAGATCTCTACATGTGCAAATCTAATTATAATCACAGATGCAAAGTACATTTTAAACTATTTTTTTCCACTTGCAGTTTCATTCCCCTCAGATACATCTGTTAGAAGGAAGCATCTGTGGGCAGTGAAATATTTTAGAACAGAGAGCAAGAGAATAAGTCATTGAGCAAAGCTTCTGACTCTGTAATTCTGCAGCAGTTTACTCAATCTAGGTCTACCACATGGCGCCTTTGCAGACTGTTTCTCAAGAGATGACTAAACAGAACAGAATATGGGCAATATATTTTACATTTAAAATCTTAGACCAGTGTCAGAGGGACAAAATTTTACTATCTCAAAAATAAAAATTATTCAGGTGTAACTTAGTACTACAAAAGTTGGAAAGAAGGAAGTGGAGGAAGGTGGTAGATTATTTTTAAAATAATAGTGATGAGCATAAAGTGCTTATTTTATTGACAGTAGCAACATCATGCTGTCATTTTTTTACTTTATCGTCATGATCACCTTATCTTGTGTTTTGTTGATTTTTTTTGTTTGTTTGTTTTAGTTTATTTTTATTCCTTCCACACACACTCCCTCCCTGCACCCTTCCCCCACCTTGGTTTTCTCTGTGCAGCCTACTTTCTGTTTTGTTCATACTCATTTGTCTTCTTTATCGCTGATTTTTTTTTTTTTAATGTTATTTTCTTGCTTTTTGCTCCTCCTGCCATTAGTATACTTGAATTGCCTCAATTTAAAATTTGCTGTTCCTACTTTGTACTTTTTCTGTACTTCTTGATACAATACCTCGCTCTGGACTTCAGGATGACATTCACCTTTGTTATGATGTTATGCCATGTCACTTAAAAATGTTGTCTGCTTTTACTCCTATCTATGAGACTGCTAATTTGACTCCTTAATCTATAAAATAGCATTTTTTTTTAACCCAACTGTTTAGCCTTCTACTTGATATTAAGTAAATATATTTTGAAATAAAGTTTGTTTTCATGTTTGCATTCCTGATATTCATTTGAATTCTCCTATTTTACCCAAGTTTCTTATACAGGGTTTGTTTTGTAAATAGATATATTTTTAAATCATTCTCTCTTGGAATTTTGTGAAGCTCTTCAGCTTCATGTTCATGTGACTCTATCCCCTGTAGGACTAACCTCATCACTTTGTCACAGTTTAAATACAGCAATGACTTTTCAAAGTTGCTATGTTTGCATTTCTAGAGCACCTGAAGTCACAAAAATGTCTGTGTTCTTTCCCAAATGATTTTTTTTTCCTCATTTTAAAAGGAGAAGACAGAGGGGAAATGACCTTGTAATATAACAAGTGGCTAGTCCTGAACTAGCACTTTATACTTTGCCTGGTTTTGCTGTATGCTTTGCAGTATTTTCTCTGAATCTCACAAAGAAAAAGTAGCAGCTGTCTTCTGCTCTGCTTTGCTTACAGTGAATGGGCTCCCTTGATAGTCTTCAGTACATCAGGTTCTATCGAACCTGTTCAGGCCCACTGTCCTTCAGAAGAATACACACAAAAGCTGTAGTGTCTCGGCACTGCTTAGGTGATAGCATCTGGGTATAGGAAAATCTATCAGCCAAGCTGAGTGTATTCCTGTCCCTGTATGAAAGTTCCAGAATCAGACAAGCTTAATAAATTCAGATTTATTTTGCAGAGCAATATAAAATAGAACTGGAATTTGATCAGATATTTTCTGAATGTAATAAAGTAGCATTTTGCTCAAAACTCATCCACTGAAGATGTTAACATGATTAATTGAGTAATTGAACAGTTAAAGATGAAGGAAACACATTTGTTTTGTGCTGCCCATTATCATCACACCAGAAAAAGATGTTGCTTTTCACCTTTCCCAATGTGAGGATTCTCTCATTTTGCCCTGTAGTCGGCACACTGAATTTGTTTTCATAAAGCAAGGGACAAAAGGTTGTAAGTCTCATTAAAGAGAGAAAAAAGCCTTCCATCAATATTTATTCATTTCTCTTTGTGCAGCGCTAGTAGTAACACTTTCAGATGTAGTATGAAAGGGAAGTGTGGCATCTCTTATTACCAGCTCTTTACTGAAGGAGACAATAAGTGGATTTCAAAGAAGGTGTTCAGCATACCTTATTCAATATGAGGAATTGCAGAAGAAATTCAAATGTCTCTTCTGAAACACATCACAGACTTTGTGCCCTCCCCAGAAGCTAAACTTCAATCTGAATAAACCAGCAGGAACAAAAAGTGTGTTCTTCTGTAAAATGCAAAAAACATTATCCATTGCTTACCAAGTTTTCTTTGATATATCATTGAATATCCAATGGCCAACTGTTAATAAGAGCTGGCTTGGCATGCTGGGCTTTTACCTATGTCACTTGCAAATTACTGAAACTTTCAGCCTAGCTGGTTAATAAGGTTAGACCCATATCATAGCATGGATGGGGAATGCATGCCTTCTCTAAGGAAGCGGTAATCCTTAGCCTGTAAACCTCTTTGGCTGTTATATTCCTTTAGATAAATTGAATATTAGTGCACACAGTGACAAAGCCTTTGGACTTCCATATTTTTTCTCTTTCATTGTAGTAGTTGTTGTTGTTGTTGGATTTAAGCCTTAGGTCATGCAATGTTGAGTCTTTTAATCTCATTATTCAGACTAGAGCAAGATTTTGGCCTGTATCTCTAGTAGTGTCCAATAGTACAGTACAGAAGATGACTACAAAATGAGAGAAACTTTCTCAACCACAACTTTACAGTTGACTGTACCTGCAGAGGTGAACAAGACTTGCCAGTTTTATCATGAGATGAAAAGTAACGCTGATCTTCTTGTTTTTGACCTGTTGGAATAATGTAACTTTAGGATAAAATAGCCACATTTCTGAGGTTCCACTTGTAATCCTCTGTAACTACTGTAGCATTATGGCTAGCATCTGTTGCTACTTTGAACTTACTGTCTTTTATTACTTAAACAAGATGTATCTGTTGGAAAATGTACCAGGCACCTTGGGCTTCCTTTTCACAGAATGGTGTTGGCTTGTGGAAAGAACAGAACACAGTTTTTCTGTGTGGTCTCAAGTTGAACTTTCTAGTCACAGCCTTATAATACTGCAAAACTACTTGTTTTTCACTGATAATGTATCTTACTAACTCATATGATTCTCCTCTGAGTTCCTTGGTTAAGGTCCTCTGTAGTTTTGGGTGCACATACCTGGCTTTATGCTGATATTCTCCATACCCTTTAACTGCAGCTCTCCGAGAGCTGGTTAAATGCTTGCCCTCATTACATAATTATTAAAGGCAGAAAAATTATGAGTCTGTCATAGAGGCACACCAGAACCAAGCCAGACAGATCATAAACTCAAAGCAAACTTTATTCTAACCAAAATTACTTAGGAGAAAACCAACTAGAAATGGGGTTTATCCAAATTATTCAACACTGATAACATTTAGTAAACCACAGATTCAGGATACCGGCTGGGGTCTTATTACTGCACATCAGCACACAGGAATGATGATTCAAAATGCCTGCTCACTCAAAATAAGGACTTTCAAGGGCATCCCAGAAGGCACAATAACTGACCAGTAAGACACTTAATCCTCAAGGAAGTTTCCTTAGGCGGCATCCCAACCTAAGAGGAGAATCCCCAACTGCAGTCCTGCTGCTCTGAAGAGGACCAACTCAAATGGAGTCTTTGGCATGGCCCCATTTATACCCTAGGTTGAATCTGACCTTCTGTGGTCATATGTGGTCAGTGGTCTAGAAACTTCTCTTGACCAAGGTGTTTCGTTGGCTAAGGGCCCTGTCTGTTGACCAAGGGGTCTTGCCTCTCCTGTCCCTCAGCTGAGGGGTGTATGTGACCACAGTTACTCAGTCTGAGTGGGTACATGATGGTCAGCACCTGTTTGAGGTGTGGTCATGACTAGAGTCACATTGTGGTGTCCATTGGTCCAAGACAGTCAAGAAATTTCTGTTGTTGTAGAAGAAGGTGGGGGTGAAGTAGGGGGCAAAGTGCACCTGCCAGAGAGTCTAGAAAAGATAATGCTTTATTTTTCCCTGCTATGGCTACCATGTAAAGATCGGCTGTGATACTATATGCAATCAAATTTGGGAATTTGACTCTTAAATGCTTTATTCCCAGTCTTCCATACATGATTTCATAGGGTGTCTGTCTGGGGACTCTGTCACAATAATACAAACTAATTTCGAGCTCAAGTTGAAACACATTCGCTGTATTGAGTCAGGATCTAAATGTACATATTTTTAATAGATACTTTAAAATTCACATTTGAATCTTCCATTTCTAATTTCACGATCTTGCACTGTGTTTGTGGCAGGATGCAAACCCCCCTCTCTCCCTCTCCCTCTTTCAGTATGGAAAGAGTAGGCACATCTCTCTCTCTCCCTGCTGTTTGAGGCTAACAGTTTTTTTGTTTGGCCCCAGAGCACTCTGGCCAGGGCCATTAGGAGAAGGGAGTGCCGAGGCGCCAGTGAGCCGCTGAGCACCTGCGGCCAGTGTGGGGGATGTTTGGAGGCTTCAGGGGCACCCACAGCCAGTGCGGGGGTGCAGAGAAGCTTCTGGAATGCCTACAGTCAGATCTGATCAGCCAATATAAAAAACGGGACTCTCGTTGAGACTCCGCCCATTGTCGCGGGTCTCTCGGAGCATGAGCAAGATGCTGCCGCCGAGAGCCCCCCTCCTCGGGATGGAGACTCCGCTTGCCTTGCCGCCACGGGTGTGAGTAAAACTTCTCCTCGCAGGATTGCAAGTATATTTATACTTTCCGTGCACATATGCACGTGTAACTTTCTGTGCTCAATATGAGCACGTGTATAAATTATTTCCTCACACAATCGCGAGTGTATTTTCCTCCCGTGCTTCCACATAAGCACGTGTAATATTCCATGCACATTTGCACGTGTAAGTAAATTAACTCTCGCAGGATTGTGAATGTATTATAAATTTACCCTCACACAATCGTGAGTGTACTAACTTTCCATACTCACTACGAGTATGTGTGTCTCTTTTAAAATAATCCTGCACCGTGTTCGGGTAAGTGTGTATTCCTCCTGGACTCAGAGATGGCTCCGCCATTGTTTTGGGTGAGGCCATGTGCATGCACCCTGTGGACCCCCTGTTGTATTAGTTGCTGCCCCGTAATAGCTTTCCTCAACTGATATCCGAACCTGTCTTTAAGTCACTTTTGGAGTGTTAAGACCCTGTTTCTCACCGGTTTAATAAAATTTGTTTTGGACCCTGTTGTCCCTTAAACTAACCTCGGGATGCCTCCGTGACATGGTTAAACAGTCATAAGTATAAAGTTTGTTCCTCAGAGAATTTTTAAATCATCCTTAGTGTGCTCTAAAATCATATGTCATTTCAAACTTCTGTTTTTAAAATGTTAAATTATTAGATAGAGCACAATATAAGTATTTCCTGAATGAAGCTGGTAGTCTTTTGAAAAGGAAATGTTCTGTGGGATTGATAGCTATTAATTATAATGTTAAAACTTTGAATCTTGAGACTAACACTGGATTTAATATTAGCCTAAATTTCTAAAGATCTCAATTTCTTTTACCTCCATGTGTGTCGGGGAAAAAGGGAGGGAACTGCATGAAAATAAACAGGAATTGCAAGCCAGTTTAAAATGCTAATCTTGATCTCCTATTTTTAGAGTTATTGATTGCTTTTGCTTTCTCGCTACAGCAGACACAGCAATTTATTTTCTTTTTACGTACCTTCCACTACATATTATCTTCCTTCTGTGTGGTGGTGGAGGTGACCATACTACATACCACAAGCAACTTTCCGGCTGCAAGATTACTGTTGCCTAAGAATCTGAAACTGTGCCATTGCCTGACTGGGTAATAAGTCCCAGGTTGCAAAACACATGTTAATCCCAGTTGGAAGCTGGCAACACAATTGTGAAAAAGACAGGGAATGTTATGAGCAAATTTATTAAGTACATATATGTGTATTAACATATAGCAAGAATTCTTACCTTTTAAAAATAAAAATTGGTTAGGGACAGGGAAAGGTATGAACAGCTGAAATTATATTTCACATTTGTTATGCATAAATTGAAAAGCTCAACATTATTCAAAAGCCTTACTCAATTAAATCTTCATGAACTTAAAATTCTTATTGGTGGCTAATTAAATTAGGGAAATTACTGGCAAACCAAATTGGAGCTGAACTGTATTTAGGGACCTCTTAAATAAGGTCCCTCATCAATGTAATATTTTACATATTGTTGCCTTAAATCCACCCCTGTTATACTTTCATATCAGTTTCATGCTTTCAGTTTTGTTTCCTTCTCATGAATCCTGTATCCTTGGGTCTCAAAGAAGGAATGATTAAATGTTAGTTGCAGAAACAAAAGTAAATCCTTTTGTTGCACTGTTCTTAATGTGCGACTGTCTGGGATTCTTGGCTGTTGAGTTAAAATATAATGGTTTTGAAGCTAGGCAAACCCTGGAAGACATAAATAAGCAAGTCAAGGAAACCTGACAAGTCAAAAATTATTAAATAGGAATTTGGCTACTGTATCTAACAGTGGAATGGTAGGGTGTTTTTTTTTTTTTTAGGTAATTTTCTCCCAAGTTCTGAATATGCATACATTGACAAAAGGATATACTTTCACCAATAAGACACTAAACACTTATTTTTGCCTTTGAACCAATTTGTAGAATAAAAATCTGCAGATCTGCTAAACAAGTTAATTCTCACTTCTGTGTGCTGGATTTAATAAGAGTTCTTGAGGATTTTCTGCATGGATTTAGAATCATAGAACAGTTGGGATTGGAAGGGACCTTAAAGATCATCTAGTTCCATAATAACTTTTATAAGAGAGAAATTAACATAGAGTTACATTCCAGATTCAAAAATTATATGATTTAATGCTAAGCAGTTATAAGTTAAACTATAAGGGAATTTAGTTTAAATGCTAATGAGATCCATAGGCAGTCTTGATTGTTGTCGTTGAATGAGTGTTAGGAAAACAAAAACTCCAGAAGGATCACTTAATTCCTACACCCAAATTGCTCTTTTACATACCTGCTGCTATAGTATCATAGATGTATGCCTGTATTTGAAAACCTGACAAATGGCTTTCTTCCAAACCTTCCTGCCAATATAAATTAATGCTTACCATAAAACATACTTGGATGTTACAAAAGCGTTGTCCTGTGAGAGATCTTTGAAGAACAACTGAGTAGTTCTGGCTCTTATACATCAAATGTAAGGGTATATATTAATTAATTATAAAGCACTCCATTATTGTTTCTTGCCAGATCTCGTATTTCATATGTCCACATTGATAGCATCATATTTGTTAAGGAGGGAATATCTGTCTCACAGGAGATTCTATCTAGAGGAAGATTAATCACTCTGCTAGTCAATTAAAATAATGACACTTAATGCTTTATAGTATATTTTATTTATACAGTTAAATGGGTATTATTGCTCCTATTTTATCCCCTACAGTTTTCAAGCCTTACAAAAGAAAATAGCATGGTTTCTGGGTGGTTGTATGGGTTGGTTGGTTGGTTTGTTTGTTTTCTTTGCTTAGGAAGAGATTTGAGTTCATCAGTTGAAAAGTACGGGTTCTGCAGCACCTAACTGGATTTCACTCAATTTTTAAGAACCTAGATCTTAAATTTGAACTACTTGATACCAAACAGAGAAACCAAACACAAAATTGGTGCAAAAACTTATTCTTCCCTAAGATTATCCATAAATGAAACTAAAATACTAAGCAGAGGACTGTCTACAAGTAGAAATTAGTTGTCTGAACCTGATACCTAGTAATTGCTGCTCTGCTTTTTATGACATAGTTTCCTTGGGAAAATATTTTCTGTAAAAGTAGAAAGCAAGGCCTTATGGTGTTGTCAGCTGAGGGAATTAAAAAAACATTCCTTTCTTAAGAGGAGGTGCAGAAACTACTACTGAAACAGTGAAGCAGAGAAGATTCTGTAAGTTGGTTGGGTGGAAAATAGGGAAGCCTAACTTTACTCTATAGTCAGCTACTCATGGCAATGAAAAGCCCTAGGTTTTACTTTAACTAAAATCCAGAAAATCATGACTTATTCTAAGTAGATGAGTCAGACTACATGTGACTGTGGACTTCCTGCACATGTGAGACTGTATTCTCTCCATAAAATCAATAGTATGACATTGGTTCAAAATTTTTGACTTCCATTTGGACACTGATGTAGTCTCAAAATTTTTTGTATTAGGATTTTCTAAATAACACTTTCAACTAGAGATGATAGGGGATGCTTTCTGAGAAATCAATGTGCTGGGGTGCCCCTTTGAACTGCATGCACTCTTGCATGCAACATGGGGAATAAACATGATGAATTAAAATCTGCATGTCATTTCAGGGCCACAGTCTTGTTGTGACCATACAGACATGGTGGGATAGCTTGCATGGGGTATGGAGCCTTTAGGAAAGGAAGGCCAGGAAGATAAGGAAGGGGAGTTTCCCTTTATATGAGAAGATGGAACATATGGAACTCTGCCTGGGGATGGATGAGAAGCTATGTGAGAGCTTATGGGTGAGGATCAAAGAGAAGACAGGTAAGGGTGACATGGCAGTGAGTATCTGTAATAGAGCCACCTGATCAGAAAAGTGGATGAGGTCCTCAGACAGCTATTAGCAGCCTCATGTTCATGGGCCCTGGTGCTCAGAAAGATATTGATCAGATGGTGAATGTGTCAAGGTTTAAAGCAAGGCGACAATAAACCATGGCAGACACTCTCTGTTACCCCCCTCACCTTCCACCACCCTTTTCTTTAGATCGGAAAGATGGTAGGAAGATAGGAAGGAAGAGAGACTTAGACTTAAAGTTGGGAGGTTTTAAAGGTTTTTTTTCTAGTGCTACTAATAAATAGAGAATACATACAAAATATACAAAACCAATCTCAAATACTCGATGTGGAGTTGGCGTCACTCCAGCAGCAGAGCTGGGTGTGCGGAGCTGGCGGCTCCAGCAGGTGCAGCTCAGGCCCCCGGAAGTCATGGGCGGGACTTCACAGCAAACTGGAACCTGGTTGCAGGGATGCAGGGCCTGAGGCCTTCCAGATTTCAGACAGACCAACAAGGTCCTCTCTAGATGCCGGCCATGGTTGAAGACAGCTTGACCCTTGTCATCACCCTCTTATATAGGGGGTATGATGATTATGGGATGGAATACTCAGTTGATCCTCAGTTGGTCAGTTCTAGTCACCTGTTCCATCCACCCCTCCTCAAACACGCCCCTCTCACGACGTAACATAGGAAATCTTATCAGTCTTTCTTGGCTACCATAGTAATAAATCTAAACATGAGCTGCTTCAGCATTTCTTTGGTCTCTTATCAGCACTGAATACAGCATCCTAGGAAAAATATGCAGGCTAAAACTCAGAAGAGTACAGCCACCTAGAAGAACTTAGCTGAAAGAAAAAAATCACTAAAAGAGAACTGGTCTTGTTTTTAACAAAACCAGGACAGAATGGTTAGTTTTTTCTAGAAAAAAAATCACTAGATCCATATTAGAGTGTATTTTTAAGGCCCAGGTAATTGAGTTTCTGGATGCTCTGAGATATTACAGTGAATCTACAAAGGAGAATGCACATGTTAATGGCTGAACATGCGAAATACACTATCCTGGAGAAAATAATGGCTACAAATAAAATTTTAATACAAATGAGTACAGTTGAAATTAAAGTTTAATATAGTTGCAATTTTAAGTTCTTCAGCTTAATTTGTTCAATGCAAACCTACTGTTTGAAAATGTAGCTTTGAGCCCTCTGCAAGTGTTAATTGAATTTGGAACAGTTCTTGTGTTAAGCTTTCTTGTACTGCAAGAATTCTTCACCCGGCTAAGTCTTAGTTATGTTTGGTAAAGATCTTTTAAATGGACGTAGCATTGACTTAATTTTTAATAATGATAAACATTTTTGAAAGAACAGTAACTGTTTGTTTTATATACCTGCTGGTCTTTGTGGAGATCTCAGTATATGACACAGGTGTCTCCATAGGAGATAGGAAAAAAAAAATCCATGCTGCAGGTTATTTTAGTTCTCATGGCTTTACTGATGTTCTACTATACTGATAATGTAATTGGGATTGCTGTTTCTCAAGAACGCTAGGAAATGTAAGATATTCCAAGTGGGATTTTTTTTTTCAGCCAGAATTTGTATGTCTTTGTTATTAACTTACAGTAGTAATAATATTGTGTAGTTAGATAGGCTGGTAACTGCTAACATAGTGATGAACATGGTAATAATAAAGAACTTTAAGCTTTTCTTTTAAGTTAACATAAAATTATACAGTGAACCTCATCCTCTGGTGAACGGGGTGGTGTTGTCAGTGCTAGCAGGCCACAAGCTTTATGGTAAGCTAAGAACATGGATCTCAGGTCAAGTCTTGGCCTGTCTGCAGGTTTTCTTTCTTTGTTTTTTTTAGTTTGTGTAGTTGTGGCAGCACATATCTAATGACCAGGTGACTGTTATCTACTGTCAGGAATTGGCTCAAGGAGCATGGACATGAGTCCATGAGTCCACTGTACGAGCAGAGCCCATTCTAGCTGACATAAGTAGGCCTTAGTTAGCTTGACTACTAGGCCGGGTGGAAGGGGGAAATGGAAAACTACTGACTAAGGCAGGGTCTGCATGTCTTGAAGAGATAAGAACCAGAAGATTGGGGAATGATTGGGGAATGTCTTTGAAGAGCCAGAAGACTGGGAAATGTCTTTGAGAAGAGATAAGAGTCAGAGGAAGGAAAGCAGAATGCGCATAGTTAGCTAAACCCAAGTAGGTGGAGTAAGTAAATGTAACCTTTTAGTGCTAATCCTATTAGATAGAGACAAGTATGCATAATTATGGTGTTTGGTATAAATACGCGCTATCCCGGGCAATAAAGTTGAATCATGCTTTATCACTCACATTGAGTCGGCCTGCATGTTTTCCTCAGCCGCGAACTCGCAATCTACTTTTAACTTTTGCTTGGCTATATACAATTATGTGGTGTAACATTTCTTGTGGAATACAAATTGTGTTTCTAGAAAATACAACTAACAAGCAGTTAGAAGTAGAATGAACTACCTTTGATGCTAGAATAAAAATGCAGCATGTGAAAGTAAAAGTATGGGATGATAGTAAAAATGCCCAAGCTACAAGCAGTACTCTAATAGTTACTATTCTTCATTTAAAGAATGCTACCTGGGGATTTGAATTAAAATTGATTTCAGGGAAAATAAAGACAACAAGGAACATGTTATGAGCACTTGTGAAATACACATATAAGAATTTCAGATGCAGCTCAGAAAAATGAACAAGATGTCAAGCATGTAAGAAAATGTGTAAACCTAAAATGAATCCTCAGATGACAAGGAAATGGTAGGGGTACAGCAAGGTCATGGCAACCCTAATTTTTCCCTGAGACTACTATTATTTTGATGGTGGATATTTCTTCCTCACTCCTTGGGGTATTGTATTTGGATATTTTTACATTTGTTAACACACTCTACACCTTTCTCATCTGGACAAGTTTGTATTCACGATAGAAATGTTATCGGTATGAGCAATTTTCAGAAAGTAGGACTTCATGTTCTTCCCAAGGGTCAGAGCCATCCACTTACACAACAGAACCGATACTTAAAGGATTGGTCAGACATCTGAGACAAAACACTTAAAGGAAATTGGAGAGTTGAAATCTATCCATGTTCAGAAGGCCAATGTGTAATTTTTCTTCCATTTCGAGTTCAACTTGTGTCATTTCAAGCATTCTGTGTGGCATAATGCTTTATTCTCTGGAAAGAAGGGAAGGAAATGTGAGAGAGTTTCTTATTACTATTATTTTTTTGTAGCATTCTTCTTTGAAGCTTGAATTGGTATCACAATGTGTCAATCAAAACACAACAAAACTCAAAAAAACTAATTATATCTGAAGATGAGTGGGAAGGGATTATATTTGGTCAATGATATTTCAGAATTGACAAGAAGTTAAAACCTGATTTTTTCTCCTCATGTCCACAAAATCTTGGGTCCTTGTCAGAAATATGTGTTGGTACAAATCTTTGATTTGCACATCTGGTGTTCTTTTGGCATGATTTCTCTCTGCTATGCATATTGTCTGATGTATTAGTAATAAAAACAAATGTCATGATATAGAGTATTTAACATGGGATGCACTTGTCCATTTGGAAAATTTTATTATGCTTTGTCAGTGTCACTGTCTGAATCAAGGTTGCAATAGCTCCATGCTTTCTGTATTCTGGGACTAAGTTTTAGAACACACACCAGGCAAGTATGTATTAAGAAAAGAAAGACTGGTGCCTTTCAGTTTTTAGCATGTTTTCTAAAAGCTTATGTATGTAAAAAAAAATATTACAGTGATACTAGTTAATCAATATAGAATGGTGTAGGAAAAGAAAACCAGTAATGGGGCAAATCTGACATAAATGCACTATCAAACAAGTTTTGTTAATACAAATTAATCACAGAAAGAGGATTCTTTTACCAGTGGCATACTAGTCACTGCAGAAGTAGCAAAAAATAAGGTCTGCAATAATGTTACTTTCTACGTACAGAAAGTTTTCCCCTTTTTCCTGTGTTTGATGGAGAGGTTTGAATAAGAATTGCTAATTCTTCAACAATTTCCTGAAAAATCATTATCTACTTTTAACCTAGCAATAAGGGTATTGATATCTTTTTAAAGCAGATAATTTCCCATTCAGTGTACCTTCCCAATGGGACTGGACATGATGGACTACATACTCAATTCTTCACATATCTGATAGCCTGGTGATTTACTGGACACATCAGAATTTAGCAAAGGAGATGATGACAGTTGCTTTCCAGAACTTACCAATACTCAACCAAAAGATGGAATAAAATTGATTGCTGGATGAGGCTATTTTCAGTCTTGCCTGACCTTTCTGGCTGACTGGTTCAGATCACTGCACTGGTGAATTGCCAGTGTGAGCATGGCTCTGTTGTTGGTTATATGATGGGAGGCAGCATGGAAAACTATTCAAATCATTAAATTGCATGTGTCTGTTGAGAAATAGGTTGGCAGATACAGGCCACCTCATTACAACTGTGAAATGCTTTTAACAAATATGCAATTTAGTATTGGAAACTATCTTGGCCATGCTTTTATGTGCATAAAAGTTGAGTTTATCCAATGACCTTACTTTTAGAAACAAATTTTATACAAAAACATTAAGTCAGGGTTGGTTTTTAGGTGTCAGTGACAAGACTGTGTGCTGTGTGTTGGCATGTAGCAAATGAGAGGTCATGGATGATAGTATTTTCGTTATGAAAGGCTCCAGAAAGGACTGATCAATATATAAGCACTTATTCTTGTCTGGTAATCGAGACCTACTAGTGAATACTGATGAAAAAAAGGCAGTGTGCATATAGAAGCTCTTCTTGTAACTTCATCTCCCTACTAGTTTGAATTCCGGCTAAACATTACTGACTCTCTTGCTGCCTATGCAGACAGTGGCTTTATATTTTTCCCAAGTAGCTGATCCTGCTTTCAGATCCTGTGTCCTTCCCTTTTGTGCCTGAACTCAGTCAGGAACTCTCCTGGTTTATCTGTGCCAGTCTACTGCTGTGCTTGCTTGACTTTCTGCAAAGTGGGATGAACTGTTCTTGTGTTCTGACAAGGCTGACCTTGAACATCAGCCAGCTCTCCTGGGTCCCTTTGCCCTCCTAGGCAGTCTCCTATGGGATCGTGCCAAGTGACTCCCTGCAGAAGCTAAAATCTGCTCTTTGATTTCCATGACTGTAATACTGTTGTTGATTTTGCTAATTCCTCTCAGTATCTTTAACTCCTCAGTCTCATGGTGACTCCAGTCAAGTCTGCCCTTGCCATTGTGTAGAAGTTTCTCTTTGAGTGGCAGGTATGACAGCCATTTCATTGATCACACACATTGCCTTCTATTTGTCTCAGAAATCTGAATCACTTCTTCCCAGTTGTATTGACTGTCCAACAGGGTGGTTATAGTTACCCATGAGAGACAGTTCCTGCGGTTGTGAGGCTTTCTCCAGCTGCCTAGAAAAGGCTTAATCTGCCTCCTCTTTATGATTAGATCTGTAGCAGACATCTACTACAGCATCACCTCTGCAGGCTTGTCCTCTAATTCTTACCCATAAGCTCTCAAGATCTTCATCAACCACCCTACGGTAAAGCTCCATGCATTCAATCCTCCCATTTACCTGGAGAACTTCTCCTCTGTTCCTGCCTACCCTTTGTTAAAGAACCTGTATCCTTCCCTCGCAGCTCTCCAGTTGTACTGTGTCTTTGTGATCTCATTGAGGCCATAGAAGTTTGTGCATAGCTTCAGATTTCGTTCTTCCTATTTGTTCTCCATGCTGTGTGCACTGGCTTAGAGGTATTTGATATGGGCCTGGAGTTGTTTTGTGTTTACAGGGTGACAGACTCCCTGTCCTGCTGTTCTCTGCACATCTGCTCCACCACTTGCTCCCTTGTTCACATCTCTCAGGTTATGGTAACTCTATCCCAGCATATCTAGTTTAAAATCCTTCTCACTAGAGTTTTGGTAACAATTTTCATGTACCATTTTGCCAAATGATCCCATTCTTACTTAGTAGCCCTTGTTCCAGAGGTCTTGTGGTCATAGAAGCCAAATCCCTGCCTACAACACCAACCATCAGATATTAATGCACTGGATGACTGTGCTTTTGCTCAAGCCTCCTCCCTCACCAACAGGGTTGAGAAGTACATCACCTGGGCCCATCTTTCACCGTTGCCTGTGTCCTGCTTTTGACTTCAGTACAGATGGAGATGCTTTGTCTATTTGATTTAATTTTTAGGTGAGGAATGAAGACGGGAATTAATCTATATTTTCATAGTGTGTTTCTGTGGAACAAGCTTGATATTGGTACTCATAGACATGGTGCTGCTTTTCTTTTTTTTTTTTTTTCCTGCCTCAAAATTCATTCTCTTTTTGTGCGCTGTATAGCAGGAGTTCATGTACATGCACATCTCAGAGTATCGTGAGTACTTGGGGTGAGCAGGAGAAGTAACATATAATCTTGGACTCTTTCATCACAGGAACTCTGGAGGATCCTTGTAACAGAAACTTACTTGTATCTAACATAAAACATACAGTAAATGAAACTTTCTTTCAGGTGAATGTGTGACCATTTGGGAAACTTGCCTCATTCTATCACTTAGCCAGTCACTCTACTGAAGAGGAAGGAATTAGAGGGGGAGTTGGTGTGATTAGCACATTAGCTTAAAATCTTGAACAGTAAAATCCTCATTTTCTTGGTCTTGTCTTTTCTTGTCTAACTTGACAAGTCTATATGAGATTGTCTTTACAAATTTTAAATAGTAGTAATCTTCCTTAGTTCTGAATATTTGCTTCAGCTGCAGAATGTACAAATAGGCTCTGCCTTAATGTGCTTGAATAGACTTTTTCAGCTTAATGTTCCCTTCAGGGATTCAGATCCCCAACTTTCAATCTTTTCTTCTTCCTGCTTCTGTCTCCGAAAACATCAGCATCTCTTTAAGTATTTCCTCTTCCTCCTCGGGCAGTTTGTCATGAGGTATTTTTTCTCCTGGTCTATGAATTGTCTTGAGGCTTTCTTTTTCTTTGCCTCTCTTTAAGTTGTTTTTTTTCTGTCTTTTTTTTTTTTTCATTTTATTTTTTTTGCTCAATTCCACATGAGCTCCCTTGGTACAGCCTTGACACTTCAGTGATGCTGCTGTTTGAAAAAACAAAATGAAGTTTTTTCACTGTTTCTAACAATTGTCTTCTATTCTAGCAACTGGGAAATTGAGATTGTATGGAAGGAACTTTCTAGAGGCTGAGACTCTGATATTCCAGATATCTTTTGCCTTCAGTAATTTAAAGCATAATAGTAGTCTCACTGGCATGCTAGTTTTGTCCATATATACAGTTCTTGCAGGATCAGGACCTTAGAATTTTTCCTGAAAGATCTATTCAGGCTCTTACTAATTATTTTAACATAATCAGAAAAAACAGATACAGAAGACATTACATACATTGAAGGTTTTTCCTAGGAAATTATTAGGTTCAGTCTTGTTGTGCTAGTTTCAGTATCATTTTACATGTCCTTTGGGTTTTAGGGACACATTCTTCTGGTCAGAAAAGATTTCTCTGCCTATACATTAGTAATCTGGATAAAGAAGCTTTGTCCGCCAATCTATGTATTTGTTTCAGTAAAAAGAGTAAAAAATCTACCTTCTTGACCTGACAGTTACGGGTATAAATTACTAGACAAGGTGAATAGTGACACCTGCTTCAGTTTATTCTTCCCAATCACCATTTCCTATTACTCTCTAGAGTCTGTTCCACTTCCTAGGCTTACACTAGCACGAGAAAATATTGCTAACATTTTAGAATTTTTTTCTTTTTTCTAGTTTTAGAATGGCACTTCTTCAGGAATATTTCAGTGCCTCAGTGCTGTTCCTGTCAATCACTAAATGTGATAAAATGCTGTTATAATACTGAAATTAGTAGTTTGTGTTTCTGTTAAGTCTTATTTACTCTTGTTTGTCAAGCAGGTGGGGCTTCTCTGCCTGGAAATGAAGTTGACAAACGTTATCCAAAACAGTGTGTAAGTATTTTGGAATGATTTTAAGCATCGGATACCAAACTGACAGATTTCAGATAATTTGAGGAATGGAAAACTGTTGATGTACTTTACTGAAGAGATGATGTTTTGTTTTTATTCCTAAGACACTTGCTTGTTGAATTTTCTATCTGGTATTATAAAATACTGAGTTCATTTTCATCAGATCAAGTGATTTTGACTGTTAAAAATAACATTTTGGAAGGAGCTGGATGTCATATCACTGCTTTAATATTAAAAGTACTATTTTTCTTTCAGTGTTGTTAGTAAGAATGTTATGCTTCTGTTTTTGGCTTATCAGTTTTTTGTGATGTATGATTGGAACTACTGTTTGTCCTCTGTTGGTTTTCTGCTTGGTCAAGGGTACTCTACCTGCTTAGTTTGCTAAACTCTTAGCTCTGTCCACTTTTTCTTGCATTTCAGCATCTGCTTTCTCACAGTAGTGTTGTTGTTCATGCAGAATACTTTAATCATAAAACACAAACTAAATAATGCCTTCAGAAGTAAAAATACAGCATCTGTAAATTCATATTTGGGCTAAGACATATACATGGAAATGTAAAAACCTGAGGGGAATAGCATCAGGAATAGGGTGTTAATGGTGTGCTTAGCCAATGAGTGGAGGAGGCTCTTCATGTAAAGAGTTGGAAGCAAAGAGTACAGAGGAAGCTGTGCTGCAGGATACTTCGAATGCCAAAGTTATAAATGTGCAAAATATAAGAAACAAATGGGAAAATTCTGTGATGAGAAAATCTATCAAAGCCATAAACATAGAGATGCCATCTTCAACTGAGGAAGTGTCTCTGTTGTAAGCTCAGGAAATACTTGAGGAAATTATTTTGTTTTGTTTACTTTCTCAGCTAATCTCTATGGTTTGCCAAAGAGGCAGCATGCTGGGCTAGATGGATTTTTGATCTGATTCCTATGGCTATTCTTGTATATGTTTATTTATTTATTTATTTATTTATTTATTTTTTTTTTACATAGATAAAAAATTATGCCCCTAGACCCCCTTTCCCAGAATTTTAGTAAACCTCAGTCTGAGATAAGCTAGTCTCCTCCACAGACTTCTGTTGCCTGTTTAAGGAAAAACTTTAGCTGTAGTGAAGCTTGGTGTTAGTTCTGCAGTGGGAAGGCAATTGAAACCATTTCTGTCTTTTCAACTGACAACAGGGAAAGCATAAAGGCTTCAGTTTCCTTATGCTAATGCATTCTGTGAATATACACTGTAGTACTTCCCCAAATTGCTTACAATTTAATTTGAAGCAATGCATAACAATTGACTGTAACAAACAAATAGGAGGAACGATGAGAAATGGAAGAACAGAGAAACTGTAATAGAATCATTACATGGTTCCAAGCAACTTCCATCACTGGACTTGTGAGCAGAATGAAGCATTAAAAACAAAGCAGTATGAAATGCAACATTCCAGCATATTTGAATGTGCTGTGAGAATACTGACTCTCTCATTCAGATGTTGACTTTATGAAGGATGGTTATTTTTGTGCTGAACATCATTAACTAAAATGTTTTAAAGTATCTGTCTGTTTTAGTCTTGTTATACTGCAAGGTCAATGTGCTGGTGCTAGGGTCTAAAATATTAACAAAACACCCATTTGGCTCTGAATGGTCCTTTGTACTACAACAATGCTCAACTTTATTGTGTGGTGCTGCTATCTATTCTGCAGTCCTCAAAGAACAAAAAAATCCCAAACAAACAGAAACCACTTGAATAAACTAATTCTCTCATGCATTCCCAGACTGCATTACTCAGAGAGCATTAAAAAACCCAAACCACTAGATTCATAGAGCAGAGTTGCCCTCCTATGTATCATTTTTCTGTGTGTTTATACGTACATAAAGATCCTCAGAATGGCAGGGGTGGGAACATGTGTTTGGGCTGTCCTGTCTTTCCAATATGGAAATGAAAACTTTCTTTCCTTATAGCCTCAATGTGAAAATAATTACTTCAAAATTTTCAAACTGCACTTAATTATTGATTCTTGATCACCACTTCACTCAGAAGAATTACATCAGACCATGCTTTTAGGTTCTTTTTACTTGTTTGAATGCTGTGTAACTTGAGAGTTTTTTCACTGTCTATTTGGGTTGAAGTTATGTAGAGGAACTTCAGGAAATGGAATCTCAAATTGTGTTCCTCCTCCTTCATTACTGGGGAAAAAAAAGAAAAAAAGCAACAAAAAAGTAAGTGAAAGCAAGTCTTAATACCCAGTCTTAGGCAGACAAAATATTTTATATGCAGATCTGTATGTTTACAGTTATGTATATAGATGAATACACAAGAAATCTAGAGTAGATTTCATAGAAGATCTTAAGAGCAAGGGGAAACAGCTGAGGCTTTATTGCTGCAGTTCAGCTTTGCTGAGCACTGCAAATACGGGATGTTGAAAGAAGAACTAATAAGGGGATAGCTGTTGGCATAAGAGGCTCACGTTTATCAGCAGTTTCAATTAGAACTAGGTACTGTGCTAACAAAAGCTATAGCAAATGTGAGGATCAAAGAAGTGACTTGATTTACAATTACCTCTGTGCCACTGATGTGTTTATCAAACAATTCATATACAGTAACGAGTAAAAATACTAATGCAAAACGCACAGGCAGATCAAATCTACCTCCCAAGTGAAATGTACAAATATTAAATGAGATAGGAAAGAATTAATAAGGGGGAAGAATGGAAAACTTGTGGAAGATGAAATCAAATGCTATAGTTTAGAGTCAGAGTTAAGATTCACAATGCAAGAGACGATGGAAAGAGTGTTATTGTCAAGTGACTTTGGGTCTTCACTTCGAGAAGCTAATCACAAGTAAGTCTCTGTTCTTAAGCAACAATCTAAGTGGAGAAAGAAAACTGATGGTACTAACAAGAGATATTGGAACAGCAGGAAATGCAATTCCAACACTTAAACTATGAAGATCAGAGAAAGTTCTTCAAGGGATAATTTATAGTGTTGGTGTCCATTTTGTTCAGAATATGAAAGATTGTTAGGCCATTCCTATCGAAAATGACATTAGAGTGTAAGGCATGCAGCAGAGAAATCTGAATGTCAGTGAAATAAAGCACGAGAAAAAATTTCCTGGTGAGGCATGAAGGTTACCATCTCTAAGTCCTGCTTCTTCTTGCTTCTTGCTTTATCTTTGGAACAGAGCATGTAAAACAAACAAACAAACCAACCAAACCTAACAGAATAGAAGATAGTGGGTTATTTCAAAACACATTATATGAACATTATACTATTGATATTTTCTGGGGAAAAAAATACTCACTTCTGTGGATCTTTCTGTGCCATCTGTGTGAGTTTTACTTGCAGAAGACAAGGAGGTTTGTCAGCTAGGAGAGGCTGATCTGCAACTTCATGTTACAGTAGGCTTTTTGGCAACTCCCCTCTACTATAGAATGTGTGTTGTTATCGGTGTTTATTACCTTGTTTGGATGACACTTTCAACTGGCTTCCCTTCAGCATGCTTTTAGTGCCAAAGCACTTCCAAAAGAGACTTCCAGGTTGTGACAGGCTTGCCTGGCTTTCTTGGTCATGCATATGGTACGATGGTTTCCAACACAGATCAAAATGAATAAAGTAACTACATGGTATTTGGAGATGTTTACAGCAAGTTGGACTGGCTGCTTGAGAGGAAATTTAAATTTGTAGTGAAACAGCTAAACTTTCTAGGATACATAATTATCAAGGGCATTCAGCTGAACTTGAACAAGACCTAAGGCACCCCTTCTGGTTCAGAAAAAAATAAATGATATGGGATAATCCTTATCAAATTTAATAATCTAAAACTTCTTGAGACTAAAGGTATCCAAATAGCTAAACTTCAGTATGTAGTACCAGTCTAGATATTCTAGAGTAACTGGCTTGGTCCCAAGCTGCTTGCCTCAAAAAGGAACTGGTGTGCTGTAGCTCCTCTCTCATCTGCAACAGCCCTATGTGGGTGTCCTCGAGATAGAACATACCTAAAGTAGTATTAGTCACAAACAGTAATAGAACTTAATAGTGAACAGAGAGCCAGTAATACAACAGAACTTAATGATAAACCCCCAAATTCCTAGCAAATCTATGCCTTTTTATATGACATTTAAAAAGTAATTTGGCTTTTTTTTTTATTTTTTCACATAGCTTTTTCCATGATTTTTATGTAAGCTGCTAGAAATCAGGTGGACAGATCCGTAGATCTGTTGCATCCATCTCAAGAAGTTTTAAACGGACGGACTCTTTATTCACAGTGCAGTGTTGATAGCTTCACTTTGGAGAACTGGGAAGAAAGCTTTTAATTTTATCATATGGACACAGCCTTAGTGAAGTTCAGGTTTCAAAGATTTCAGATGATTTTCAAGCTAGGATTCAAATACATTGTCTTTGGTGTGATTTCTTTTTTAAACAAACACATGTTCTAAATAGAGATCTCCTTTAAGTAGTCAGCAAAATGAAAAAAAAATCTGTATGAGGTATGCTAATTTTTTTTTTTACTTTGTCCTGGCAACATTTCGGCACTTTTTAAACAGGTTATTTATTTATTTATTTTTGTACTTCTCAGAACTGAATGGAGAAAAAGAATAGGATTCATGTTGGCTACAGTGTTTGATACCATTTGCTGTTTCCTTTTTAAGATTGTAAGACTTGCTGAAAGAATAAGGATTTCAAAGGAACACAATAAAAGTGAGATTTATAACAATATCCTACTCACTTAATTTTGAAATATTTTCTAGCAATATTTTTTTCAAAATCCTTTTATTTTGCTGTTTGGTAATCTGAAAGTCACAAACTTCATTGCATTTGCCACCCTGGAGGCAAAACTTTCTATTAATTATAGACATGATTTTCTGGTTTTCGTCATGGTTCTGGTTGAATAAAATGGTGTGCTATACCTTAAGTACCAAGCTGTCAGAACAGAGAAGTTTACAAGTACAAGAACAGAGTTCCAGAGTCAGCTTCTGCTGGAGGGAACCTGGGAAAGGGACCAAGGATTGACCTCTGTCCTACCCCCATCAAATTCCTACTATTTATTCTTAAGAAAGAAATTCAGTGTCAGTTGTTTTTCTCTTCATTGAGATCTAAAAAACCCAACGCTTTGAGATGTGCATGTGATATAGGCCTAGACAATTGTAGAAGAGTTCTAAGTATATATTACAATATCATATAAGGAATAACCTCACAGCAATATTTGAACAAATGCACATCAGTCAACAGCAGGAGCATGTTGTAAGTGGCATAGTCAGAGGCATAACACCATCTTTATGTAAATTCTCTGAGTAAAGTCATCAACATAATCCTGTAAAAAAAATAAATAAAATCCATTCTTTTCTTTTTGTTGGCCTAGAACATTTATCTATTTTGTTCTGCTGTCTGATTTGTTTATTGTCCTGTGAAATATTCTTTACAGAGATGGAGTACTCAAATACAAACTTTTTTCTTCGTTTTTTTGTAGCTCTTTGAACTCTATAAGTGATCTGTAGTATTTTGATCTTTCAAAATTCTGCTGTTTACCAGATTGAATTTTTTCCCTGTTTAATTATTAGAATGTTATGCTAATTTCAGAATAACAGTCGATGTAATAATTTTTGACATGGTTAAAAGTTAAAAAGATATTAGCCTCAAATTATCTGCAGAAATTCAGTCTTGATATCTCATTCTTACAATACAGGTTATAATTGAATTGGCAAATAATGTAATGTCTTTTCTTAATTTTGTTTTAATTTTTATTTTTATTTTGAAGAGCCAGCTGCAAAGAGAAGTGGAGGGAGTACTTTGAAAAATAAGAGCAGGATCTCTTATGGCAGCTTTCTTGCATGGTACTATTTGTTGCTGCAGAAATGAAGTAAGAAGGCAGCTGTTTATGCAAATAAAATGTCTCACAAATCCACATGAGAAGGTGTGCACAGCACTTATAAGACAGAAATGTTCCCTCATGCCCATACTGCGTCTGTTTCCTGAATAATCCCACACCAGTCTAAATTCCTGTCTGCCAGCTTGTGTGAATGAATATGGAACTTGCCAAAAAGCCAAAGCATAATGGAAAAAAAGCATAAACATTGCTCTTAGTTTGGAATGAATGCATGACTAATCCAAATTAGATATACAGCACTACCCATTTCAAAGGGCAAGCTCTCTGGCTGGCTTTGCTTGTTTGCTTGCTCTAAAGGAAAAAAAACAGGAATACAATGAAAACTTGGTTGCATGCAATAGAAAGGGCAAGAGAAAAGAATAGAATTGGATTATTAAAATTGGGGAAAATACACTACGAAAGTGCAGTAATGTATGCTGTTTTGATGTCCAATTGAAACATTTAATTTTCTTAGAAAACAAAGTATTTCTTCTGACAGACAAATAAGTGTAGCATCAGGAATTTGGTGGGATTTGTTTTTTCAAGAACTGATCACATTGTCTAACCATTTCATTTTTGAGGGATACAATGTAACTGGCTTTTGTCTACTTAATTTCAAGTACATTTAAATACAAATATTTAAAAAGAAAAACAACACTCAAAACAACAACAACAACAAAAACAAGTGGAGTTTCTTCTAACTGGCTTTCATATAAATAGAAAGAAAATCAGAAATAGACATTTCTGTGACAGATAGGGCCAAAATGATTGGAGACCTAATAATGGCAGAGTATATGAAAATTTTCAAGTAGATGTTGCCATGGTTGCACTGGTTGTTATGCCTATGAAGTTCCCTGGTTTATGTAAGTCAATGAAAGACTAATTTGTCGGATTTTGGTAGATCTTCTGGATCTTTATAATTTATTTTTTTAATACTACATCTCAAAATGCTGGCTTCCAGACATGAATGACATAGAAGTGAAGAGGAACTGACATTTCTCTGACTTTGGTTCAGTGAATCATAATTTTCATTTGTACATGGAAATCACAGGGCTGAATATAAGGTCTTGGTTGCTGAATATCTCTCAATAGCATTAAAGGTTACTTTGTGTTGCTTGGCAGTGTCTGTTGTTCTACATCTTAGAAAACAGCCAAGGAATCTGATGATATTTTAGCACTTCTTATCAACTTGACAGTAAGATGAACAGTATGGCAAATGAGACTGCAATCTAATGAAAAAAAAAAAGCTTTTAATAAAAAGTTAATCTCTGCTTGGTATTATTGAATACACAGAGTTGGCTGGTAGGAACTTTTGCAAACTATTGTAGCTGAATTTCTTATAGGTAGGAATCTAGGAAAGGATTTGTCTAATCTTACATAGCACTGCTACTTTCTATAAATGATCTTTAATTCTTCCGTAATTGTGGCTTTGGAAAAAAAAAAAAAAGGTAGCAAAAATCCAGCTTGACAGACAAGTAGACATATAGAGAAAAAAATAGGGTAGACCTCTGAGTACAAGGTTTTCTTTGAACACTCAAATACATGTTATTTCATTGCTTAGGAAAGCAAACTAATCCCTCCTAGAAATTCTATTATATGGAACTATATTGCTAGCGATACAAGTGAATAGCAATTTTGTAGCTGTGGAAACCCATCATATATATTTCTGTCACCTAGACTATGTTCCAACTGACTGATGATAGTAGTAGTCCTTTGCGTGGACTAGCCGCTGTAATAAGGGTGAAAGATAAACCCATGAAACCTATTGAGAAAGTATTTGCAACAGAAGATAAAACTCAAGAATTTGAGTTTCATTCCACTTGCTCTGTGAATGTGCTCTAGTGACCTAAGCCCTGCATCTTTCTTCCATAGAAATGATGATTGTTTCTAAAAGTCATAGCCACGATTCTTCATTTCTCACCACAGCAGAATGAGGGGAAAAATCATATGTAAAGAATCACAGAGATAGCTTTCTTGTTTTAAGTTCCAGTGATGGTGTTATAGAAACTGACAGCATCAGCTTCCTGTAACTTAAGGGCTAGTCCTACTGAGATCCTATAGATCTGGGACAGAACAGATACAAATCTGACAGGATTTATAGTGACTTCTTTTCTGCTAAGCTCAGAAAAAGAAATCTCCTTAACATGTGAGAACTGATTTTTTTTTCAAATCTTCGTCAACTGTGGCAAACAACTGTGTGCTGCACTTTGAAGGTTAACCTATATTAATATTACAGAAAATAATGGTGAAGCTTTCACAGGTTTATTACAAGTAGAAAACTGATTAAAAATACAGGATTTTAGTGTTGCTCTGAGTTTTGGAAGACAGTATAGACTTAATCCTTAAAGATAAGGACTAAATAAATGAATCAAAAACAAGGGATAAAAACAAACAAAAAAAGAAACTGCAGCCTTACTTTCTGATGCAAACTTATTGGTAAAAGTATACAATGATGAAATAAAATC
This sequence comes from Nesoenas mayeri, assembly GCF_963082525.1. Classification (NCBI taxonomy): domain Eukaryota; kingdom Metazoa; phylum Chordata; class Aves; order Columbiformes; family Columbidae; genus Nesoenas; species Nesoenas mayeri. The sequence continues at coordinate 132,032,006 of NC_137541.1, forward strand.
TGGCAATCCTTTCTTAGAGCTGGTGGGCTTCTACTCACATTTTGCTGTTAAAGATATCACTTTCAGCAGTCCCTCTGGTCACCTGCTCCTAGAGGTTCTGTTAAAGACCAATTTACACAGACTTTCGTTGTACAGAATACACAAGAGAGTGATTAGAAGGATGTGTGTGGTAGGACTTGCTAGCTGGATGAGAGGAACATTTGTTAGATTACAGTTGTGGCTAATTTCTACTTCAGAACAATACCCAATGGAAAGAATGTTCCTTATTATATCTATAAGGTTGTAAGAAGTCTGCACCAGTTATCAGCTGAGAATGGCCAAGGACTGGTATTGCCAAGATTTTGGGTTTCCTCATTTCCACTACTTTGGGATCAAGACCTGCTATTCCTTTACTCAGTTATAATATTTGGGACAATGATTGTTGGCTCATGCTCCTCTTTAAGGAAAACAAAGCTTACCAGCATTGTAAGGAAAATAACAAAGTGTTTGTGAACTAGTGAAAAGGGCCCTTAATGAGACTCCATGGATACCTAGCATTAGCAAAATACTCATTTAGAAACCAACATACTCTTGGACATAGGTTTACCTTGGTATATGAATTCCAACAAGAAATCCTGAACTAGAGTTTATGAACGTGACACAGTCTGCCTCATTAGATGGTGATTTGGACAGCTTGAACAGTGGTTTTTGCATAACCAGCAGCCTCACCTGGCTGACTATGATAAGGAAAGAGGTAGAGCAAGTTGCAAGTGTCTTTCTTATGCTTCTGGCAGCCTGACCGGTAGATCACATTGATCTAGGCATCAGGAGCAGGAGAGGAAAAAGGATTACTTTCTTCCCCCATGGTTCTGATTCTGCTGAATGAAGGTATATTGCCTCATAGGAGATTATGGTGCTTTATACTCAGCAGAGCCCTTCCTTCATAACATTTAGAGGAGTTTCCACAATGCTGCTCATGTCCCTGAATGTGCCAGAACTGCCCCAATGGGGTGGCATTGAAATCAAAGGCCATTAAGGAAGATACAAGATCCAGGTGTCTGCTTTTTCACATGTAACTGAGAGGCTGGCTTCCTTCCGTTACTGAAAACACCAAGATAATCAATCTATAGATTACCTAACAGAAAAGCTTTTTTTTATTTTTTTATTTATTTTTTTTTTTTTTTAATTCCAACTGGTAGCAGTACATATCTTTCAGTTCCACCAGTAGAACTTTTAAGGACTTGTGTACGCCATTCTCAGATTGATGTATTAGTAGTGAGATTCAAGAAAGTCTTCATATTAAAGATTCTCTACACTGGAAGAGCTGCTGCCACCCATGAAAGCCCTGTGAAATTTTGCCTTTAGTTTTTGAATGAAGCCGCCTGCCTTCTCTTGGAGAAGGAAAAATACACAAAATGTATTGTGATCCCTGATATTTTAAGGTCTGCCCTGTATTTGTGACTGAGTGAAACCCTAGGGGTGGAAAGTAACTCTGAATAAACCTCTACAATGGAAGAAGGCTTCAGGGGAGAGGGGTAGGGGGCAATGTGCCCAAAAAGCTCGAGGAGTAAGGCAAACCAGCTGACTATCTCAACAGAATGGGGACTAGAGGGTGGCCTTTGTTTTAGATAAACAGCTATCAACAGCTGAATGGATAATTTAATGATTCAAATGTCTCCCTGAGTCATCCAGACCAGCATGGGGGCTGTAATTACACAGCTCAGTCCAACACAGAATATGAAAACTGAACAACTAATAACTTGGAATAGAGAAGCAGGTTTGAGCTGGATTTACCCGCATATGCCTTCCCAGCACCTGGGGATATTAAACGTTGCACTTTTCAGGCACGCAATATGTGAAAGAAGCTGGTGAAGAGAGTATTGGACTTTGGCATTACTGGAGGTGCATAATTGCTGAAGTGTCTCAGTAGACCAGAACCTTGATTTGACAGAGGGATTATCAGCTGATTCCTCCATCTGTAGAATTACAGATCATACAGTTGGGCTCCTTACACTGTACACAGTGTCATCTGGGACTGTAAAGTACCTCTGCATCTTCTCAGAGCTATGGAGAGAGTTTTCATGGCTTGCCAAGTAACTGTAAATACCTGGATTGCCACCTGGGTACGTGATTCTGTGGAGTGGCAGTTCTACAGTATGTTGTGGTAGAGGAAGGCAGCATTCTGGCCACTCTCTGAGATCTTCCTTAAATTTAGGCATTGCAAAGTGTGTATAGGAATATATAGAGCTTATTTATCTGGGCTACAAAAAAGGTAGACTTGATTGGAGGGACCAAATTTGTGCTGCTGCCTGTCAAAGTATGTGCCCTCTCTCCTAGGAGTCACTATAAGGGGTTTCTTGGCCTGGGTGGCCTTCTATGTATATTCATCACCATGATATTTCTGTTGACTAAACCTACTGAAAAGAAGAAAATAAAGAGCCAGGAGACTCAGGATGGCATTTTTTTCCTTTGAAAGGAGGATCTTTTCAAATAAATGATTACTTTAAACTTATCAAATGGGTCACTTCAGGCAGGGATGCCAATGATGCTGAGTTAAGCATGTTGTTCTCTGAAGTGTGTAGGAGATGGGGGCAGTAAGCTTGTTTTATATGATATGCCTGAGGAATAGAATATATTCAACCATTAATGAAGAGAATTAAGCACTTAAATGCCTAGGTATCGGTTACTAAATGATTCCCTGTTGATGAAGCATCTATTTGTAGTCACCTGGATGTCACAGACAAATGTATTCAGTAGTGAAACTATCTCAAAATGAGGATATTTAAGCATATGTTAGACTGTATGCTTGTATTTTGTTAACTAGTCACAGCTAATTCCTAATGCACCAGACATGATCTATTGGTTTCTCTTCTGATGCTTCTGTTGTTTTCTTGATTAGCTTGCAACGTTGTTCAGGAATTGTACGTGTTCTAACACATAGTTATTTAGTTGTTGTATTGCAACTACTTTTTCGTAGACTTCTGTAAGGACATTCATGTAATAGACTGAACTAGACAGTTTTTGGCTTGACCATTTAGAACATACAACTTTCTACAACAGTTGTAGAAGATACTTAATTCACTTCTCTCCTTCTTATTGTACGTGTTTCATAACAATGGAAGGGTTTTCCTTGCAATATTAGATAGTGATATATCTTGTACCTCAGAAGAACTATTTTAATGGGAATAAGCTTTTTAACACAAAATCATTACTCAAACCATTTTAGATCCTTTTGATACCTTATGAAACTGAAATCAATATGCCAGGGCACAGATACTGAAATTAAGTGCAAACTTGATTTGAGTACCATATTGGCTTCCACAATAAAACTCTAGAGTTATTTAGCTAATAAATTACTTTTAGTTAAAAGTTTTCCATTGATATTTTCATAATGTCTTTTGTGTGTATTTTCATTACATTTATATATTACTTTCATTCACTACAGAAAATTCCCATTTTGCAAATATGTGGCAAGATAAGACTGAAATGCTGCCTGAAAAAAAAAGACCACAAGCAAGGTCTCTTCCTTAACTCTACTAAGGGCAACGATTAAAAGAGCATAAAATGAGCACATCATAAGAACTAAATGTGTCATATGAGCTAGTGCGATGGCTTGTATGTCTAGTTCACTTGCATATCATGATTGCTAGGCCGGCATTATAGGAAGAAATCAGTTCTAAGCTTTTATATGAGGCCTTCTTGAAGTTGACCTAATAGTTTTATTGGTCACATCTTTGTACAACATAATTGCAAAGAGGGATTTGTCAGTTCTTTTAGAATAGGTACAAACTTATTTGTTCTGTGTCTTTAGCAGTGGTACTCCTGCATTATTAAAAAGCAATATAATTATTTTAAGCATAATCATAAAACATAATGAACAAATTATCACCACATTCCAAGATTTCATCCTGCTCAGTGAAATCATATAATATTTTTTTTTTCTTATCATCATTTAAAGCAACTGTTAATGAGTACAATGTGAAAGAACTCCAATAAAACAGTTTTGTTCAGAAGTCAGGAAGATGAGGTTGAGGCAGACAAAGCATTGTGTGTGCAGAGAGCTATCAGAACAAAGCTAATGGCTCAAGATACCTAGCAAGATGATACTCAGAAGGGATAGTAACTTAGTGTATGCATAGACGAAGAAGAATGCTGAAGTTGCGCTCATCTTGTATCTGTAATTGCTCTCTACAGATCATGGAGTAGTACCCTCACGGTAATGTTAAAATGAATAGGCTAAACAGGTAACAAGGTGCTGCTTACTAGAACTGAGGGTAGCAACTGAATTCAGTCATTTTAATCTTAAGTGAAAATAGTTAATTCTTTCATTTGGTAAAAGATTAGAAATGAAATATTCATCAGCTTCTGAAAAATCCTTATTTCATAGTTTAGGAATAATTTTCCTCCTTTCCTGTGCTAGATGTGAGCACAAAGTGGTTCAATTGAACCGTGAGAGATGAGAATTGTGTAGCATTTGACAATCGGATATATGATTACTTACAAACATTCCACCAAAGTTTTAACTGCCAAATTTTATAAAATGATATTTTGAAACCAAAGAGTAGGTATGGAGCTTCATTCTGCCCCTTCTATCCTTTCTGTTGTCCCTCTAACCCCATTTTCCAATTAAAACAAAAATCAGATAATGTATCCCATAAAAAATAATTATTCCCAATAGCAGCTCACTGTGAAGACCTGAAGTCATAGTAGCATTGAAATGTGAGCAAATTGCACATGACAGAAACTGTACTGAGCTGCCGGGCAGTTTATCATGGAAAGACATATGCCCTCTGCTAGAAATCACTCCATCTCTATCCCTGCCAAATTAAGGTTCCCGTTTGAATTACTGTTTATGTGAAGTAAAGGGTTACTTAGAGGTTGTAATCAGGATTACAAGGTAATTTACATACTTGTAAAACTCTGATGGGTGAGGAACTGCCAAGTTGCCTAAATTTTTGGTATGACCAAAGTGTCTCTGTTTTGGAGGTTAAGTCCTCCTATCTAACCAACACAGGAAGCTGGTCTTGCTTTATCCCAAATGTCCTACAATTTCTTTGAATGGCTGAACTATTATGCATTTTTCTTCTGCAGCCTACTTGTAAAACAGGCAAAATATTTCTCTTTATCATGTATAAGAAAAGTTGAATAAGTATTTTGCCTGGGAATGCTTTCAGTCATTATATTGCCTAGCACAGGAATTGATGATACTGTCTGGAGCTGCTGAACAGTACTATCATAATAAAATAGCACATGCTTTCTGAAAAGGTTATTCTTTAAGTCAACTACTTGCTTCTTTGTGTCTTATAAACAAGAAATACTTTAACAGTATGCATGTTCTTTCTCTGGGAGAGTATTTCAATTCGCAGTCCTTCATCATTTGATGTTTTGACTTTCTTATTTTATAAATTGATTTGGAACGGAAACTTTTTGCTAAAGTTCTCATAGACTAAGCATATTGTTCACTGTATAAATTAATTGTGAATAAACTAATTGGAGCTTTAAGAAACAGACTTCAGCTACACATTGTGTCTAGATTAAAAGTCATCCAGGCAGCACAAGCATAGTAGGCTTTTAGGCTTTTGATTTTGTTTTGTTTTGTTTTTCCAGGAAAAAAAAAAAAAAAAAAAAAGAAAGATAAAACAGTCTTGAACTTTAAGCTAGTATCATAGTGACATCATTACTATGTATTGGAAGTTATTATTTTCTTTTTTTTTCCCCCTCAAATTTATTTTATTAATACTGCATCTGTGATTTAAGCAAATTGCAAAGTAGATTACTTTTAGTTTCTACTAGGTTGTTCTTGGCATCAGTTTATTAAATCAGCAATAGCTTAGGTGGAAATTATATTTTTAGAGCATGAGACCTGTTCTCTTTTTTTTTTTTTCCCTTATAATGGGACAAAAATAAATTCTGAACCTCCTAAAAAAAAAAAAAAAAAAGATAAGATATATTAGACCAATAATGTTTTTTATCAATGTTTTTAATGGGTAGAGACAAAATGAGATAAATAACTTTTTTTTTTTTTGGCTTTACTCATAAAATAAATTTTATGTTTCAGGGAAAATCAATAGTTTTTGTAGATCCAGAAATTATATTTAAACAATTGTAGAGCTTTGCAAATTTCAAGAAGGTAGGCTCTTTGTCTGCTGAACTGCTGCTTTTCTTTTTCAGACATAACAAAAAATATCCTAGGAGGAAGATTTGAGTTCTGTACATAGCATTACTAGTTTTAGGAGCCAAAAATCTTCAAAATAATGGAAATAAATCTTTTATTTTAAAATAATGAAGAAAAAATCACTAAACAATGACTTAGTCTCACATTCTTTCCAATCGTGATTGTATTTTCTGTGTTTGGACATGTTAAAATTAAGTGTTCTTATTTGAATTTTATTTAAACTAGCTAATGCATAAATGTTAGCTTTTCATAAGGTTTGGGCTTATGCAAGTATTTAATAAATGCTTGTTCCAGGACACAGTTTAGTGCCCTGGCTGTTATTTTTATTATAAATAACTTCTGTCAATTGTCCATAGATTAACTCAAGTAATTTAGGAACAAGCATTTAAGCTTGTGAATAACCTTGTTCTTCAACTACGTACATGTTTAATATTTCAGAGCATGGTTAGAACATTTGTTATGAGCAATCCAGGCCAGGCTTTTAAATCAACTTGAGATAAGTACTCTGTAAGGGAACTGATTTCAGTGGATATCCTTTCTCGCAGCATGCTTTGTGCATTTTTCCCAGTGTTTACTTTGCACCCAATTAGTAATGGCAACATTTGTATGCTCAAGCTACCCTTTCTCTTCTCCATTGCAACTGAGAATGGACTAGACAGACCTCTAAATTCTGAGAGATAATAAAGTTACATCTGCAGTACAGTTACACTTGCAAGGACACCTTAGACCTTCTTGTACTTACCCATCTAACTTGCCTGGATACTGATAAAAGTGTAACTGTGGCACTGTGGAGTGCAGAGTGTCTGCCTCAGCCTGTCTGGGAAGCTGCCCAGGTGGCAGTGGGATTAGGCTCTGCTGAGCTCCCTGCTGAAGGGCTCCTCTCATCTTGCCAGCCATCTCTCTTCATGTGAGGGAAATGTCAGCTGGTGCTGGCAGAAGCAGGAACTTTCACCTCTAATGTTTATTTTCTAGGTGTTGATTGCATTTCTCTCACTCTTTCTTAGAGAGTTGAAAAGCTGCTTTTCACTTCTGCTTGCTAGCAGAATAAGACGTGATGTTTCTTGGCGTAAGACTGATGCTGCTGATTCACTTCTTCAGTTTTATTTCTTTTAAATTATAGAGTTCATTTGTTCACTCTGGTTGAGCTATCATGGCTTCCACCTGCTTCCCTTCTCCAGAGCACATTGCTGATCAGCTGTGCATTGCAGCTGAATATATTGTCCTCCTGAAAAATCCTTGGAAACTGTGGTTACGTGCACAGACATACATGTCTGTCATTTAAGTCTCATAGACAAAAAAAAGAGAGACAGAGAACTCTAAAATGTTGTGGCTTTATCTTAGTTGATAAATTATAACTGAATTATAATAACTTGTGCCTTGAAAAAAATTCCAGAATTTAACCAGAATATTTTGGGAACTGAAGTTTTTTATGAGAGTGGGTGATGCTCAGGAAACTTAATCACAACAGACAAACCACTTCATGTAGAAGTCAGTTTATTTAATCACAGTTCATGCTGATCAATATTTAGCTAGGTAACAGAACCCCAGTTGAGTGGAAATGTATTGTTAGGTTGTCCATGTTCTCTGTGCATGGCAATTTTTACAAATAAGAGTAGACTTACTAAATAAACACTGCCAACAGAAGCATATTAGAATAGCATCAATAGCACTTTAGAAATTATGGCAGCATGTGTAATACAGTTGTTAGAGTATGAGTACAGGACAGAATGTTATGCTAATGATCTTTCTTTGGATGCTACTGTAAAAATGCATAGGAAAGATGGGCATAAATAAGTTATTGAACAAGAAGTTTGATTAAAAAGAAAACAGGTGGCTCAAATCTCCTGAAGGTTTAAAAAGGAGAGAAGAAATCCTGGTGATGTTGAAATTAACAGGGAGAATTTTTATGAAAGTTCTTACAGATCTACATTTAGCTTGTACTATGCATTTTAAGAGAAGATTTCTAAATTTAGCAAAACAAGAATGTGTAGTAAAAATTAATCAAATGTGAACAAACCTGAGTTTGGTAATGACATGAAGGCAGTGATCAAGTTGAATGGAAAATTATTTTTCCCTTAAGAAAGGTAAATATGTGCTATATTTATTAAGTTTGATTTATGGTTTAGTATCCTATATGTTTGTATGGACTTGATGTGTCTTGAGCTCAAGATGGCATATTTGCATTATGAGTTGATGTGATTTCTTAAGTTTTTGAAAGTTTGCTTGTTTAATTACAAGGATCCTCCAGTTTTCTTGGTAATTGTCATACTGCATACAAGCCATTCACTTCCTCTGGGTAGATTTGGCTGCAGTTAACACTATTAGAATTATAATTTATTCTATTATAAAACAATAGAGAGACAAAATGTTGAGAAAGCATCTACATTTTCTATTCAAGTCTATTACCCTTAAAGGTGGAAGGTTAGATTTTCACAGTTCTAGATTTAGATCTGCTGCATGTATATTGAAGCTATCATTAATTTGAATGCCTTTTTATCTTGATAGCTTGAAGTAATTTCTGATCCAGTTACTGAAGTGTATTTCCAAAGAAGGATACTCTGTGTGAGTAATAACTTCTCATTTTCTCCTGGACATGCTGTATACAAAACACATGATTTATAAATAGCCTACAAATGAACTACATTTATTAATGTCTAAGTAAGCACAGAAAGAATTGCTATGTTGCATCAAATTCAAAATATCAATGATTCTACTGAGCTGCAGATTCTCTTTTTCTAGACAGAAAGAACAAATCATTCATTTGAATATAAGCCTTCTGCCAGTTATTAGTGCTAGCAATGTCAGTTATTTTTTGAAGATAAAAATCTGACCTGGGCCTCTTCTAGGGCTGTGCTCACTCTTAGAAACCATTTTTCTTTCTTCTTTCATTTTTTTTTTTTTTTATTTAATGATTTTTTTTTTAAATAAAGCTAAACAAATCCTTTTTTTGTCACTTTAGTGTAGGTGTCTTTTCTCCCTCCAGAAACACTCTTTTACCCTTTCTACTAAAGAATCAAAATTACTATAATAATCTATTTATCATAGGCACCGCATAAAGTGTTTAGAATTATCGTGCAAGTACCATATATGCCAGTACATTTTGGGAGACGGTGTACATGAAACTACAGACGTGGAACTGCACAGAACTACAGACATGGAACTACACAATTTCCAGACAAAACTCATGGGTTAAATGACACTCGATAGTAATGAAATAGCAAATGAGGCAGTGCACATCTTGTTTTGTCTTAATGCAGACAAGTGCCTTCATGTATTGCTGCGACACAGAAATTACTGATCCAATGACCTTAGTTTTTTCCCGTACTGCTGCTAGGCTGGTGGAGCAGGGGTTTTAAAGCCTGTAAGATGCAGCACTTGCAGTATTGTGTCTTGTGATGATGCTCATGCAGCCAATTTTCTGCTGTTATGCTGCTCTGTCAGGTGTTTGTGGCTTTTGGTCCGTTGCATCATAGGTGTCAAGTTGGGTGCTGATGGGTAGTGTTTTCGTGACCTGTGATCCATGAGGACAGGTGAAGCTAGGTTTCTAGAGATGTTTTGGGACTAAAGTCAGAGCTAATTGAACATTTTTCTATAAGATGTTATTTTTGATAGAAAATGTTCAATTCTTTGAAATTGAAAGATTGGTGAGAAAACATTCTATTGATTTTTATTTTTTGATTAACATTTTTACTTTATCAAGAAGGAACTTCTAAATTTTCATTTCAAAGATTTGTTGTATTAAAATAATATAAAAACATGAATGGAAATGAAACATTTTACCTTATTAAATCAATAACATTTTATTGATAAAACCATATTTTTATTTCTGAGAATATTGATTTAATATTGTGCTGAATTCAGTGTTTGACTAGGATTGAGAATCTCTCTATTTTTAGTAGCAGTAAGCATGAAAAAGAAGCAGCTAGTTCCTAGCCATCTCTCATTAATACATAAACCAACTCCAACCAGTTTGAACAGGCTGACTTAATACCCTTCCTCCATTTTCTCTCTCTCTCTATATATATACTTTGCTAAGACTTCCATCCCTAAATCTTCTGCATTCTGTGTGTACCTGTTCCTTTCCCTAGAAAATTAGGACCGTGCTCATCAAGAAAGGGTGAAGAGCTTGTTTATAAGGGGGCAAGGCTGTGTTACCGTACAGCATCTGTGAATTTACAACACACTGGTTGTTCCACAGTAATTATCCATGTGGACACTTGTTACTTAATATAGTTTTGACTGACTATTGCTTTCGCTTACATACTGTTATGCTGTAAATTCAAAACATACGCTGTCCTTCAATATCCTTCCCAGGTAGTTAAGCCCTCAAAATAATTTACCATCAGAGACAAGTCGCCAAGAAAGTAAGAAGTCATTGCCCTGTAGTCCCTAAGAGGTCAAAAAAATAACAATTTCTGGATATAAGCCATCGAATTTTACTCCTTGAAGCTGTATTATGGACATTACTCAAGGAATATAGATTTGTAGGAAATCACCACTTTGCTGACTGTATTTAGCTCCAGGAATCTTTAGTGAGATTATTTGCTCAATCGCTAAAAGTCCTTTTCCCATATCAAATCAAAGATCAGTACAAGCATTTGTTATGCAAATAACCCTGCAGTTGCACAGACACTTGGGGACAAATCTTTGGAGAGATCTGTATGTATAACTGTGTGTCTGTGTGTACATACATTGTGGAATATTGTCCTTGTTAAACGAAACTGTATTATTAAGCAGTTCCTATTTATTGTTGCAATATTTGGTCACCAAAGCTAGGACTGCAGTCAAGCCATCTCTAGAGGCCCATATTCTTTAAGGAAATGTATATGGACAACTGTCAGTAGAAACTGTCATTGAGAAGAGAGCTTTGGGGCTGGCCAATTACATTTAGCCCCAATGCCAAAACAGATGGGCGTAGTGCAAGTCCTCATTTGGTTTTTAGGAAATAACTATAACTCTTAGGATGTAGCTTTTAATCATTGGATGTGGGAGATTGTTTTGTACAACATTAATTTTTGTGTGGATATATTTGAAAATAGTTAACTGAGGTACAAACAGCAATCAGACTTTAAATTCTACACACTTCAAAACGTCAGGATTTTTTTTTCTATTATTCTATCAAATTGTTTTCATATAGCACCAGGAATGCTTCTGTTTTAAGCATTATTGTTTCCCTTTGAGGATGCTTGGGTAAACAGAACAGTTTTACTTTCTGAATTTCTTGTTGTAAGGAAACGCTAAGGAACATGCTCATGATAATCAGTGAGAGTATTTGTTGGCTTTGCCTATCGTACACCTCTCTCTGACTTGGATCTCAAACAACCACTTAAGAGGCCTCCTATGCAAGCATATGAACATAAAATAAATAAGATGAACGTTTCAAACAAATAGCTTACCTTTATTTTTTATTCAACCATCCATTATAGACATGCGTTATGCTGCAACTCCTGTGGAGATGAGACCTGCAGGAGACATGAGCAGAACAGGCCTGACTGTCGTCCTGATTAGATCACCAGCTGAGAGGCAGTGATTTAAACAAAATTGGCTGGGCAATGACTGCTGATGTGCCCTTGTTGTTTGTTGTTTTGTTTTGTTTTGTTTTTTTCTTTTTTTTTTTAGATCCACAGAAAATGGAAAACTAAGTATTTTGGGTTCTGTTCCTGCTGTAGAAACTTCCTATTTATGACCCATATCAAGTAACTTTTCCTTATCTGAAAAAAATGAGATAAAATGCTTTTCTCATAGCTGTAAGTTTCTTTCTGCATTCTGGCAAGCCAAGGAATGTTCCATTGACAGACAACTGAATGACAGAATCTGCAATTAATGATTTCTTGGGGAAGTGCAGCAGTAATTTTAGCTTACAGATGTGTTAAAGTGTGTGGGATTTTTAGCTTTTTGTTAGTTAATTACTGGAACCGCTTATAATAGACACCACCAAAATGACAAAATGCCGCTTGAATGTTATCCCTGCAGGACACAAGTACTGTTTACATGCTTAAAGGCTGATTTCTATGGTTATTTACTTATGCAGAAAGGAACACTGACAATGCATGTTTTAACTTGTAGGAATTTAGTAAGCAGATGAGCAAACTTACCTCTGCCTCAGTGCAGCTTTACATCCCTGTCACTGAAACAGGAGCAGAATCTGAGGGATGATCCAGTTTAATGGTTAGGTGAGAGGTGAGTAATGGTTATGACTCAAGTCCCCAATGGAAAGCAGTGTTATTAGTGCCAGTGGAAACAAACTTCCTGTCTGTGAAACAACTGGCTGTTGTGGCATCCTGAAAAAAATAAAAGGCAAACAAAACTTTCTCCTGGCATGTTGTAAAATTAAAGCTGGAAGGCTTATTCAGAGCTGTGTTTTATGCACACACCTCCTCAGCTGTCCATAATTCATGCCAGAGTATGGAGGAATTTTCTGGAAAAGAGGCCAACTAGCTTGAGTGGGACCACTTAATAAAATCTGTAGATACTATGTGTGGCAATGGTTTGAAGGAAATTCACATAGAAAAGGATAGTACACTATCTCTATGCAGAACGTGGGTGTCTCCTCACAGTGGATGTGTAGTAAATGTAACTACTCCTTGCTAAATTACTCCGTTGATTTCTGGAGATATTGCTTAGGATCTTGTCCTATTCAGAGATCTATACATATTCTTCTTTTGCTTTTGCAAATAATTCTGTAGACAAAACATTCTAGGTCTGAATCTGCCAGTAGTTTGTTTTTCATCCCAGGCAGTGGAAGTGGAAGTGAAATTTGATAGTGTGAGAGTGGTTTGCATTCTGCTCCCTCTTAAATGGATGTTTTACTTTCTTTTTAATTAGTTTGGTGTTAGTTATTTCGGTGTTTTGGTTTTCTCCACTTTCTAGCAAGTCAAAGTGCCATTTGGAGCACACCTTTTGTTAAATTTTTAATTTACTAAAGTGAATAACCTTTCTGATGTCTTTCAGATGATTTGGGGTGCTTACTCTGCTCTTCTTTATAAACATTTGAATTTTTTTTTTGCTCTTACGGCTGATAGAAAAAACTGAACTCACCCTCAAGAGGAAAAGCAGGGAAAAAAGCATGGACCTAAGCATGGACATATATGTAGTTATATATCACAATTAATACGAAAACATCCTGTCATTTTCACGTGTAAACATGCACTGCTTAACTGTGAAGCCAGAGATTACTTGACCTGTTTTCATAGAATCATCGAATGTCAGGGATTGGAAGGGACCTCGAAAGATCATCCAGTCCAATCCCCCTGCCGGAGCAGGGGGATTTTAACTAACACATTTTATCAGTTTAACGTATTTATTTTGAAAACATTTAGCAATGGATGTTATTCATTCTCTTAAAGATGCAGTGGCTAGATGGTAGGATTAATCTTTAACAAGATGGCTGTAAAATTTTTGTCAGTATGCTCATGAAATCCTGTTATTTAAGGATTTTTTTTTTTTTTTTTTTTGTTTTTTGCGATTAATCAGATGTTTATTTAAAAACATTTCTCTCTAACAGCATCCAGGGTCTGATAACTGGCTTTTGTATTAGCTTTGTCTTAATTATTCAAAATACGGAATCTCTCTGAATGTTATGAATGTTAATTTACATGAACATAGCATTTTTTACATTTAAAACTATATTGAAAAGCAAGAATAGGATTGTTGTTATCTACTTTCTTGAGGTGTACAATATACTTTTTCTGAAATGTGATGCAGCCAAAAATACTTTACAGAAAGATACATTTGCTCTCAACATTTAGAAAACAAGATTTGACCAAGATTCATCTTGAAGGGCTATGTTCTCTATGTATAGGCCATATTTGATCTCCTGGATTTGTGCTCAAAATCTGATAAACTTCTTAATTATATCAGAAAGAACTGATTTAAAACAAAATAAAACAAAACAAAATTTTTACTGAACTACTAGGCACTTACTCTTTCTGAACCTTTTTTTTTTTGTTAATTTGAGTTAACAGAAAACCTATACAAAATGCAAAAATCTCTTAGGAAATCTAAGTAAATATTTTCTAGCTTAAGGGAATGATGAGTATTTTTGCATCAAAGCTGAAAGAGCCCATGCTTCTAGCCTTGAAGATGAAACATTAGGTGCTACCTCTTTTTTTCCTTCAGTAAGAATTTTCTGTACTATTGCTAACCAAGACTGGACGCAATTGTTTTACCTTAAAGGTTTATAATATATTTAATAGGCCTTAGCTTTGTACTTATCCTTCACATACATGACTTCTGCATTGGTATACTTACAGCTCAGGAATTTAAAAATTAAAGGGGTCCTAAGAACCATTATGTCGAGTGTGTTTCATCCTAACTAAGATATTTCACAATTCGAGAATAAACTAATTGATAAAGTTAACTAGAGTCTCAGATATCATGCAGCATTTTTTTGTTACAAGACTTAAAAGAATCCTGCCAGAAAGATAAGGAAAAAACTAAAATCTATTTTTGGTAGCTGCTGGCTTAAATTTTCTGACTCCTGTGTAGTAATGTGTTGTGGCACCTTCCTTGCTTAAATAACTGTCTGTCAATGTCTGAAATAGAGTATGTGTTTTGGGGCTGAGATGACGTTAACATGGGCAGAGTAAGGGGAACAGGTTGGAGAGATATTTTTGCAAGCCTGCTAGGTACTATAATTCTATTCTAAAAAAAAATTCTAAAAAAAAAAGAGAGAGAAAAAAAAAAAAGGAAAATAAAACCACAAAACCAAACCCTTTTTCCAAACAGCAGATGCACAAAATAAACTAGCCAGGAGCAGGAGTATTTTTTACAGTCATATATAATTTTTAACCAGTGCTTCACCTCTCTAAGTCTTCAAGAATAAACCTTTCCAAGTAAGTATGTATTTATGCAGACACTCACACATGCACACACATAAAATACATAAGTTATTTTTAAAATTACTGCAAAATTTTGTTTTGTGAGTTCCGTGGTTTAACGAACATATTCAGAAGTCCAGTCTCCTTCCAACAGAGAGTATTTCATTAAAACAAAATCCTCTAAAAGCAAACAAATCCTGTCACTTTGCAAACAATCTCTGGGCAGTGCAGGTTATTTTAATGGATGCATCGTTTTAAACTTAGCCTTCACCATCTGTTCTAACCTCTTCACAAATGGAAAAAGAACATATTTCACAACTGTATTATAAAATGTAAGATAAAAGTGATTTAAATGAGTTTATGTTCCTTAATCAATAAAGTTTTCATCTGTTATGTTTTTACTTATAAATTGTTGGAGGACTGGAGAATTGCTGCACCCAGAATGCTTTTTGTAGTTGTCTTAAGGCAAATAAAAATTCTGAGTCATATTTGTTGAATAAGTTTAAGTTTGTTGGCAAAAGTTGTTGTAAATGGAGAAAAAAAAAAAGTTGGTAAAGCAAAACAACCCTGCCACAGAACTGCCTAGAGAATTCAAGTTCTATGAATACAACAGGAGAGATTAGGAAGATAACTGTGTCCTATGAGTGCCATATTCTGCTTGCCAGCATTTCAGCAGTTCTTGGCATCTGTTAGAGACCATCTAACAGTACTTGATGCGGGAAAATTGTAATTCTTGCTTAACATCAGCTCTTCACCCCTGATTTGTTTGTTTAGTTGGTGTTTTGTTGATTGTTTTCTCCCAGAAGTCTTGTTTGTTTGTTTGTTTGTTTATTTGTTTGTTTTTTTATTGTTAGCTGGCTTCTGGAGGGAATTAGGTCTGCAATATATGTAATGCAGACACTTGCATACCACGAACTAAAATCTGATCATCATCAGCTCTTTTTCCCCAGAGCCATTATCCAGCTGCTACAGTTAGGGCAGGGCAGATGCAGAACTTCACCTGTTGGTGAGAAGGATCACTGTGGTAGCTTCAGTCCCCTGGATTACATGGAACTTGTCAAAGGCACTGTCTTCATCCTTTTACCAGAGATTATGCTACAAGGCCTTAAGAGATCATGAATAGAGATGTAAATTAGGCATTCCTTATTCAGGAAAACTCTAAGGACTGTGCCCAGAGTCACATCAACATGTTCAGTAATGAAGTTTGACAGTTCATGCCTAAGCTTTCAGGGTAAATGTGTGCTTGGAATGTAAATATGAAAAGGTAAAGAAATTCACTTTTGAAGGAAAAAAAAAAATGCATTGGTTAGGGAACCAAACTCTGTAAACATCCACACAGCCACTCTGTGTGTGTGAGCTCAGTGAATCAAAAAGTATTTCTCAAATGAGCTGAGTTTCTCACTTGTGAAAGCACTGCCGAATTGAGTCCTAAGAATATAAGACTTGTTTTGACAAAGCTTCAAAAACATGAAAAGATGAAGTTCAAGTCCAGCACAGTTTGATTGTTTAGTCTGAAATGAAAAAAGAGGTGTGAAAATAGGAAGTACAAACTGTATAATTCCAACTACTTACCCATATTTTAACATATACTTGAATTTTTAACAGAAACATCAATATTATACCTATACATTTAAAGAGTATTCAACTTGCTTCCAAAGCAACTAGACCAATATGGTGTGGGTTTGTTTATTTGTTTGGTTTTTATATATATTTTCTTTTTAAAAAATCCTATTTCACATTTAGCTTGCAGACAAGACATTCTATCTTCTCACATACTGTGCTTTAGTCAATGTACTGGACATATTAAAAAACCCCACACTTTAAAAAAATGTATAAGAACCTTAAGAGTTGCTTCATTCTCCCAGTTAAGTCTTTTAAATAACCAAGTGTGCATTTGCTCAGTAGCGTGCAGACTGCTGTTCTGTACATAAATATTCTGGACCTGTGTGCAAAGTGTTGCATATAAAAAGAAATAAAATGTGCCCTTGCAGAAGTGGATTCATCTTCAGCTTGAACTTGCAGGAAGTTATGCATGGAAAGGAAAAGAAAACAACCTGGAGATCAGGCTGGCAGTATTATGCTGATTACTTCTCTATAGGAGAGAGCCTCAAAAGATACTTTTCCAAAAGATAGAAGTGATATTTTTTCTGCCACTCTGAACTGGGCCCATAGTCTGCTTTAAATTTGATTCTATCTAATTAAGTGCCATAATAGAGTCACCATGCACAGGCAATTTCCAAGATCTCAATTACAATTAATATTGACAAGATAGTTTTCAGTGGAAGGAAGTTTAAAGTACCAAAGAAAACCAAAAAACACCCACCCACACCCTCCCCCCCCGCAACAAACAGCCAAAAAAACAACCAACCAAACAGACAAAAAACACACACAAAAAAACCCCAAACACAGTGGGATATGTGTGTGGGGGGGTTGTTTGTTTGTTTGGTTTGTGCTTATTTATTTATTTATTTACTTACTTAGTTATTTATTTTTAAGGAAGGAAGGAAGGAAGGAAAGGCCCCACTGATAAAGAGAGTCAGGGAAGTCATAGATTCATGCTGGAGAATTTTCAAGTGCTTCATTGCTAAGACTTAGAAATCTTATTTATGCATGACTCTTGACTATTAAACACTGTTATGAAACACTGATATAGATCCTTAAGTGTGTTTTTAGACAGTTTTATGAAATGCACTCTTAGTAAAATCACAGGAATATTTAGGAGGCTTTGATAAGGTCATGTATGAGACAAGGGTAGTACATGCATTTGCTTCATGGAAGTGGTATATCTGTATTTGCCTCAATTTAGTTATCTGATTGTTTTTTTATTATTATTATTATTTTTAGTTTTTATTTATTTATTTTTTAAATTTTGACTATCAATATGTGATATTCATTCTATGACATACATTAACTAAAGCTTGTCCCAAATCTGATTCCACAGTCAAAGTGGTGGAAATAACACAGATAGATTTACGGGATACCAATAAAAGCCTTTTATATAAGAATGTCCTCAGAGACAAGAACTTTATATACTCTCAGAGGTGCATAAATCACTGACAAATCTGCCTGGCAAGCTTTCTTAGGAATTTGATTTATTAACAAAGTCAATGTAACAGTTTGTAGACTTATTCATTTGTTAGAGATGTTGTCTGCACATGTTAAAACGCCACTAAATATGTGTGTGTGCCACTAGGTGGTAACTAAGATATAAGCTTATACATTCCCCTTTTTCCCTCATGCTTTATGTAGCATGCTCAAAATGGTAGTGGTGTGCTATAGCATCTTCTGAGAGCCTTTTGTTTTGAATATAATTCTCAAAAGAACATGTCAAGGACTATGACAGTCTCAGAAACATATCTTTATTTCCAAATGAGAACTCATTCTGTACTGGTTAAATCGTTGATGTTTCATTCTTCCTCTGAAATTTCTCTCCATGATTTCTGATTATGTGGAACAAATAGGTTAGTATTACTGTTTGCATACGGGCACATATGATCATCTGTATCACATAGCCTTCTTCCATCTTAATAATTCAGGCAATTTATTGAAAATTGCCTCTCTGCAGCCAGGCTGGCACAGAAAAACTTTGCTCCCCCTTTTTCTAAAAAGATGCATCCTGCCTTTTTCAAAGTGGCATTAGTAGTCCTGTCGACCAACAGAGCACTTCTCTCTCCATGAGATTTTATTAACCAAGAGGGAGGGAATAGTACTCTGAGTTACAGTAGATTGAAATTCCAGCAGCTGAATGTTACTGAATGCAGAAAAAGGTGATGAAAAAAACTCTGAGCTCCAGAAGTGGTTTGTCTGAACAGGGGCAGGACCTCAGCATGTCTATGAGCTGTGCTTTCTTGTAGGATACATTTAGGCATTATAACACAATGAATGTACATCTCCAGTGTATTAACTTTCCTATTATCTATGTATGCAGCTATCATAACCAGGAAGGTAAGTAAGTGGAGGGGGCACATGTCTGTAGCTCATATTTACACCTACAGGCTTGAAGCTTGTGTATGTAAATTAAGCATGGAAATATTGCTCTTAAAATATCAGAACGTCTAAACATAGTCTGGTATGGTCTTTACTCAGAGTACTGTTTTAAAAATATGAGATAATGTGCTGGGCCATTTTCTAATGCTATTAAAATACATAGATCTTAATCACAGTTTGCCTTTTAAATTATATTCAATACATTAGTCCTCTGGTTAGATACAGTTATTAACATTTCTCTTACTAGAGATTTGTTAGCCTGCTATGCTGAGGCCTTACTAGACAAATGTATATTGATGACACAGTAAGTTCAGTAAAATTCATTATAAAGACAAACTGAAACAAACAAACAAAAAAAAATCAGAAGGTTAAAAAATACTGCATGTTTTATGGATTGGGAAAGAGATTTGCACAATCACTTAGATGACTTGAAATTGTGGTCCTTGTGTTACTGTTTTCAATGATGGAACATAAGTTTGCCTTTGTGATCTTATTGGAATACCGACATTAGTGGACTTTCTGTTTCACAGCCTGCTGTTTTCTCTGTCATTTAAGTGTAGGAGTTGCTAGTGCAGAACTCTGATACAAACTCGTAGCTTTTTGTGGTTTCGTAAGAACTGAGTGGCAATCTGTGAGAAAGACAGTAAATTAACACCAGATTTGCATCTGATAAATGTTCTCTAAATTAATTGCACATATTAATTAATAGATGGCAAAGTATATATTTTTCTTCAGTGAATGAGCAAAATGTCTCATACTATCCCACACTCAGGCTAATAAGGCAGAAAGTGAGGTTAACAGAAGGCTCTTTCCTCTGCTGTGAACTTGGGAAATCCTCTCCCTACTTTGCCACCCACTCTCAAAAAGTGCTGTGGCTGTGGCTGGCAGATAGAAGAGCAAATATTGCCAAGCCAGCTATTCGCAGCTGTATGCGTGTCTCAGCTGTGCTGATCCATCTGCAGCAGTTGCCATCTGCCAATTGCTTTAGTGGGGAGCATCTGGAAGGTGAGCCATTTTAAACAGAATCTGCTGCACAATAAAGAAACAATTTCCTCCTTTCCCCCTCTTCCTTTTTAATCTTACTTCCTTCTTCTCTTTCCTTTCCCGGGATTTGTGTATGCAGTTGGAATGGTGCCACTTAGCAAGTGCCCTCTGCCACTCCTACAACTGCTTTATTCGCTACCCTCGTGCCAATAATGTACTGAGAAACATAGCATTCCCTCCAGTCTTGTATGGAAAAAGGAGACTAATCAGAGTATCTGTGATGAGGACAGTGCAATGAAATGTTCCAGTCCTCCGCCATTTTAATCCATGAGTAGATTCCTTGTAGGAATACTATGTTATGTGAGTTTTACAGAACAGGATAGGTCTGTTTGTTTCCATTTCCTTATACTTCTGAAGAATTAATAGATAATGAATCATCTTTATAGATTTGGCTTCTAGAGGTTTAGTTTTAATGATCTGGTTCTTGTGTTTTCAGTTACAAAATAAACAAACATCTTATGCTGTAGGCATCTCTTACAGTTGTGCATATGATAATGCAGGAGGACTTACTATGAATAAACAAGAAAAAAAAAAGAAAAAGGTGTGCTTCATACATAAAAGATAAACTGAAACAATAGAACTTGAGTATCTGAGAGCTCTGCAAAAAATGATACTGCAGTTGCATTTCCTTGCTTATGTTGGTATTGTTTGTATTCATGTTTTATGAAGAAGGGTTGAAGTTCTCTTTTCACCTTTTTTTTTTTTTTCCCTTTTAATTGATGAATTGAGAAAAAATTGAAATTGTGAGTCCTGTTTTGGAGTGGATTTTACCATGTGCAAGACTGTATGGCCTTCTGTTTAGTACCAAGTATGTTTGATAACAAAATTATCTGTGCCTACTGAGATTCTGCTGTGTTTCTTGGTGTGTCTGTTTGTAGTGGGTTTTGTTATGTGTATGTTTGTTTGTTGTGTTTTTGTTTTTCAAAATATCACCTTTAAATCTACCACCCTACAGAAACAAATAGATAAAAGTTTTACTCCCCCTACAAACGGTAATCTGGGAATCAAAGTTAAGATTTAACAGTGACACAGCTAAGAGACACGTTCATATTTGTGTAAGCAACAGGAAACAAATACACTAAGATAGCTGTTTACTTCTTTACATCCAGATCTTCCCAGTGCTATGTTTGAGGCAATGCTGGAGTGTCGCTTTCACAAAGCATCTGCATTGGCAGCTATAAGCAGAAGAAAATATTTTTGTCAGAATAAAAGAAAAATATTGGGAACTTCTATCAACTTTATTTTCCGGCTCTGTGGGTTTACCTCAGTTGGATTCCACACACCTATTTGCTTTCTAAAGAAACTGATGTAAAATTCTTCCTGCTTTTTATTTACTGTTGCTTCTGAACAGGAGGTTGCCATTCCTACTTTTTTTTTTTTTTTTTCAGTGCTTAATTCACGTGCTTTGCAAGTGAGCTTCTCTCTCTATGCCCTTTGTGTTGATACAGTAGGCATTTATTTCTGGCAACTGGTTTTGTGGGACTCTGGTTCTTGGCTGTGAATCTTGGATTCTTACCAATTGTTCCTGTTCTGGGTCTCATAGCTTTAGCTCATTAATCTAATGTTCTATAACTACCTGCTGGTAATCCTAGTTGTTGGGCCCTGTGTTCATTAAGCTTGCTCCTGACTCCCATGTATAATACGGAATGTGAAATAATCTGTAATGATGAGATACACATGAAGCACAACCTTGCTCCCCAGGCTGCCCTCATGGCTTTAGTAGGATCACTCTTGCTCGAAGTACAATCAGTAAGTGTAAACCTGTCCTATACAAATCCTAAGATTTGTTAGTGTGCACAGAAAAAACTCTTCAAACTTTCTTTTTTATTCAGCAGTGAGCTGCTGTCTATATGTGTGCCAGTATCTGATGGACTGCCAACACGAAGCTTGGCCCATGCTTAAGTGGAAAAGAGCAGGTCAAGTTGCAGACAGTCTTCTTTTCTCTACCTAAGACCAAGGCATTTTTGTTGTCCTTGTGATCTGAATGCAAATTGGCTCATGGCTAACTACTCTGAAGGTAACACCTTAAAAAGGGCAAGAATTCCAAGTATTTCTCTGTCCTTTAAAAGCTAAAATAGCAGTCATCCTTCTGCAACACACAGGTGCTACAGGATGCAATTAAGGGTATCATTTTTACTGCTTAAAGCCCTAAGGGTGTCTAAATCCTGTCTGTCTGAGCTCATAAGCTCAACTCATCATTGTCATTTCAAAATGAAATCGAGCTAAGGAGCTCTAAACTGGTCTTTCATTTTAATCATAGCCCTCAGTGTTTATGGGAGTCTTTCATGGGTGTCTGCAATGCTGGCTTTGTGACAAGGAGAACAGAAACCCTAACCATTCTCATCTGGGGACAGTCAGAGTGCTTGGCTGGGTAATTCTCCTTTTTACAAAGCATGCAGACATCCAACAGCTACACAAAGCTCAGAAGCAGCAACAAGCAGCAAGTTTTCTGTACACTTCTTTTATAGTTCACCTCAAATTTGTCAGTTTGTCATGTTTTTTATAAACTGCCACTTTCTGATGAAAGACAGTAAGTATTTTTAGTCACTGGAATAGTCTCCTTTTAAATGTTGAGACTGGTGATTGTATTTAACTTAACATTGGTACCTGTTTGTATAACATCATCTGTGTGGTGGCCCACTACTCAGTAATAAGGAAAAGCTACTGACTGGTGATTCTGTAAAGGTTGAAGGTTGTAACAACTCACTGCATCATCTTTGTTAAAGAGATCATTTGCTGTTATAACTGATAGCAGTGATTAAGGAGACAGGTAGCCTTGAATTGAGAAAGGTAGCAGAGTATCTAGGTGTGATAGGACCTCTGGTCATTCTCAGTGATGATTTCTGAGCTGTGTCAGTCTGTATTTTTACTGTATAGAGAGAGCCCAAACTGGTCAGAGTATTCCAGCTGAGCCTTTATTTCTACTAAGGTGAGTTGCAAGATTACTTCTTAAGTCTTGCCACGAGAAGGAATTTATTTTTACATATACATGTTAAGGGGCCCAAGAAGTATGGGTTCAAGTTACAGTGAAGATTGAACTTGGATGCTGTGGTAAATCTGTCATAGAAAGGGGACTGGAACTCTGCAGAAGGTTTCCTGACAAGTTGTAACATCTCTGCCATGGGATGATTTTAAGAAAGGTTTACATAAAAACAGGTCAGGTAGGACAAAGGTGTAGCTGAAACTGCCTTACTATAGGGGAAGGGGCCAAAATGATCTCTATAGGTCCCTTCTAGTCTTGTATCTCATTTCAAGAAAATACTTAGTAAATTATATCACCCAGAATCTCTCTTACCTCTCCTCTGGGTTTGTGCCATTTTACTTCTCCTTTAAAGGTGGGCTGTTTCTTAAGATTTGGGCTGTATAATGGATCATCTCAAATACATCTTTGCACAGTGCTATTAACAAACACCTTGCAGGAAGAAGGTTGAATTGTGTAGTCAGTGCCATTTGTTTATAGAAAGAAAGCCTCTACCCATCAGTGGAATTCTAATGCTCCTGTCTTAAAAGACATTGTGAATAATGAACACAGTGAGTTTTGTCCAGTTTTATCCAGACTGGTTACAAAATGCTTGAGGCAAGTTTGTGCTGCAAGCTCAAATCATTAAGGAGAGTGAATTTGATGGAATAAAAAAAAAAAAAAAAAAAAAAAAAAATTATAATAAAGCAATATTTCAGTACAGGGAATCACATTCTGAGCAGTGTATTGGAAAATACAGTGTTCTTAACTGCAGTTCATAGTAAGTTGCATCTTTTCATATGCCATTCTTGACATGAATCTTTGGAACGATTATAGAGGATAATATGATATGCATGTTGACATGAATAGGTATAACACTTCATCGCAGTGACACCTCATGCCTACAAAATTCAGAAAGATTACTGTACTAGAAGCAGCTGAAAGCAGTCTTTAAAGCAGCAAATATAATGCTTTAGTTTGCAGAATTCCTCAAGTCTTGTAAGCATGAGTGAAATATTGATGTTTTTGAGGAGAAGTGAGCTGTGGATATTTAAACATCTTAATCTCTTTCTGTGAGTTACTGTGCAAGACAGCTTCTTCCTGAAGCTAGAAATTAAAAAGAATTAAAAATTCAGCAAATGCCGAACTAATTATTTCTTATGATATTCTTATGACTTCTTATGATGTTTAACATTTGCTAATGTGTTTTTTTATGCACAATACATTTCCTAGCTCTGTTAAGCATTTATTTACCAAGAAGGTGGTCAAACACTGGGACAAGTTCCCTAGAGAGGTGGTCAATGCCCCAGACCTGTCAGTGTTTAAGAGGCATTTGGACAATGCCCTTGATAAAGTGCTTCAACTTTTGGTCAGCCCTGAAGTGGTCAGATAGTTGGACTAGGTGATCGTTGTAGGTCTCTTGTATTCTATTTTAATCTTTCAAAGACTGAAGGAATGAGCATATATTTTAGCATGAAAGCATTCTTAGGTGAAATTCAACTAAAAAAACCCAAACCTACATTGCTTTAACAAGACAAGTTACTTTGTTGCTCCAAACAGGACCAAAATTTGAGCTCAGATTCATGCAACTTCATGGGAAGTTCTACTTGGAAATTACAAAGTAATTTCACCAGGTAAAAAATAAGCTGATAAAGCACATCTTATTGAAACAAGTCAAACAAAGTTTATTTCTAATTTTCACGGAACAGATCTGACATAAATGTCTTAAAGGAGCCTGAGGAGGCCATTTCCCACCTCCTCGGCTACCCTTTCAATGTTATTATTATTTCTGAATAAACGATGAATATTTTTCTTTTCTGCTGCTGTTTTGGCACTTTCATATATGTGTTGAGAACAGAACTGATTCATTTAAAAGGCATAAAAAAAAAAAGAGGACCTCTCCCATTTTCTCTGCTTTTTCTCAGGTAAGATCTGCTCAGGAGCAAACAGAGTTGCTCAGAAGAAGAGGGATTCCATGAGTTTTTAAACTGAAGTACTTAGTGGTTCATGACTCTATTTTGGTTTTGCTCAGGTAAAAAAATAAATAAAAATAAATAAATAAATAAATAATAGGAAGGCTCTTAGCTGACCAGGCTAAACAATGATATGTAAAGTGAAAATCCTGTGCTCTACGGTACAGGAAAGGTGGTGTATTGCAATGACTGCCTGCTTGTCTGACAGCTGAAATGCACTGTGGCTGAAATAAAACCTCTGTGACATTTCTACCAAGCATGTTGTTCCATTAAAACAAGATCTTACTTTTCTTCCTTGTCTAAAAAAACAAGCAAATAAACAAACCCTGCATCAACAACTTTATGTGCCCTTCCATGTAAGCCTGTAGAATTATGATATGGGGTGTTATGGGATGGGAAGGAGAAGCAGAAGTAACATCATTTGCACAGAAGGCATCTATGTGGAGAATCATTGGGGGGGACATAGAGATCATAACAAAGAATGACAGAGCTAAATGCTCTTAATTGTTTTTACTCATAGCATTAGGATTGTTTTCTCTCCAGTCTATATGAAGCAAAACATAAGCGCTTAGAGTCATACAGCCTAAGCTGCAATAATTTTTTTATATAATGGAAAAATAGGTTTGCCATTAACTGATTTTGGAGAATAAGACAGAATAAAAGAAAAAAAAAACATAAAACAAAAGAAACAAAACAACAACAAAAAACACCATGCAAACAAACCCCAGCCTCCACTGCTAAAATCTTAAATGGGAATTTGGATTTTATCTTAATTTAGGTCATTATTTTATATTCATTGTTTTCATTTGGATTTCTGCCACGAGATGTGTTTTAGAAACAGGGCCCAAAATGGTACATATGCATAGGCATATTGAAAGGTTTATATAAGCAATCATTGAAACATTGTTCTTGATAATCAGATTATCTTTTATTCCATATGGTTCTCTAATACTAAAATTTAAACTCTGGACTGCAGTTCTTTTTAAAATTGAAGCTGTATAACTTATAAATATTTTTGGACAGTAAGTTCTGTATTAAAGCTCTTCTAAATTTCCAGAGTATGATGCACTAAAGGTAAGCTAGTAAGATTAAAGAAAACATTGCACTAGAAATATTTGTAGTTATTAAAGGTATGGTGATGTTGTCAATATGTTTTTGTTTTGTTTTGTTTTTCAGGTTGATAAAAAAATAATAGGCTGTGAGCATTTTTTTTAATTCCCATTTTACGACTTTAAAAGTGCATTAGCTGGGTTTTTAGGATAAAGAGTTACTTTTTCTGTGTGTCATTCTTATTGTGGTATTTTTGTTTACTCAGAGACAGTTAAAATGAATTAATTCCTACCAGGTGCTGTCTTTCTTAATATATGGTACTTTAGGAAACTGCAAGCATTTTTGTATTTGCATTTATGCCGTGAGACAGCTTTAGGAGTGCCACCAAATTCAATAACAATTCGAGCTGTTGCAGATTTGGACATTGGTTGGAACACAACACAGTGACTCCAGGTAAAGCTACTGTGTGTAATTCTACAAAATGTACTGACAAAGTTGCCCTTGAGTCTAGCAGGGACAGAGCGGTTTTGTTCTAAAATTTTCAATATATGGCTGTGTATACTATTTACCATTCAAATCTTTTGCTTTTTAAAATAGTTCCTGTTGTTCACATGATGCTAGAAGTTATTGCATAACTGCTGTGATCCACATGCATTATGGTACATTATAGGAATGTAATATGAATGAAAAAAAATGAGGGAACTATTAGCAGTTGAACATTATTGCCATTATTATTTTGAAAAGCAAGATGATTTCATGCATTGTGTTTGAGGAAGAGCTATGCATTTTCCTCAGCAAAAAATGGAGCAATAGTATCTTTTTGTCAAAACACTGTGGCTAACTAAATATGTGTGCTCATGAAGAGGAAAAAGAAAATTAAACATTTTTTATGCTGGGGACTAATTTACAACTATGTAATTACAAACAGTAGTATGATCAGTTCCTGTAAAACATGCAGGTCTAAAAGAAGTTATATCTGACTTAGAGACCTCATCCATGCGAAGTTATAAAACATAGCATTGCTGAATGAGTAAGCTATATGCTTTTAGCAGAAGCTAATATCTAAGATGAATTGTATTTGTGGAAGGTAATTTAGTAATTCCTGCAGAAGTATGGATGCTAGGATAATTTTTATTTGCTTTTTGCTTAGACTATTGGCAATCTGTCTGCATGAATTAGGTCCACCTTTTGTGTGGTGGAACCTTCTTCTCCCCAGCTCTTAAACTGTTTTGCCAGCGGCCATGCAGTGTAGATACCATTGCTGTAGTTAATCACTGATGTGCCTCTCCAAATACGTGAGCAATACTGAGTCATTCCTTCTTCCTGTAGTAGAGCAGAACCACATATAAATGCAAAGCATTAGGCTGAAATTACATTTGAAGGCTTCAGTACAATACAGCTCAATGGTTTCTTTTTGCCTTAGAGGCAACAGTGGGAAAACATAGTACATAATAAGAATTTTAACTACAGTTCTGCTTTGCATTATCTGATGCTGAGAAAGACATTCTTCTGGGAATCATAAACTAGAAATGACTAGTAGATAAAGTATAGGTGATGATGAATATGTTCTTCCAATCACCACCAATACTCTTCTTATCTTCATATATTCTCCTTTTCTTTCTCTTTTTTTTTTTTTTTTTTGTTTTGTTTTGTTTGTTTCTTTCCGTCTTGCACTATATTCTCTGATAGTTGCTTTTAAATATTGTACAAATTATCCACAGGAAAGCTGCAAGTCTAAAGCTAAAAATGAATTATTATCAATTACCTTAGTAAAAGAAAAGCAACTTTTTAACTCAAGTTTATGACTGACATGACAGTTGACTTAAACAGGTTTAAACATGAATTAAATTTGCCTTGAATCTTCTGAGCTAAGTAGCTTTTCAAAGTAGAATAACATTGGCAAAAATATACAGTTCAATTCTTCATACATTATATAGGGGATAAGAGAGGTAAACAGTTTGTTTTTCTTTTTTTTTTTTTTTTTAAGTTATACTGAAATACTAGATTTTTTATTTTATTTTATTTTTATTTTTTTTAATTATTATCTCTGACCTGTATGTCTTCACCCAAGAACTGGGTAATCTACCTGATGGGAGCTCGTATCTTTTCTTCTTACACTCGAAACCTGCACTATAAAAAACAAGCAAACAAACAAAAAACCACACACACACAAAAATGAAACACAGTAAAATGGAGGCACTGTTTGAAAAATCTAAGATATTTAAATATTTTTGTATTTTTGTCACTATTTTAATCACAATGATGTGAAAACTGTGCATTTCTTAACTTGCAGAAGGGAAAATGTTTATGTATTTGAAAGTACTTATTGGTGTATACATAGCATTGATCTATTTCACTCAATGCGGCACAAGCAACACAGTGGAAGAAAAGCCAACTAAGGGGGGTTTAGGGGTTTTTTGTGTGTATGTCTTCAAAAATCAACCAACCAACCAACCAACAACCACAAGTGAAAACAAACAAAACCACAAACAAATAAACAACTTACCCCATACAGCAAAACCTCTAAGGAGGAAGTGTTTTTGAATAGAAGTTTGTGGGTTTGGGTATAAATGGTGTGGCCATTTTAAACTCACTTTATAAGTCCAGTAAGGTGAACAGGGAGTAATGAAAGTATCAAGTAGTCATAGTTTTTTCTTTTGAGTTTCACTTCACAGATTCTGTGGTTTCTTTTTCACTTGAACTGAAGAAAAGCAAATTTCATAACAAGTCTTCTGCAGTGTTGAATTTTAAGTCTCAGGTACTCATTATTTCCTGTAAGGACATATGACATAGTGTAGCATAATCTCATGATAATTCAGCATCTCGTAGTAGCAAAGAAATACTGAGAGATTTTTATGCACCAGTACTGCAAGGGAAAAGAACTGAGAATTGCAAGTGAGCATGGTGAGATATCTGATAGGATTTCAAAGAAAAGTGAAACATGGATTTTTTTTAAATTTGTTTGTTTGTTTGTTTGTTACCCTGTACAAGATAGCATTCCAAAAAGACTTTGACATCTAGTGTATATTTGTGTGTTCCAGCTCTCCCCATGTGCACACGCACACCTCTTTCCAGAAAGATAAGGTGACACCTTCTTCATTGTATTTGCAAGAACACAGTGAACTATGTGGCTGAGCAAGATGCCCATCTTCAAATATCTAAGAGCAGATGCTGATTATAGGCAGAACCTCTGTGTTAGTCTGCTACCAATTCATATCATTAAAGTTTGAAAATAATGTATACAAAGAAGGTAAAATAAGAGTATGTTGATTTGCACGTGCTTAATTTGCACCCTATATTTCTCAGGTTGTACCCCTTAGCCAAGACTAAGTTTTTACATGCAAAGCAGGGGGAACAAGGAAGGTGTTTCAGGCTGAAAAGGCAAAGAAAGAATTCCCTCATTCTTGCACTGTTTCTGAGCATGTGTGCGTTTGCACACAGACACACACTGAGGTATAGTGACCTGTGCTCATCAGAAGTACAGCCTCAAGAAGTGACATCCTGAATTATTCTGATGGTTAATGATATCAACTCATTTGGAGGAGTCAGGTTCTGGCTCAAACATTAAGCTTATTATGGATGAGGATTATTTTGTCTACTGTCAATAGATGTAGACAATACTATCTCAGTAAAAGAACTGTGAGAAAATCCACAAAAGATCTGGCAGAGCTGGCTCCTGGAGAAATAAGATTTTTTTTTTTTTAATCTGATTTGTGTCTGTCTGTCAAAAAGTACATCTTGAACTTCAGTTTGTGAATGAATGACAGTCTGTGTGATTTCTTTGAAAGAGCGGATGAATCTAGGAAAAATTATTTATAAAGAGCCTAAATGTAATTGACTAGAGTCTTAAAAGCAGTCACTCTTGTAAGAGCTAAGTTCTCTTTAGATGAATCAAGAAATATGTAATTAGAAGTTGTAAAGAATGACTCATGAATTTTTGAGGACTGTTAAAGTGGTGATTCTGAAGTACTAAACTGAGATAGCTTTGAGTTTTAACATAGGATCAATTCTTTATGATGTTTTTGTTAGAAAGTCACATAACTACCTAGACACTTGCAGAGAGACAAACAGCACACAACAGAAGTGTTGTTTTGATCGGGTTTGTGTGTGTTGTATGTGTGTTTTTTTTCTTTCTTTTTTCTAATATTTAATTTTTAAAATTTATTTGACTTTCTTGTATAAGAGACAATCAGCAGCAGGTTTTTTTCGTCAAAACCACAATGCAGTAGTAACTAGGATTTTCCACTTCAGTGGTAGAGGAAAGTGTGTTCAGTAAATAAGTGTACATGTGGAACCTGAAGCTTTTGCAAAGTAATTACTAGGGTTAGTAACTAAGTCAGATGCATGTCCAAAAGGAATTGTTTAGTAAAACAAGGGTATAAGTATATATTTAGGATAAAAGAAGTGTATCATCCTGAAGGTTTTGTATTTAGCTGTTCAGAATCTTCCTCTGATGGGAAGTAATGCTTGACCTGCTACAGAAATGGCCATAGAGCAGTAAGTACAGGGCAAGGGAATGTAGCTGTGCTGCGTCTATGTCAAGGGATGAAGGTAGAACAAATATTTTACACCTTAGCATTTAAGTGTGAAAATGATGGAAATGGCTATGAAATAATAATGTATAAGTTTGATGAATATTTTATCCCCAAATTAAGCACAATTTATGAGAGCACTTTTCTTCTAGAAGAGGTGGAAGCTTGGGGAACAAAGCCGGTCTGATTTAGCAGGAATTGTTGCAAATCTGAGAATTATGAACAGGACCACATCAAGGATGACCGAGCCACTAGTTTCTTATGTGCAAATCTTCTTATACAAGTAGCTAATATAGTTAGATGATAATAGTTTTCAAGTTAATAAAAGGAAAAAAAAATCATTAAGCATTCTTAAGAATATGGAAGACAAGGAATTAATAATCACAAACAAATACAATATTTTTAAATCCTTGTCTTTGACTGAGGAATGCAGAATAATCAAGAGCAAGGTCATCGTGTGTGGTGAGGAAAATGTACATGGGGAGAGCCAAACATAGCATATGCTTTACAGTAGCATATTTTGCAGTCATTAGCCATGTGAGAGTGAATGAAATTGGGAAAAATGACAGTGTAGCCCAAAAGACTTCCATGGATCAATTGTTACTATACATATTACTTCAGCCAGTCAGTGAGCCGAATCAGATTGTACGTACTAATGAGCATAATGAGACCTAATTTTTAGTTGAAACAGGAAATGAGAGTAGGGTTGTATTTGTTCCATTTTTGTTGGGTTTTGGGTTTTTTTTTTGGTTTGTTTTGTTTTTACCAAAGAAGCTCTATAAATACATGTGACTTCACTCTTGGTCCAAATCTGCTAGTTTCTGTTTTCATGTGTTCCACCATCTGTGTACTCTAAAAGGATGGCTTGTTCCTTTTCAGGTTAGACAGCTTAAATGTAGTCATCCTTAATCTATAGCATAGTCTCATTGTAGAGTTAGGTGTCCAAAAGATTAGCTTGGGTAAAGGGGTTATATGTGAATCAGAATATGATGAAACTGAGCTGCCAAGAGTGAAGTCCCTATGTGTAGCTGGCTTAATGAGGAGAAATGTTGGGATGAAAGAGTAAAGGTAGACTCCTGGAACAAGGACCTGGAAGAAACATCTTTCAGAAAGGGACACTGGTGCTAGAGCTTCTCAGTCAAGGGGAGGATACTGTATGACTAGGGCACTGGGGCAGAGCAGAGTGATGGGTGACACCTTCTGCAATGCTGTTAACTGGTCTGAGGTTGGTGAAATTGTCATGTTTGCAGGCTGGGTTGACATTGTGAGCTGATCCAAACTGAGCACAAACAAGCTGACAGTGGTCAGTGGAAGGATAAATACACAGGAGAAAAGAATTTTAATATGCTTAACATAGACAAAAAAAGAAAGTAAATGTTGTTTGAAATTTGACAAATGGGGAGATATTATGTTTTCTGGTTTGAGGACAGATACAGGATGTATTCAGTATGCCATATGGGAAATACAGTTCTATAAACCACCATGTATTTAACTATATTCTTATGTATCTCCCTGTCCTAGCCTTCATCTTTCCTCAGGGTCAATGACAAGTAAACTAAGTGAATAGTGTCAGTCATGGTACTGTCTTCTAGACTGGAATGGTAAAAACAAACTCTGGTGAACACCAGCAAGCTCTGTGAAGGAATTTGCATCCCTAGAGACAGGGGCAGCAGAAGAGGCCTCGCCTGACAGAATTACCTTCATTTTTCTCAACTACTTTTCCAATGGTAGCAATTTTTCTGATGGAATCTAATCTCCATCAGAAATTGCTGCCTTTTACCTTTACCCATCCTGTTTTTCTAGCTAGCTCAGTTTATTAAATTTTACTTAAATCTGCCCTCTGAGCTGGCACTATCTGCTTGGAATTGTTCATTGCTAGCCTTGCCACAATAAATAGACAAGAGGAAGAATCAAAACTGTGTCATTGTATTGCATTATCATCTAGAGATTTGAATTCCAGCATTTTTATGCATGCTTTGCAGCTGCTGTTATTTGTGTTTGATGTCAACCTACTGAATGGTGAGAAGATTAGTTGAGAAAGTTGGCAGAGACATAAGCAGTATTGGTGAGACCGATAACAGAGACGCTCATCTGCTTGCCTGTTCTTTCGTCTTCACTTGTGTTAAACTTTACTCACTGCACAAATTTTGCCCATTTTCCAGCTTTTGATCTGGCCCTCTTTTCTCTCCATTTGGCACGTTTTTTCTTCCACAGGAAGCAGATTATTGTGGCACATAAAAAAGAGAGAGGCAGTAGCAACTTCAGCAGATGTTGCCCAGCATGCTCGAATTACTAGAGCATTCCCTGTAACAGGAAAATAGCAAAGTTGATACCTAGTGCTTTGTCAGTATTGGGGGGTCAGGCATGCTCTGGGATTGCCCAGCCACAGGAACAAATTTAAAACTTGGCACTTCTCTCAAATAGGTCTGGGAAAAAGTTGGTCTTGTTGATCTCAGGGAAATAGTGCTTCTGTCATCCCTTGGTTGACATTCAGTTAAGATTCAATGAAAATTTTATGATACAGGCCTTCCCGTTCCAGAAGATTTAGAAAAGTGGGGGGTGGTGTTATAGACAAAGTCAGTTTTCATTGAGTGTCGCTTTGTGTATCAGATGAAATGTAGAGTAGTTCTTAAATGCGTGGTTGGGAGCACCTAAACAAAATAGTTGGGAGATTAATGAGTCTTGTGCTGCAAGGCATTCTTCCAAGGGAAGAAGGTACTTTACTATTTTATCTCTTAGCCACAGGTGTGTATTTGGTGTTAACAGTGCTCTTGAGATCATCAAGAGGAAAATGTCAGAGGCACTGAAGGATTTGGAATGGCTAGTCATTTATTATCCTCATGTACAGTCGCTGTGAGAGAAACATGTTAAATTGTCTAGCATATAGTAAGGGTGGGGAATAGGATCTAAAGCTTGCTGAGAACTGCCTGCTGTGACAGAAACAACTCGATTTCTTTACAAAGGAGCAGGCATACATCCAACTTCAGAAGAAGGACAGTTAATAAAGAATTGGTGAAAAGACTGCTACTCTAGGAATGATTCAGTGCCTATCGTATTAAACTTCTTAAAAACACTACAGCTTTTGAATAAAGTCCCAGAAAGTGAAAGGCCTGTTCCTGGAACCAGTACAAGAACAAGCTTCCAACAGAGGGAAACAACTCACCGCTGAAAATATCAGATATTACCTCATGACTTTCTGAAGCAATAGCTGCTTATAGGTGTTGGTGCCAGAAGGTAAGGATTATGGGATGCCCTACCGAAGCTATTAGTAGACTGATGGATCAGTATACTCCATTGGGGGAGTGCCCTTTTGCAGTACTGCCACGTAGAGTGAAAATCAGATACATGAATTATCATTAAAGTCTTCTATTCATTACAAACCCTGGATCAACAGTGAAGGCTTTGAGACATGCAGGCATTAAGGCAAGGGAGGAATTAATAAGTATTTCTTTATGGCACAGTAATGAGGCATTTGCTTTCCAGACTTTGTGTTCAGAGAGTGTCTGATCACCCTGGGAGTGTGAATTGATACGAATTTCAGTGGCACAGATCAAATCCTGATCTTAGCTCTGTGGTTTTTACGTAGGAAGTGAGATCAATGCAGGTAGTATTGCTCATAGTTGATGAAGTGGAGTCTAATAAAAAAGCCCTGCATGACATGAAACTAGTATCACGGCAGATGCAAAAGGAGTGACAGACGTGGTTTTAGCATGCTCACCTAGAAGAAAGAGGGAAGATTGAAATCTTGTTGTTCTCTACTGTTGTTATTGTGATGTATTTAAGAGATCATTGAAGAAACTGGAACTTCCTCTCTTTTCAAGCAAGCATCTTTACCAGTAGGCTATGTGACCAACCATTCTGTTTTTTTTTTTTTCTTTTATTTCACTTACTGAACTTCCATTTCTTCCATTTATAGAGGAATAGCTAAACTTTACTAAGAGTGTCTTTTTCCTCCTATCCCCATAAAACAAGGAACAAACAAAAAATCCCCAGGCAAATCAGTGCTTCTCACAAATGAGAAGCAAGAGAGTTGAGTTTGCATGTTGTAAAGGAGGAATGGTTTCACCACTGGGTCTTTTGGGGAAAAATGTCAGCATCACTGTTGCCATGTTCTCCAGATGTTTTTTGCAGGGAGTGCACTGTGCTGGCTGCCCTCTCAGTGGGCCCTACAGAGTGGCTCAGAGGCTCATCAGGGAGAATCAAAACCATGTCTTGGGAGCCCTGTTCCACACTGATTTGCTCAGTACTGTCAAAACGTAGCTGCTTCTAGTTGTGCCACCAAGGAGAGCTAGTAATGTCTTAATAAGAAAACTTTCTGGTAAAACCTTCCCTGTGTTAATTGTAGCTAGTGAATGAAGATTAGAGTGTGGGTATTTAAGACTTAAGCACCTATGTGATCCTGTGGAACTCTCCGTAGCCTGTCAGAGTTTTGAGTGTTTCATCAGTTATCAGACAGAATTTAGTAAAACTTGAGGACTCAGGTTATGTGAACTAAAAGTGAATATATATTTAGCTACAGCTGACAACAGTTTCAGGTACTTAAAATGTGGTACTTTGCCACATTTTAGTGGACTTAAGGCCCAATATAATAAAAACTCTGGTGTACAGGAAAGGACTTAGAACAAATTTATCAAACAATAACTTGCTCATCTACATTTTGTCATAAGAGTATATGATTTTTCTATTATTAAAATAATTTTTCTGTATCACATCTGACTTGTTTTATGCACAGGTCTGCACATAAATAAGAGGATCCAGTTCTAATTGTATTGTACTATTCAGTCAGTATATAAATTTGTTAATAATGAAATATTGGACAAAGATGAATGGGTACACAAGTTTTTCAAACTTTATTTGATAAAATAGAAGCATCTCATTTAAGGGAAAAAAAAAAAAAGGCAACAAGCTAGAAAATATGCTGCTAAATTCTTGCAGCATTTTAGAAACCAGAAAGCTTTTGAAGGTCACTAAGCTTCATATAATAAATTATAGTGTATATACCACGTTCTGTCTTTCAGTTCTGTTAACACCATTCAGACATATGTAAAAAAATCACAAATACTGCTGGCAGGACAGTAAAAAAAACCAATATCTAATCTCTCATTTAAAAGCAGTAAAAGCTATTATGTATGGCTTGCCAAATATTAAAAGCTACTTTATATAAAACTGTTATATAATCTTCAGAGCTGAACGAGAATAACGTGGTTTTTTTAGCTATCCAAGCAAAATACAATTAAAATTAAAAAGTTGCTTTTTAAATAAGCTGCCAGCCTTCTGGTACTGTCAGAGATGACAAAAAGTGGATTACAGAAGTTTTCTGAACAGAGGAATACTGGAGACATTAAATTCTTTACTTTCCTGTAAAGCTATATATGAAAGTAGTTTCCCACATTGTATTTTTCAGAATTGTTAAGGCCTGATTGAATCAAATTCTTAAAAAATTAGAGAGTTTGAAGTGATCAATTTTTTTTTTTTTTTTACTTTCCTCAGACATTGTATTGAAAAGTGCCTTTAAAGAAAAAGGTCTTTCAGAGATTATCAGCTAGAGTCAGAACATAAATGGACTGAATTTCTTCATATATTACAAACTGCAAATGTTAACAAAATTACTTTCCACTGCTGTCATGAAAGATATTTTCAAAGTCTACATATATGGCAGAAAATGTCTTCTAAGGTAGGTCCAATTGGCAGGTATTCTGTTTGACAGGACTTTGTGCCCACACTACTACAGTATTTTATTCTTGTGAGTAGTAATATAAGCTTATTTTTAGTGATGAAGCCCAAAGTGTGTGAATCAGAAATAAGGCAGTAGATAGTGTAGAGTGGAGCTGTTTAGTTAAAGTGATAAAAGTTTTCATTTGCAGGTTATGCAAATCCAAGCAATTCGTGTGCTTGTAGTAACTAGGTAGCCTCAAAATATATTTTTAGTTTATGAAACACATCCACTCTGGATATATTTTTTTCTGCTCACTCCATAATGAGCAGCCTTACTTGAGAAGTAAGGATCGAAACATATGCAAAGTTGTGTGGTGCAGAGTGTTAAATGATCCTTTTTTGGTATTAGATAGTTCTGAAGAAGCTAACAGATGTCTAAGGCATTTTGCATTAAGTGCCGTAGGCTTCTATGTAGGTGATCAAAATAATCTTTCTCCTTACTGACTATAAGGGAAACTTGGGTTCACAATTTTTGTCTTGTGAGCTGCAACTATGTCCTTATTCTAAAATAGCCTATATTAGGTGACTACAGAAGGTTCATCAGATCCCTACATCCTGGCAATATAAACATCAGTGATCAAACAGTACCTTATCAGCTGTCAGAGTTGTACATGTAGCAGCAAACAACATTTTTATTGAACCTGGAAATGTGACATTTGTAAGCACTCTGATTAGTTTAAAAATGTAGATTAAGATGCTGTTTCCTTGTATTATTGTAAATCCAGCAACAAGGCACAAATTTCATTGGCTTTTATCAAAGAAACTAGAAAATAATATTGTATGCTTTATTCATCTGTGAAGGGTGTGGATTTGTAACACTGAGGGGAAAAAAAGAGACACTCGAAATAGTATTTTTGGCTGATACTAAAAGTATGTAAAATTTCAAGAGGTTTTTGAAATGTTATATTGCCTGTAAAATTCTTATTTCTTCTAACAGCAATGTTCTCTGTAGGTACCTTATACAAAAGCTATATCCACTACGGTGATCCAAACTGCAGGCTTATTTTGCAGTAATCTATAAAGATTGCACCTAACTGACACAGTTTTGAAAAACAAGTTTCTCAGCCTTCCTGTGGAAGTTCACTGAAGACTTTAAATTACATTGATTTTACGTGAAACTTTGATTCTAGTTGTTCAGTTACTTACAAGACAAATTCTTTTGAAAAATATGTTTTGAAATACCTGATATTCCCAGACAGAGAATTCTTATATCTGTGAAGTGTAATTAGTCTTAAATTGAAATTTTTTTGGTACATAAATTTGGTAGTCTGTATCTGTGCTGTAGTAATAGGGCTGACCAGTGCATGGGTTCTGGTTTTTCTATGTTGTGCAACCTGTATCTCAAAATATTTTCTGTGATTCAGTGGGTCGTTCATAGTTTTACAGTTTTTGGATAAGATATGAAAAAATGATGTCTCACGTGGAGTATGGAATGAAATATTCTGAAACAGTGAATCTTGTTCTTTCCTATGTTGGTATATTTGTTTGGAACTGATCATATTGTTTCTTTAGTCTCAAATTCTTATTCAAGATGCCTTGGTTAAGGTTTTTGTTCCTATTCAATGAAAAAAAAAATTGCACTGAACAAAAATAAATTCCAGTGCAGTGTTGTGACAATGGAAGATGCAGCAGTGTTCTTAGTATTGGTAAAAATGTGGGTTCAAATACATTAAAAAAAAGCCAACCCAAAACCTAATATAGAAAAAAGAAAACCGAGTAAGATATGTGTCTGATTTAGGAGCTTCAGCAATGAAAGATCTTCATGTAGTGTCCTTTTTAAGTGAAAAATGTGCCTAGTGTGCCTCTGGAATATGATAGGACAGCAATGGAAACAGCAATATTTTTGTGACTATTAGCTAATTATATGGAAATTCTGTCAAAAAGGTTATATATAGCCTAAAGTACTAAAGACTTAATGAAATTGTCATTGCTGTAGTGATCGATGTTTCCATTCCAGAATGTCTTCTCAGACAGTATTGTAAGCATATCAGAATAAATATTTGAACATAATTCTGCAATACTACCATACTTTTTTAAAATTATAGGCCTTCAAGTAGGCTATACACACATATTAGGGATGTGTAGCAGAAGTAGTTGGAACTAGTTTGAATCAGTAATAACGACACCCTTGAATTCAGCAAAGTGGTGGTAATTTTGTCCAGTTACCCTATGGAATAGGTTGCAATTCCTTTGAAAGCCTCCAAGTCAAATTCAGCCATTATGTATATAATGGCTTAAGCTGATCATAAAAATGGGCACATTTAGAAATACGGCTTTCAGTAGGTCTGCAAAATAGATACAGCAGCAGAGGCAGACAACAGGAAAGAGTAACATAAATCAGGTGCTCCCCTGCTTAATGTATACTTCTGCCATTCCTAACAGCCTGACAGAATATCAAATCAGTGGAAGTTGCCATATACTCAATTTAAAGTGTCTACTGTATGCCAAATCAGTGTAATTTAGTGTACACTTGTTACACGACTTTGGTTTTCCCTTAAATGTGTTACGTATTTAGCATGCAAAGAATAAGAAATAATTTCAGTAATGTATGTTGATTAGGCTCTTGTTAGGCATAAATAAGGGTTATCTTGTGCTATACAGTACATTATGTTGTAAATTTAATAGGCACATAGCTTTCTCTATCTTCTTCCCTTTCCACCCACAGACATTGAGACAAAGAACAGAAGATGAAACATAATATGAATCTGTTAGGTATGAGCAAAGCCTGAGACAAGAAACAGTAATGTACTTATTAATTATTTGCATTGTTTTGATACTATAAAACTATAGAAGAAAACAAGGGAACAAATATTTAGAAACTACAGTTAACACTGTGTCTTCAGTGCAAATATATGAGTTTTTCACTAAAATATGCATAATATATGTGAAGATATAAAGTTGATAGCTTAAAAGGATGAAAGAAGGTAACTCATCTTGATCTATTGAAGTTTTATTCCTGGAAAGAAGGAAAGACCATTTTGATTTAGTGTCTTAAGCTTATTGCTATTAGTATAGCCGGAAAGGAAGGGCAAAAAGAAAAGCAGCATTAGAAGACAGATGAGCAATGAAATAGCATTTGTGAGCAGGGCTTTCTAATGTTGATATAGTTTTCGAAACAGATGAGATCATATGTTAAAAAGAAAGGATGAGAATACTTAGAAGGTAGAAAGAAATTTAATCATCTAAAAAAAGAAAAACCAAAACATCCAGGAAGGTGTTCAATGAAGATAATAAGTTGGAGAAAGAAATTTTCCACTCTCTCAAATGGACTAGTTAAAATGAGAAAGTAAGAATAGAGGAGTAAAATTGGGAGTTCAGGGATAAATGTGTGCATAGGTACTTGTGCAAATAAAAAACTCGCTCAAGTATAGAGGAAATAGAAATTGGAAGGCATCTGGAAAAGGAACAGTGGCTAGATATTTTTTTTTTTTTTTCTGGGATTAGTGAAAAATGGATATTTCAAATAAATAGACTGAACACAGTCATACTTTAAATTCAAGAGACTTTTAATATAAGGAACAATTATTAACAACTGACTACTGTTGCTACTGAAGTGTTAAAATATGACTGGCTTGCCCAATAAACATATCTATCTATACTGTTTAAGATTATCTTACTGTTTTGAAGACACTAGTAAACATGTCTGAAAATGACACACTCCCACAGTTTCTATACAGCAGAACATGATGAAACCAGCCACCAAAAAGTATTACATTTTCCACTTGCACGGATATCAGCTAACAGAATAATATCCATGTGATTTAGAACTAGGCATTTCAAAAGTCTGTAAAGGACTTGAAAAATCAAGTTAGAAACTATGGTTCTTCCCAAAGTTCTCTAAAAAACAGATCATTTCTATGTGATGTGCAAAGTAGAGGAAAAAATGTGATGGGATAGAATATTATGTTTGTTCATTTTTCATTGTTCTTCATGCACATTTTGTACTTTATTTATAACTAGTGTGTCTGTGGCAGATGCACTCGGCTCCCCACACTTTCCCCCCAGTCAAACCAGCAGCAGTTTGGCCCAGGCTCCAGAGGAGGGAAAGGTCTGAGCTGCAGCCAGGCCAAGAGCTCCTTTTAGCAAACCCACAAGGAAGCAGAACAGCACACTGAACACTGACAAGTTGTGGGTGCAGGGAGTCTCATGCATACCTTTCCTACTGTGTGCGGTTTGACTGTGAGCCAGCCACTTTGTTCTATAAATATGACAGCTTGGGTGAGATTACTTTGAACTCTCTCTGCTAAACAAGCTGGCTGTATGGCAGTGATTTTTCACTACTCACAGTTCATTGGATGAGTCCAATTCAAATATCATGTCAATCATTTAGCTGAAATAAATGGGTACCACTTAGAATTATAAGGTTGTGTGATTTTTAATATACTGTCTGCTTCATGCTATTTAGTAATTTGAATTTGCCAAAATCTTAAGTTGTATGCTGTAAAGTTCTGCTCATGTTTACCAAACTTGTATTTACTTAGTGTAAAAAAAGCAGCTTTGAAATCCTAGCCAAGTGATATAGAGAATCAGATGTGCACATATAACCCTTTGCCATAAATACATATAACCCCTTTCCTGTTTTCCCTTACTGTTTACATCTCTGAGACTTAAACCATTGATTGAGTCTGGGGCTAAGTTTGAATCCAGCAGCACCTAGGCTTCTCCTTGAGAAGGAGGACAGAAAGCAAGGGGGTCTATTCTGAACCTTGTGACTCAACAAGGGGGCTTTCCTCTACCCTTTTGCATCTCCTGTCCCCATATAAATCACTCTAAAACAACTCTCACCCAGTTCAGCTTGGCATATTTCCTCCATGCGGTAAGTAATAGAGTTAACCTTGCCACTGAACTCTTAAGTCGCGCTCTTCTTTAAGTGATCTAAACATTGTTTTGAAGCAACAGAACTCTAAATCACTCATATGCAACAATGTCATTTAAGAAGTTGCAATTCTTGTTTAAAATATGAATACTCAGAGTCAGCTAAAAGATCACTGAGGTGTCGTTATTTTTTCTTCAGCGAAACATAGGTTTCTAACCCAGTTCTGTCACTGGAGTGTTAGCATTTTGAGGTAGGGTCTATGGTGTTGGCATTCTTTCATTTCATGTTTAGGTTACTCTTACTTTAGTAGAGTTTTAAAGAAATTTCAAATTATCCCTTTCACAAATCTCTCAACAGCGATAACTGCCATGCAATTGTTGATATAACCATTTTTTGGTAAGACTGGGTTAAAATAAGGTACTAGTAATACTTTTAATGCTTTTGACTTCCACTAAAAGCAAATAAGCAACTGAATGGAAATAAGGTGGTCTAATCCTGATTTTTAAGATAGCTGATTTGTATTTTTTCTTTCAAAAATACACTACAAAATGATGAATGATAATTTGAGTATGTTTACTTATGGGTCTGACACATAGAAAAGGTTTGATTCCAGTAGTCCTGCACCACAGTGTTTTTACTTTTCTTGCACTTACTTGCAAAGGTATAAGATGGAAGTATATGGTCATTTCTGATACTTAATGCAAATTATCACATTAAAAGCATTTACTTCAACACTTTAAAGTGCCAACAATTTTTGTTGTGCTGTGGAAATACCTGGCAGCTCTGACAGTAGTAATAAAGCTGACATCTCTAAACTTCTCTGAAGTCAGGAAAAAAATTCATCAAGTTTTTTAAACAGAAAATACCTTGCTCGTGACTGAAAGTGAATTATAAGACTAAAATTTAAAGAATCTTGATAAAGAAACCAAACATTTAAGAAGTATGGAATTCATCTTAAGCATACCACTGAACACACTACTCATGGAATAAGCAGAGGCATCCTGAAGAAGAACAGTCAAAGCCTTGTAGACATATTTTATACTATACATGCAGTGTCAGTGTAAAGCAAGAAATAGCCAATTATTTCAAATATCTTGTGAGGACTGGATGAAAAAAACCCAAAAGTTTTCTGTATCTTGGTTTCAGTTAGAACTGAGAGAAATACTCTTAGCAAACCTCAAAATCACTCAAACCCTAGTTCAGTACACTCAGTTCACTATGAAAGAACTGAACTGTAAATCGTTCATTTGAAATAGTAATGAACACGTCTCTCTCTGAGCACAGATTTTGAAAATACATGCTGGCATAAGTGATTATGAAACCTCTAAGGATGAATTAATGAGAAATATCTAACATGGACTCTAGCTGCAGGACTGTATGCAATAACTTTGAGAAGTAAATAAGAAGTAGTGAATTCTTGTACTCCAGTTTACTTTATAGAACAGATATAAATCATTGAGTAGAGGTAACACTAGGGGAGATTTTTCCAAGAAATTGAGGTGTGCTGGGGATGCAGATTCCATTGATTTTTCTCTCTAACTTTCTCCTGGGCATTTGAAATATCTTCCATTATTATTAACAAAACGCAGTTCTTCTCAAGTGTAAAATGGGTCTGCATGATCTTTTTAGCAGTTAAAGAATGCCTGATAAGTCAGTCCAGTAAACACTGGTTGTGTTTGCACACCAGGACTCTGGGCTGAGGAAGTGCCATTTTATGGCATGCAAAATCAAGATGCATAACTGAGCGAGAAAAACAGATACACAGAGAACAAGGAAGGAGGCACTTGTTAGGCAGACAATAAAGTGAATTAACTTGGTTCCAATTACTTTGGTTAATTTTACATTATAGACATGGTTTAACCAATGTATACGCAAAGAGAAACCAGAAAGGTGACTGTGACAATGCTTGACATCGAGGAAGGCAAAGTCATATTTTTTAGATAGTTTTATATAAGCCACTTATTAAACCATTCAGCTTTAGTAGTGCTTCACAATACATGATGAGTAACAAACTGGTAAATGATTCATCTGTACAGGGAGTTTGATTTTCAGATAACTGAGGTTGTATTTTCCTAAAGTGAATTATTTCTATTTATAGTATTACCCTTTTCATAAAGCTTCACATAAGTATTACTAACCCCAAGCACTGGAAAATCACGTGACTTTTCAAACTCTCAGGTTTTGCAATAATTTTGCCCTGCTGATTTTGTCTCTTATACATTAGGCAAATGTGGGAGCTCATGTGAGTCCTTGACCCTCTCCTCTGAGGAAGATACCAAATACACTGCAGGTTTTGATAAAATCATTCAAGTTGACAGCAGTGTGCATATAGTTATGTTTTCTAGCTAGATAGACAGCCTGGAGACAGAATTTGGCTTATTTTTTTTGTCTCAGACAAGACTTTACTTGATAGTAATGACACTAATAAGTAGAAAGTGCATTTCCTTGAGCAGCACATACATTACTTTGCTGTTAAATACAGTGATTGATTCCCAATGCATTTGAGGTAGGGAAATAACTTCAGCTCTTAAATAGGTGAAACTAATGTGAGTGCAAAATGAGAACTGTGGTTACGGTGAAATCACTGCCTTGTTGTTTTTAACTTTACTGGTGCAGGATTCCCCTTCAAAGATGAAGCTGCCTGGTAACAGAAAGTAACACAGAGTCAGAATTTATGCTATTAATTTTGTAATAACAAAATAATCTATTTTATTTGCCATTTTCAGGCACTAGCTTTTGATAGATTATGTTTCAGCTGAATTAATTTTCAATAGCTTGCTAAAACTAAATATTTGAAAGGCTCTTATGTATTTATTATTCAATGTACCTGATAGTGACAATTGATTAGTTCTTTGTAGGGGGTTTTAGAGCAAATTTTCTTTTTATGCCTAGTGCCAGTTCAGCATTATTTTGAATTGAACCACACAGATTTGCAAAGCTGATAGATCTTAATTCTGTCTTTCAGTTACATTACATTTTAGTTTCACAATTATCATTAACCCTTGTTGTCCCTTGACAGGTAATAAAACAGTAGCATCTATGTTATCAACTAACTTTTCTTAAACAGTCTTTTATTGGATTAAAGGCCACGTTAATTTGATCCTTTAATTCTTATCTCTGAAAAAAAATGAAATAAATATTTCCAGTTTTCAATGCCTTTATATTTTTCCTTTGAGTATTTTGAATTTTTCATCAGAAAATTGCATTTTGGGTGGGAAAAATATTAAAGTACTCTGAGGTACAGGAATTAGTCTGCAAACTACTTTTAAACAAATTTGTTGCATGCCACTCATTTCAATGTATGTGCTCTCCTTTATTAGTTTCATTGAACTAGTGGTGCATCTGAAGTTTTCTGGAAGAGATTTTTTTATTTACTTGCTTTTGATGTATGGGAAGTTGATGGTAGATTGGAATATAAATCTAGGGAGGAGATTTTTCTCTGTTTTATCCTGTCATACACTGAAATATACTTTCTGCTACTGAAAGTTCAATTATACTGCATTGATTCTTAC
This sequence comes from Nesoenas mayeri, assembly GCF_963082525.1. Taxonomy (NCBI): domain Eukaryota; kingdom Metazoa; phylum Chordata; class Aves; order Columbiformes; family Columbidae; genus Nesoenas; species Nesoenas mayeri. The sequence continues at coordinate 132,076,567 of NC_137541.1, forward strand.
CATCACAACATACTAAAGATTGTCAGTTCTTTGACTTGTTTTAAAAGTTAACAGTAGCATGATTTTTTTTTTTTTTTTTTTTTTCTGGTCCTGCAATCTCTACAGCTAAGAGCAACTTTGAATGTAGTGCATAAAAATGTGTTGCAAGACTACACTGCACTATAGTGTAGTGTTTGGTTTATCTTAGGAAGGCAATTAGTGCCTGTGAAACAATTTGCTTTGGCCTTCAACTTGTACTGCCTTGACATACGATGTTATCTAAAATAACTTCAAATTTTACATGGTGGAGGTAATGTAAAAACTTTGCATGCTTGTCACTGAAACTATAGCTTTAAATCTCATTTCAGAAAAGCTGAATGTTTAGGTCAATTGTGAAATGAAAACTTGGTTTACTACCTACTGGCACTAGGCATATAGGAGTGTACAGCTTTTATTAATGTCCATAAGCAAGTTAAGGTATGTAAAAGAGAACTTTCATTTGCGAGCCTTAAATTCTCCTCAGGAGTATGACTTAGAATTCATTTAGAAAGTCAATAATTTTATTTTTTTATTCCTAGGAAAAAAGAAAAAAAAAAAGAGCCTTACTGTGATAGAGAAAAGATTGGAAATGTAACATTGTCTACTCAAGCAACAACTGGTGGTGCCTAACATGACGATTTTTTTTTTTTTTTTTTTTTTTTTCCTGTGAGTAACCAATGCATCAAATAATCCTTACTCTATTAGAAGTATTAGTACTGGGAAGTAAATCTGAAGAACTTTAATCTTCAGATGAAAATAAAAGGCAAAGGTAGTGAGAAGAGGATGGAAGAAGTGTGATACTGATAAGGATCAGGATGCAGATTGTAAGAAATGAGAGGTTGCAAATGAAGAGTCGCATCTAAGACAAACATCCCTTCATGTTGACTGCAAACACATAACTTGTGCTTCCAAATTGGAAGGGATAGTATCCTTGTTAACCTATAGATTATGTACTCAGAAAGGTGGTCATAGTTGTTGCGGACACTTTTTTGTTTAAATCCTATACATTTCACAGAATCACAGAATGTTAGGGACTGAAAGGAACCTCAAAAGATCATCTAGTCCAATCCCCCGCCAGAGCAGGAACACCTAGATGAGGCTACACAGGAAGGTATCCAGGAGTGTTTTGAATGTCTCCAGAGTAGGAGACTCCACAACCTCCCTCAGCAGCTTATTCCAGTGTTCTGTTACCCTTACTGAGAAGAAGTTTCTTTGCAAATTTAAGTGGAACCTCTTGTGTTCCAGTTTGAACCCATTACCCCTACGTCCTACCATTGGTTGTCACCGAGAAGAGCCTGGCTCCGTCCTCATGACACTCACTCTTTATATATTTGTAAACATGAATAAGGTCACCCCTCAATCTCCTCTTCTCCAAGCTAAAGAGCCCCAGCTCCCTCAGCCTTTCCTCATAAGGGAGATGCTTCACTTACCTAATCATCTTTGTTGTCCTGTGCTGGACTCTCTCCAGCAGTTCCCTGTTCTTCTTGAACTGAGGTGCCCAGAACTGGACACAATATTCCAGACGTGGTCTCACCAGGGCAGAGTAGAGGGGAAGGAGAACCTCTCTCGACCTACTAACCACTCCCCATCTAATACACCCCAGAATGCCATTGGCCTTCTTGGCCACAAGGGCACAGTGTTGGCTCATGGTCATCCTGCTGGCCACCAGGACCCCCAGGTCCCTTTCCCCTACACTGCTCTCTAATGGGTCATTCCTCAACTTATACTGGAACTTGGGTTGTTCCTACCCAGATGCAAGACTCTACACTTTCCCCTGTTATATTTTGTTAAATTTTTCCCAGCCCAACTCTCCAGCCTGTTCAGGTCCTGCTGGATGGCAGCACAGCCTTCCGGCGTGTCAGCCACTCCTCCCAGCTTAGTGTCATCAGCAAACTTGCTGACAGTACACTCTATTCCCTTGTCCAAATTGTTGATGAATATATTGAATAATATAGACCCCAGTACTGACCCTTGAGGCACTCCACTAGATACTGGCCTCCAGCTAGATTCCGCCCCATTGACCCTAACTCTCTGGCTTCTTTCCTTCAGCCAGTTTGCAGTCCATCTCACCACTTGGTTGTCCAGACCGCACTCCCTCAGTTTAGCTGTAAGGATGCTGTGGGAGACTGTGTCAAATGCCTTACTGAAGTCAAGATAGACCACATCCACTGCTCTGCCATCATCCATCCATCTTGTTATGTCCTCATAAAAGTCAATGAGGTTGGTCAAGCACGACTTCCCCTTGGTGAAGCCTTGTTGACTGCCCCTAATGACCCTCTTATCCCTGATATGCCTTGAGATGGTACCAAGGATAAATCGTTCCATCACTTTCCCAGGGATGGAGGTGAGGCTGACTGGTCTATAGTTACCCGGGTCCTCCTTCTTGCCCTTTTTGAAGACTGGAGTGACATTTGCTTTCCTCCAGTCCTCAGGAACCAATCCCATTTCCCAAGACTTGGCAAAAATGATGGAGAGTGGTCTAGCAATGACCTCAGCCAGCTCCCTCAGCACCCGCCGGTGCATCCCATTCAGACCCATGGATTTTCATCATGGGTCTTTCCTGAAAAGGACATAGCCATCCATGACCTCGTTCCAGTCATGTGTGTCCCACCATGTCTCCGTAATTGCCACCAGGTCATATTCTCCTGCCCGAACGCAGGTTTCTAACTCCTCCTGCGTATTCCCCACGCTGCATGCATTGGTGTACAGGCATTTCAGAGAGCAAGCTGAGCGTACCAATTTCACCCCAGGGGTATGGGAGGCGTCCCAGCCTTCATGAACTCTAGAGTGCTGCCCCACTGATGCAAGCCCAGCTGCAAGCCCATCCCCCTTCGAGTCTGGTTTAAAGCTCTCCAAATGAGCCCTGCTAATTCCTGTCCCAGCATCCTTTTGCCCCTGTGAGATAAACCTTTCCCACGTATCACTGTTTGCACTGGTGTCTTGTAAAATCAGCTGTTATCAAAGAACCCAAAGCCCTGCCTGTAGCACCAGTCCTGTAGCCAATTGTTTACAGACTGAATTTTCCTATTCTATCCCATATCATCACCCAAAACTGGAAGGAGGGAAGAGAAAATCACTTGAGCCCCAGACTCTTTTACCATCCGTCCCAAGGCCTTGAAATCTTTTTTCACTCCCCTCAGACTGCAGGATGCAGGTTCTTCCCCACCTGTCTGGAAGATCAGCAGTGGAGGCCTGACTCACAGGATGTGTACATTTTCCAAGGCAAATAACAATGAATGTAGCTGACAGACCTAAAAAGTGTTCAAATTCACTCTGCTGATGTTCTGCATGTCTTGTATCAGCCAACTACAGTATGCGTGGGTGGCCTAACTATAAGAGAAAGTAAGTGTACAATACAGGGTCATCACTAAATTATTTATTCATCCCAGTAAAGGTGATCTGTGTAAAATCAAAGAAAATACATATATATGTTGAATCTACAAACTTAGATTCCACCCAGATCTATTTGTCAAAACCGAGTAGCTGAATATTTGTGATACCAAGAACTGCAAAGTTCAAAAAAAAATCAGATAAACCCACAGCCTTTAGCTGACAGAAGGATGGCTTTTAATCATTTGTTGTTGGCAGTTACTGTTTTCTAAACCCACAGTCACCAGCTGGTCAATTTTTTTCCAACTAGTCAGGAATTCTGTTCTCAATGGGATTTTTGTAGGTTTGTCACACCTGTCACTGAAGCTACTGCTCAAGCAAACTATCATGTATCAGTATAGTAGTTGAGAATGTGCATGTACATCCAAGGTGTGGGTACATCCAAGGTGTGGATACCCAGCTGGTCTAATACAGGACCTTGTTGATCTGTGACAAATACCTTGCAGCTATTAAATATGTGGATGGTGACTCATGCATTTGAGACTTGTGCATCAGTTTGGCATATGATAGCTTGGATAAGACCAGAGCTTGTCAGAAGTTACTAGATATAAGCAACATGAAGTTTCTTCATTGATGGATCTGTCCAAGAGAGGGACTTTCCAGTAAAAGCAATATTACTGTTGATATTAACATAACAAATGCACCTTCAACTGAATGAAGCATATAATAAATGGCTTTAGGTCTAAGTTGAATTTAGTGCTTTAATTCAGGGAATGTGCTGTTAAGAGTTTTCCTAATGCTTTATATTAGCATGTACAATAGTTTTATGCTTCTGAACATTTGAGCTCTTTGTTATAGGAGTCACTGAAGTTTTGAATGCTTTCCCAGCTGAGGAACTGGAAATGCATTTTTAATGGCAGACAAAGCTTAATGTAGTGATAATTCTGGTAGCAATGTTAAAACACGATTTTCTGACAGAGGAAGAATGAAGAAAAGGTTTTTAGGAAAACATGCCTTAGGGAATATATGTATAACTTCTTTACAGTAGCAATCTAAATTTGATCAATGTGTTGTACTGTATTTATATTACTTCCAGTACAACATTGCTATTCTGGTAAAATATTATAGGCAAAAGCAGAGCAAAGAGCTTTTAGTGATTATTCTGTATCCTGAGTATGCAGGGTCATATGTTGTACCCAAATGCAATTTGTGTGCATTAGAAACATATAATTTTTTTTCTTCCATGAAATCAAGTAGTACTAATGGCAGAATAACATTTATCAAGCTGCAGTTAATGAGATTTGGAAGTGTTTAATGTAAAAATATGACATTATATATATTTTTACTTAATTTGAAGAATATGTAAGAAGAAAGGATGAGACTGTTTACCGATTAAAACCAAAGCCATCCCTTTTACCTACAGAATGAGAACAACCTAGAGAGAAAAGCACTAATTCAGTCAACTATCATGCAAAACATCACTGTAAAGTGTCATGAACATGAGGAAACCTAAACATAAGAAACCTTGAGACTTCTTGAAACCCAGAGTTTCACAAGAGCAAGTACTAAAACTATTTGGCTTTTGTGAGTGTCTAAGAAAAGATGTATGCATGTGCACTTCCCTTCAAGTCATACAACATGTATAACATTTTGTTTCTTCAGTCCCCTTCAGTTATTGTGATGTTGACATAGAAGACATATTTGGGCTTGTCTGGTTTGGAGAAAAAGAGGTTGAGTGGTGACCTCATGGCTGTCTACAGCTTCCTGAGGAGAGGTTGTGGGAAGAGAGGTGCCGAGCTCTTCTCCCTGGGATCCAGTGACAGGACGTGTGGGAACAGTTCAAAGCTGCACCAGGGGAAGTTCAGGGTGAACATCAGGAAGCATTTATTTGCCAAGAGGGTGGTCGAACACTGGAACAGGCTCCCTAGAGAGGTGATCGGTGCCCTAAGCCTGTCATTGTTTAAGAGGCATTTGGACAATGCCGTTAAAAACATGATTTATCTTTTGGTAAACCCTAGATGATCCTTGTAGGTCTCTTCCAACAATGAGAATATTCTATTTTATCCCATTGCCAAGTAGTACGCATTAATAGAAAGGATGTTTGAAAACAGTTGGTCAGTTATGCTGGGGAACAAACATCCACATCAAACCAACAACCACTTTTTTTTTTTTTTTTTTTCTTGCTCAATGTTTTTTTGTTTTGTATGAGCCCTAATAAGGTTTTCTTGACTGAATGGAGTATGCTAAAGAATGCTTCCAGATTGCATCTTCCAGTTCTTTCTCATCTGGAATCATGTCATTTTCTTCAAGAGCACCCTTGAACCAAGCTAGAGAAACTACAGATATACCCTATGTGATGTGGCTTCTTTATAGAACAAAGATACTGGTTTTGTTTTTATTTCACTTTTTCTCCCTTATGAATAGATTTGAGAGCTTTTGTAAGAAGAACATTAATACAGAAGTTAACCCCCCCTTGCTCCTCAAAATTGTGACAAAACACTTGTTTCTTTGAGAAGGGAAACAGAATATATGCTTTTTAATATATGCTCATTTTCCATTCCTCTCATCTTGATACTGTTAAAGATAATGAGGTTGGGATGAAGAAAGAATGAGTGCATGTTTCAGTAGTTATGGAGTTTTCCGTAGTTTTACCTGTTCCTGATTTTTTCTATTCTGCTGCTGTTTTTTTCTTTCAGGTACCCTTATAAGAAACTAGTATAATTTTACTACGATATGCTTTTCCTAAGAGATATGCAATTTTGTATGCATACAAGCCCCTCAATCTTCTTTTAAAATCCCACTCTTTTGTAGTAAATCTACCGTATTTAGTTGAAGTCAATAATGTTTCTTAGAGAGGTGTGCATGCTAGAATATTACCTTTACATGCTAATTAATTGAATATGATAATGAGGACATGATGGCAAAGTCAAAGCAGAAGCTGAAAACAAGTAATCAGACTATTTTTTAACAAGTAAGCTCTAACTTAATAGAAGATGGGGAGGGTATGTCTGCAGATGAACAGGATGTTTCAAAAAGATGGACCCAATTTGAAATCACTGTAACTTTGAAATTTGGTCCATCTTTTTGAAACGCCCTGTAGTTTGCTTCATATGACTTGAGTTTTAGACTTAAGTCCCATAGGCCAAATCCTAGGAAATAATGCTGTACCTATTTTTAGTTTTCTGTAACAAAACTGATATACTTAGCTATAGAAAGTTTAATTCTGTTGGAGGAGTACCCAAGATGCCACAGTTCTTGGACAGACTCTGTTGCGGAGTGTAGGCCTTGATTTTATGAGCTATAAATTGAGATTCGACCTTGTGAAGATTTAGAGAATATGTATTACCTAACTCAGAGTACTGAGAAGCAGGTCTGTTGAACCTCATACTCTTGCTGGGCCTTATACTGAAAAATAAAACGAATTGTTTATGGATGTGAAGGTGGGGGGTAGCTTTTGTTGCCTGACCATAAGACAGTGGAGTTCGGGATCTTTAGAGGAGGGAGCAGATGAAAAACCAGTATCACAACCCTCAACATTGAGAGAGCAGACTCACCTGTTCAGTACTGTTTAACCCTTTCATTAATGACCTGGATGATGGGGACAAAATACACCCTCTCATTAAAAGAGAGGCTGAGAGAGCTTGGGACTATCCAGCCCAGATCAAAAAAGGCTCAAGGGCATTTTTTCAATGGGTATAGATACTTGATAAGAAGGAGTAAAGAGGACAGCTTGAAGAGGCAAGTGTCACCCAGTGAAGGGACAAGAGACAATGGGCACAAACTGAAATACAGGAAATTCTGTTTAAGTACAAGAAAAATCTTTTGTACGGTGAGACTGATAGAATACCGAAACAGGTTGTCCAGGTACCTTGTGGAGTCTCCATCCTTGGGCACATTCAAAACCTGACTGGGTACAATCCAAGCAAAGTCTTCTGTCTCACCCTGCTCTGAGAAGGTTATTGGTTTAGCCAGTCTCCAGATACACCTTCTGACATTGACTGTTCTATGACTCTTCTTGACCATTGTATGGTATGGAGCTGAACATGCAGAAGGACCCCAGCATTGCCAGTGATTTCTGCCTCAGTCATGTCTGTTTTCTTCCTCTTAAATCTAGGAATTTTGGGTATTGTTGAACATCTACCCAAGAACAGTCTGGTTAGCAGTTGCATAACCTAGCCCAGGGAAGGAAGCACTCATGACATGCTCATGAGAAATATGCAAGATTTGCAAGAGTCATGGATTGAAAATTCCTCGTATAGTGGTGCAACTGATACTTCTTTAATAAAAGTGAATTTTCACCACTGAGACAGTACCATTATGTTGAACTAATTTACGTCTTGGGATTTAGGACCTTTGGAACTAGGAATTCTTCCCAGATTGTGCCCTTCCTCTTGTAGAATTTCTCTAAGGTAAATTTTATTTCTCCTTCTAACTTCCCCAATTCCTTTACATCTTATGCTGCATTAGTCCCATTCTCCTATTTGTTTGTCATTGTATTTAGGATGATAAAATATATCTCCTGCTTCTTGACTCAGTTTTATCTTCTACTCACTGTTGTCCAGTACTCTTCTTTTATTCTGTTTTACTTTTAACATACAGTCCAGAATTATTTGCTTTACATTGCTGTCTCATAGTTATTGAAACACTTCGGGATGAAAGGTGCCATCATCATTTATTTATGAAGATCACATATTCTTATGCATGTAGATTGCACAAATTGCCAGGAATAGGTACACAGAACTGTCATTGCCTTGCTTACATTTCTCTTTGCACTTTAGTTTTTCAGTACAAATATTAACTGTACATTTCTGGGTTTTAGACAGTCTCAGTTGTATGGTTTCACAAACAAAACACTTGGTGTTGAAACTTTAAGCCTAACAAAGCCCTTAATCAGGCTATATATCTGTCATTTTATTTCCTCTTCATATAGGCTACATAAATAAAAAAAAATAAAAAATAAAAAAAAAATTCTTATTTTAGTCTATACCTCACACTGTTCTTTGGTAAAAGTGGGCTTTATAGAGGCCTCTTTCTGCATATATTTACAAATACTAATTATATCTTAAGCTACATACTGCGAGGGAAATGGCTGTCTGTCTCACGCCTATGAAATATATATGGGATGAAAGGAGAAACATTATTAGGAACTCAGCTTTTCCTTATCAAATAACCTCAATAGAATTGTGTGGTTACCAATGACCCTTAAAAAGTGATATTTTTGAAATGAGAAAATTACCACCTAGTACTACCTAACAATAGTGTGACATGATTCAGGGAACTTGATATTGTATGTCAAAGTCTACCATCAGCAGAAAGATTTGAGAGAACAGGAGATCCTAGAAGAAAAAAAACCACTTGCCTTATTTTTTCCCCTAGTAATTCTAAGTGGCTCAGTAATTAAAACATGAAAGGACTGGCTATACTGACTGATTTTAAAATTCATGGGTTTTTTTAAACTCTCATGTGAACACTTCTGATTTCACTGAATATAGCCAAATTACAGCCATGTAAATTGAGAATACTCTTGCTTTGTGATATAAACATTTATTTGGTCAATAAAACATGAGACTATATGTGATCATAAATAGAGCATGTAAAAATTTTTATAGTTAGGAATTATTTTTCAGAAAAAAAAAAATGCTGATATTTGGCTATCTCTTAAACCATTTCTATTGAAGGGTTCTTGATTCTATGTGAACCTTTTACATGGTTTCTTGAAAATATCCACAAGCTGTTCCATCTCTTTGTGATCACTGGAGTCGAATAAACAATGGACAAAAGCAGAAAGGAGAGAGCATATGTACGTGTGTATGACTGATGGATGTATTAGATTAACGTCTTGAGAAATGAATGTGGAAAGCAGATCAGTAAGTGAGGGAGAAAGTATGGGGGCAACAGAAGAATTGAGTGGATAATGAGAAAGCAGAAGACAGATACAATGAGCATTGCTGTGTAGAAACCACTTGTTGCACTTCACTGACACTGCTCAGCTCAAAGAAGTGTTTTGTCTTTAGAATTATGGTATTAAACATTTTTAAACAACTATCTGGTAAGCAGGCTTAAATAAATAAATATATAATCACACCCTCAAGCTTAGGAAGAATTCAGTTATAATTTCTGCAGAGGTTTCTTTACAGTTGAAAAAATACTTTAAAGTGTTCTCAGGTCTAGATCCATTCCTTTTCTTCATGTTTGAGGAGCAGTAGTATCTTAACAACAACAAAAAAACCAGGAACAAACAAACAGAAAAAAAAAATGACCCAAATCATTGCAAACCAAAAAATGTACAACAACCCTACAAAAATAGTCTTGTTTGTAACTCTGATGGTCAGAGCGTCCATGCCTCACTGGGAGCAGAATCTCACATTAAATGTAATAGTTTTTTTCAACTCTTTCTTCATTTCTCACTTCTCCGTATAAGTGTACTTCTCTTACCCCATGTACGCACCAGAAGGATTTGACTTCTCCCATGGCTTTTTCTTCTTGCCGTCTTCTTGCCAAATAGTTCACAGCCATTTGGTAGGACACATGCTCAGTCTGGGCTCCTCTTAGTTCACCGTAGGAGATAACTGTCAACCTAAATTTAGCTCAGAATAGTTTTCTCTATTGTCTGTCCATTTCAAAAAACATTTGAGGATGGTTGACTGTAGCAAACAGTCAGACACCCACCTGGCTGCTATCACTCCCTCTCCACAATGGGATGTGGTGAGAAAATAAGATGAAAAAGTTCAAGAGTCAAGATAGAAATGGGGATACCACTTATTGATTGTCATCATGGGGTTGTAGCTGGGCTTGTCCCAGGGGGGCAGCATTCTAAAACTGATGAGGGCCGGGTGGCCTCCTATGCCCCTAGGGAGAAATGGGTGTGCTCTGCTCGCTCCCTGAAATGCCTGTACACCAATGCCCGCAGCATGGGAAATAAGCAGGAGGAGTTAGAATCCTATGTTAGGTCGGGAGATTATGATCTGGTGGCAATTACAGAAACATGGTGGGACAGTTCACATGACTGGAATGTGGTCATGGATGGCTATGCCCTTTTCAGAAAAGACAGGCCGGCCAAGTGTGGTGGTGGAGTTGCTCTCTATGTGAGAGAGCAACTACAATGTACTAAATTCTGCCCAGGAGCAGATGATGAGCGAGTTGAGAGTGTATGGGTCAGGATCACAGGCCCTGGTTGTTGTGGGTGATTTTAACTTCCCTGATGTTTGCTGGAAGGACCATTCAGCCAGCCAGCCACAGTCCAGGAGGTTCCTCCAGTGCATTGATGAGAACTTCCTCATGCAGATGGTGGAGGAGCCGACTAGGAGAGGTGCACTGCTGGATCTCATCCTCACTAACAAGGAGGGTCTGGTCGAAGCAGTAAAGGTTGAGGGCTGCCTGGGTTGCAGTGACCACAAGATGGTGGAGTTCAGCATCTTGAGTGGCAGGAACAGAATAGTGAGTAGAATTGCAACCCTGGACTTTAGCAGGGCTAACTTTGGCCTTTTCAAGCAATTGCTCAGGGAAATCCCATGGGCAAGACTGCTTGAAGGAAAAGGGGCCCAAGATAGCTGGATTGCATTCAGAGATTGCTTCTTCCACGCTCAGGATCAGAGCATCCCCACACGTAGGAAGTCAAGGAAGGGAGCCAGGAGGCCTGCGTGGTCGAACACGGATCTGTTGGGTATGCTCAAGCAGAAGAGGAGAGTTTACAGGTCATGGAAGCAGGGGCTGGCCACTTGGGAAGAATATAAGGCTGTTGCTAGAGGATGTAGGAAGGCAGCTAGGATAGCCAAAGCCTCCTTAGAATTACAGCTGGCGAGAGGGGTCAAGGACAGCAAAAAGAACTTTTTCAAATACATAGCGGATAAAACTAATACCAGAGGCAATGTAGGCCCACTGATGATTGGGGTGGGTGCCATGGTGGCAAAAGATACAGAGAAGGCAGAATTACTGAATGCCTTCTTTGTCTCTGTCCACTCTGCCAGAGGCTGTCCTGGGGAGCCCTGTACCCTTGAGACCCTGGATGAAGCCAGGTCAATGAAGGAGTTTGCTTTGATCAATGAGGACTGGGTTAGGGAGCAATTAAATAGTCTGGACACCCATAAATCCATGGGTCCAGATGGGATGCATCCGCAGGTGCTGAGGGAGCTGGCTGAAGTCATTGCTGGACCGCTCTCCATCATCTTTGCCAAGTCTTGGGAAACGGGAGAGGTGCCCGAGGATTGGAGGAAAGCAAATGTCACTCCAGTCTTCAAAAAGGGCAAGAAGGAGGACCCGGGTAATTATAGACCGGTCAGCCTCACCTCTGTCCCTGGGAAAGTAATGGAACAGCTTATCCTTGGTGCCATCTCAAGGCATATCAAGGATAAGAGGGTTATTAGGGGCAGTCAGCATGGCTTTACCAAGGGTAAATCATGCTTGACCAACCTCATAGCCTTTTATGAGAATGTAACAAGGTGGATGGATGATGGCACAGCGGTGGATGTGGTCTACCTTGACTTCAGTAAAGCCTTTGACACAGTCTCTCACAGCATCCTCACAGGTCAGTTGAGGAGGTGTGGTCTAGACAATAGAGTAGTGAGGTGTGTTACAAACTGGCTTAAGGAGAGAAGCCAGAGAGTGGTAGTCAATGGTGCGGAGTCTAGTTGGAGGCCAATATATAGTGGAGTGCCTCAGGGATCAGTACTGGGGCTAGTATTATTCAATATATTCATTAACGATTTAGACGAGGGAATAGAGTGTACTATCAGCAAGTTTGCTGATGACACTAAGCTGGGAGGAGTGGCTGACACGCCAGAAGGCTGTGCTGCCATCCAGCGAGACCTGGACAGGCTGGAGAGTTGGGCGGGGAATAACCTGATGAAATTTAACAAGGGAAAGTGTAGAGTCCTGCATCTGGGCAGGAGCAACCCCAGGTTCCAGTATAGGTTGGGAAATTACATATTAGAGAGCAGTGTAGGGGAAAGGGACCTGGGAGTCCTGATGGACAACAGGATGACCATGAGCCAGCACTGTGCCCTTGTGGCCAGGAAAGCCAATGGCATCCTGGGGTGTATTACAAGGGGGGTGGTTAGTAGGTCGAGAGAGGTCCTCCTTCCCCTCTACTCTGCCCTGGTGAGACCCCATCTGGAATATTGTGTCCAGTTCTGGGCCCCTCAGTTCAAGAAGGACAGGGAACTGCTGGAGAGGGTCCAGCGTAGGGCAACAAAGATGATTAAGGGAGTCGAGCACCTCCCTTATGAGGAAAGGCTGAGGGAGCTGGGTCTCTTTAGTTTGGAGAAGAGGAGACTGAGGGGTGACCTTATTAATGTTTATAAATATATAAAGGGTGAGTGCCATGAGGATGGAGCCAGGCTCTTCTCGGTGATAACCAGGGGTAGGACAAGGGGTAATGGGTTCAAACTGGAACACAAGAGGTTCCACTTAAATTTGCGAAGAAACTTCTTCTCAGTAAGGGTGACAGAGCACTGGAACAGGCTGCCCAGGAGGGTTGTGGAGTCTCCTACTCTGGAGACATTCAAAACCCGCCTGGACATGTTTCTATGCGACCTCACCTAGGCGTTCCTGCTCCAGCAGGGGGATTGGACTAGATGATCTTTTGAGGTCCCTTCCAATCCCAAACATACTGTGATACTGTGATCATGGACAAAACAGACTCAACTTGGGGAAAATTGTTTTAATTTATTGCCATTTCAAATAGTTGGACAGCGAGGAACAAGGAGGAAAACTAAGGCACCTTCCCACCACTCCACCCCTTTTTCCTGGGCTCAACTTCACTCCTTCATTCTCATCTCCTCTGTTTGTCTCCTCCCCAAGCAGAGCAGAAGAGTGGGAATGGAGGCTATGGTCAGTCTGTAACAGTTCCTGTCTGCTGCTCTGTCACTTTGCCCTGTTCCAGCAGAGCTGCAGTCCTTCAAGACAAACCTGTTCCTGTGTAGGATCTCCACAGGCTGCAGCTCCTTCAAGGCATATCCACCTGCTCCACTGTGTTCTTGTATGGGGCTGCAGGGGCACAACCTCCATCACCATGGTCTTTACCACAGGCAGCAGACAAAACTCTGCTCAATCACCTGGAGCACCTCCTCACTCTCCTCCCTTCTCACTCCCCTTGGGGCTCACAGGGCTCTTTCTCACACTTTTCCCCTCACCCCTGGGCAGTGTTTTCCCCTTCTTCACCCAAGCTTCCCCCAAGGTGCCACCAGGGGTGGCTGCAGGGCTCAGCCCTGTGGTGGGTGGGTTGGAGCTGCTGGAACCTGCTGTTTCCAGAATGGGGCAGCCCTGGCTGCTCCTCACAGATGCACCTGCAGGCCCTGACAGTACCTGGGCACCTGAACTCAGCACAGCTATATAAGGTGTGTCATGATTTTGGGCCAAAGTGAAAATGAAGGTCCAAATGAGGTTCAGATAGTAACACATACTTTGTGGCTTCAAGAAAAATATTTCAGTAAGACTACTGTAATTCTTAAATATGCTTTATTTTATGGAGTAGCAGCAAAGTGTGAATTGTTTTGGAAAGGTTACCAGGACCTTTTAGAGGAAGGAGTATACAAGACTCCCCTACAAGACTCAAGGAAAGAATTGTCTGCTTTGCAAACATGAAGCATGTTCAGAATAAATAGGTAGGGGAATAAACATGAAAATCTAACTTAAAGAAAGCAAAAAAGCAGCACAGTCCAAGTCAGTTCATCACTAAACGGCTTTGAATGAGTACCACACCCTCGTGTCTTTCAGTAAAGGGTCTATTTAACCTACCGAAAATACATATGCATTACATCATTTTTGCTGTAACAACCTTCACAAGGCACTGAAGTCTGTTGATTCAAGTAACTTGTGTATTTTCTGAGGGCAAAATAGAGCAAATCTAAATGAACAAGAATGATAGCTATACTTCTTTGAATAAAATAAAGTATTTTGAACATACCTCCATTACTTTAGCCTGCCAGGAGGAAGGACTGCTGTACACCTGCTCACTTATAAGGTACGTTTGATTTTTTTAATATATAAATATACATGTATGTTTGTTTGTGTTATAATTCCTCAAATTCTGATTTTCTGAAAGAGCAGTGAAAGATGTTATGAGTACTATTGAGACTTGATGTTCACTTGTCATGAGTCACACTGCAGAAATCTCTGTGTATTCGTTAATAATGGGTTTTAATCAGCATGCAGACATTTGTTAATAATGACATATCAATTACACATCTCTCTTCCTTTTTTCCTTTTGAGTGGCAGCTGCCTCTGGGATTCTGGCTATGTCTGAACTCTCCACCTAATATTATTTTCTCTGTTTCTGGACCCTGGTCTCACTCTATCCCTCTATCCAAGTACTAAGGTTAAATATGATTTAATTTGGAAAAGAATTATAGTTCTTTGAAGGGGGGAAGTATGACTAAACCCTTTCTATCTCATCTAATCTTTTTATACACACATTATTGGTATCTGAGATACTTTCTCAGGAGGCCGTAGGGAAGACAGATAAGACCAGATACTAAGGACAAGGGATAGACAGAGGTACATGCTTCAAAGAAGCAATCATAACCTGAGATGGTATATTCTACGAATGTAGGTGGACAGGCGTTTCTGAGGTCAACAATAACAAGTAAAATTCATTGGTGCACAGATAGCCCACATTTGTCTGTTCTCTACTTCCACGTTCAAAGTCATGCTGTAAGTAGGACACAGTCACGAGTCTCTAAAAAGCTGACTTTCATTTGAAAAGCTTTGAACTCTGAATTTCAAGATGCTTGAGAATCTGAGACTGAAAGTGTATGACAGAAACTTTGGCACTATATTTTATCATGTTTTGTATTTCACAGATACTTCTATTTTTCTGAGTTCTTATAAGCAGTCCTCTTAAAATAAGAGGATTTTTAAAATTTTATTGAAAGTAAATAATGTATTTATAAATAAAAAGGAAGCAAATAATTTGTAGGACATTTGCCAAAAGATATATGTGTGTGTTTTATTTAGCTTTTTCTCATTTTCTTCAGAGCAAGCTAAGCTTCAACAGCAGTTATGTGGGGCAGGTATTTTAAGAACAAAATGTACTGTAAGGTAAATTTGAACAATCTTGCAACCCATTTGGTTGTCAACTCAAGTTTGATTGTCAAAAGCTGCTGTCCACAAACTTCAAACTTCTTTCAAAAACAGCATAATAAATACCTCTCTTTAGGTTGGCTCTAGTACTGCTGAGCTTTATAGCTAAATGTTAAAAAAAAAAAAAAAAAAAAAAAAGAGCACATGAAAGCTGGCTAAGTCTGTCTGGTTTAGCATGTGATGTTGTGATGATGTCTCCAGATTGTGGTAGCTTCCTTCCTTGTCGCTCAAGGTGTGTTTCTGTTTTCCTGGACAAATTGAATTCCATCTTTCCTTACTGAGATCTAGTGAGTTAATTAATTTTGACTGTTCTCATGATGATCAATTTTGCTTTTTCTAGGATTTGGTAGCTACATTTTTTTTTTTTCAGTATCCTATAATTTTCTTCTAGAGTTGTGTAGTTCAAGAATAATCAAACCCTGTACCAACATATAAGAAAGGGGGGCTGAAAACACTTCAATTAGAGTAACATTTTTTCCACCTGATAAAAATAAGGAGATAACAGTGAAGGAGCAAGACGTTTTCTCTGGCAAGGCACACCCACTCACCTATGTAGTCATTACAGAAGTACACAGATTAGCACTGGCTCCAGGGTAATCTTCCCAAAATTTAAAACTTTATAACATATAAAAAAAGGTACTGATCTGGTTGCCTACATGCAGTAGGATAGATGCTATGTGTGAAGTTGTTGGAAAGCAATAGAAATGCTGTGAAAACCAACATGTGGCAGAAGAAACCAACATGTTGCACAATTTATGTGCAACAGCTTCTTTATTGCACTTCAGTTCCACGTGCCAGGCACAGCAGACACCTAGACTGGAAGAGCTGCATTTGACAGGTGCCAAGGACTGTGTACCCCTCTCTTGTCAGAGTCTCGAACTGCTGTGCCACCTGTGTTATCTGACCTGTTGCAGGTGTGTTGCTCATCATATGGTTTGCTGGAGGGAATGATTCCACAGGAGTGAGCAGCTCAGCAATTAGACCACACTGTACTTTCTATTGTATTCATCCCTGCTGCAACATATGTTGTAGAGTTTGGGGAAAGGATAAAAAAAAAAAAAAAAATTAAAAAAAAAAAGTTGATGCCACATAATTCAAACAAAAGAGCTAAAATAAGACAAAAGTTTGGCCAAAGCTCTCTTTGCAGTGTAGCTCTGAATGCAAACAATAATTATTGAGAATGATACTCCTACTATTAATACAAGGCAGCAAGTTTTTATAGGCAAATCACTTCATAAATAATAGTAGTGCCTAAAAGTACAAGTCTAGTGTTGTTTAGATGTCCAAGGGTATTCTACACCTCCACTTGCTGCTGCAGAAGAGCAGGAATCCAGGCTGTGTGTTGCAAATGTCTTGTATCCACTTGGACATTTAAAATGGCACTTGATGCTTGAGTTTAACAACATGAATCACTCCCATAGTGTAAGATTCAGTGTTGTGCTTCTAGTTCCAAATCAATAACACAGGATTTTGTTTACCATGTATTGCCCTCAGCTGTCTTTTCAGCAGAGGAATCTTTTATATTTTATTCTTATCTTTGTAAACTGTTATATAATAATTTTAAAAAGAGGAAGAAGGAGGTGTATTTTCCTGCTGTTTTTATTTTTATTAGGGAAAAAAAAAAAGTAAATTAAGTAATATCTGATGG